>NW_010971389.1:4347042-4439010 GCF_000463585.1 Tarenaya hassleriana | reverse complement strand
CTCTTCTGGAGCATGGAGTACAATCATGGTAGAACCCACTATACATAGTACACACCCCAATATCCCCATTTTCTGCAGTTTCTCCTTCAGCAAGATATCAGCTAGTACAGCACTACATATCATACAACATTGTGGATCATAAACCACCATAAACATGGTCAAGAAGAAAGCAACATGAAAATAGTTTGAAAATTTTATTACCTAACAATGATACTCAAAGCGCCGAGAGGGGTAACAAGCACAGCGGGAGCGTAAATATACGCTATAAAGTTTGCAATTTCCCCAACAATCACTGCACACCAACACCCATCACGAATTATCAATGGTCAAATAAGTAAACTAAGGCAATATACGAGCAGATTCGGCTGAAACTAGCTAAACCCATCACCCAAAATTCACCGTCTGAAACAAATTGCAGCTCTCACAACACAATCCTGGTTCGAAAAACATGAAATCACAAGAAAAATTTGAACTTACTGGTGATCATACCGACCCACCAAAGTGGTTCCAACAAATATCCATACCCGCCGGAGCCTGAAACCAATAAAAGAAAGCAGATGATTCGCAAACAAATCGAAGAATCAGACACACGATGGAACCCAGAAAATTGAGGCGAGAAATTAAGACACTGACCCGCGCGGGTACCATTGGCACTCGCCCTGCGAAGACCCTTCTTCTTGAAGATGAAGCTTGAGCCTATGAAGACGCTCGAGACGACGGCCAAAACAAGGCCTTTGAGATTGCTCGAGTACATCTATGGATCAAGACGCATACAAACATATGCTGCTGCTTCTGTACAATCAAACCTGTGTATTATACACACGACACGAACAGCTGATTCAGATTTCAACCAGCGGGAAATTTTGAAAATTGGATGAAACCCTAACTCGAAAATTGCGCCCTTTGCTTTTGTTCCGATTTCTGCTTCTTCTTCTTCTATTTGGTTTTGTATTTTTCTGGGTGATGCGACCTCAGCGATGTGGTCGCAATTGGCGCAATCTCTACCGGTCTTCTTTGGATACCCACTGCCTGCAACCCTTGAATCTCTGTATTCCAATTGTCATTGTCGTCGACTGACAGCGTGTCTTTTATTTTTTATTATTTTTTCACCAATTTAGTTTTTTTTTTTTATAAAAAATTTCAAAACAATTAGTTTTATAAGGGAAACGTGAAAACGGAATAATCAGCTCTTCCGTGGTATATTCTCCTTTTTTTAAAAAAAATAATAATTATTTTATTAGGTCACATTTTTCTTTTTTTTTTTTCAATTTTATTTTTATCAATGTATCCATAATCCTAAATACTCTTCCATGTAGGGTAGGCATTTCGAAAAACGGTGTAGGATAGGTTTATTGCTTAAGATTTAGATATTAGATCTAGGATTTAGAGTTAATGGTTTATGAAATGTTAAATTTTTATTGTTTAGGATTATGGGTATAATAATAAAATGAAAAAAAAAGTATCAAGTGTTCTAATAAAATAATTAAGAATTAAGAATAAAAAAATAGGAGAGTATACCATGGAAGTAGGGCTGGACGTTTCGGTTCGATTATTCGGAACCGGACCGAACCGAACCGAACCGAGAAAACGGTACTTTTCCCGATCCGAAACCCTTGGATTAATTTATCATTTTAAACCCTAATTAAAAATATGTGTTATCTTATTTCTCAATGAATAGATAGTTTTTTTTTTCCATTTATCATTGGCAGTCTCTTGTTTTCATTTGGCATCTTGTTGCTCATACATAAATGTCTTGCTCATTAGAGTAGTGTCTTCTTTATTTTTCGATTTCTTTTGTTTGTCAACACATTTTCTTTTATAATCCGAAAATTCAAAGGATCTTCGATTCAATTACATCTCCTAAAACATCGAAAAAATCTAGGTGAACGTCTCTTCTCAAATAGAGACTTGAACTTGGATGGAGAATGAGGTTTGGCACATTACTTAGCAATTGAGATATTCAATCTCGATCGGGTTCAACACAATTAAAATTATTATGATAAAAAAATCAAAGTATTAATTCTTACAACAATGAGATTAACTCTAACATCTTAAACCTATTGGCTACGTTGGCAACCACCTAATGGATGGATGCTGTAACACTTCACAACAACAACAACAACAAAAAAAGGAAAACGCGTGAACCATAGTATTGTCTTGCAGACAACTCTTGTGTAAGACACAAAGTACACATCTATGTCAGCAGCCTAATAGCTCTCCCATTGTTGAGCAAATTAACCCGTCGAGCTTCAAGATTTGAGACCGCGGTCTAGGCCCCCAACATATGGAAGAAGACTCTCAAAAACCGCATCTGCCAAGTCGGAGATGAACAAGGGTTCTGTTCCTGGTGCAGGAACTCCTCCCCAGTTCTTGATTCCATACTCCAACGCGCATGCTCTTTATACTCTATATTATACTTTTTACTAATTGTTGTCGTAATTTATTTTGTTATAAGATTGAATGTAAATATTCACAATATTCAAATATATATATATATATGATCGGTAATTTGTTATATGTGACATTTAAAAAAAACGAAAAGAAAATGTCTAAACTTGACGCACATGACACTCGAACACGAAGCCTTAAAGAAAGAGTTATCTTTGCACATGCACACGAGAAGGTAATATGACCAATGACTGTTGAGGTCTTTGTTTGGTAACACAATTTTGGTTTCTTGGAAATGGACAATATGTATACCATATGCATGTCATATATATATATATATATATATGGTCACTTGACTGTAATATCTTCATCTTTTTTTTTCACTTTCATATCAACATTTCCTCACTTTTTTTTGTTAGCAATGGAAATTTTTGTCACCCTTTTCGTCATTTATTGGTAACTTTATCGGCAATTTTACTATTATGAAATGATTGGCGAATCTTTTAGAACACGGTTTTAGTCCAATTTGCGATGAACCACCTTTGTTTACTATCCATTTTTCGTTAACATTTCGTCGTCGTTGTTTATTATTATTTTTTTTTGGCAATGCAAAATTTCGACACCCTTTTCGCCACTTTTAATCGTATATGTTTTTTTAAGAGATTTATTGACAATCTTGGTTATGAAATGGGTGGCGAATGTTGGGGAATTGGGTCGGTCCAATACGAAAATAATGGCTAGATGATTGAGATGTTGGATATATTCGCATACAAAGCGAACGAGTACAACAAATAAATTCCACGAGGACCACTTCATACACGTGCGTGGGGGTTCACAAATCCTATCTAACTGTCATAAATTGTTGCTATTACAACTTTTTGTTCACACTCGAAATTAAACCCTCATTTTATTTACAAAAATGAGTTCAAGTTGGATTTTTCTTCCACGGCCATTCTATATGCTAGATTTCGAAATTTTATTGGATAGACATTTCAGACAGTTTGGTTTCCATTATTTTCAGAATCAAATTCCTTTTGAAAAAAAAAATCGTTTGTCTATATATATAACCTAATAACCAAAGTGGATTGAAATTTCAAACATGCAAAGGCGTAGAGATTCAAAGTTTCCATTTGGTTTAGATTTAGATTTTTCTATTTCAAAAAACATATCTATTTTATTTTTATTTTATATTCGTACTCGATTTTTATTTATAAAATATTTTCATTTTCAAAAGCAGATTTTGATTTTGTCATATTTTTTATTTCTAGATTTAATTCATATTCAAAATTTTTAAATTCATAAAAAAAAAAAAGTTTATTCGTTTCATTTTGCACACATCAGAATCAAAACACCCATATTATTCAAATTATATACTTTATTTTTTTTTTTCAACACTTGTGGAGTGAAGACAAATGTGGTAACATGGTATTGGTGTGAAAAGCAACGCGAGGAACAAAACATACAAAATTAAAGCAGAAAATCAGTAGGGCTTTGACATTGACCTTCCACGTATATTTTCTTGCATATAATTCTAAATGTATCATCTTCTTGATCCTTGACCACCACATTCCCCTTTCACATGCATGTATACCTTTCTTTGTCCACATGTAACCAAGATATATAGGATGTTATAATAAAAATTGGTGAGAATTTAAAATGGATATTAAATCAAACGGGAATCCAATCTAAATATCATAAAATCCAGAACGTGTACGAATTGAAATATATATCTTTTCATTTCTTTTTCGAACCCGAATTCATCAAAACCCGATTTGTCTATGATAAATCTGGACAAAAATGAAGTTTTTAGAGAACATAATATAGCCCCGAAATTCCTTATTTTGCAATAAATTAAATGGTTAAATTAAATAATACAATATAACATCTATTTGTTATAAATAATATTAGTAAATTATTTCAATAAAAAGATATATGGATTTATTAAATGAAACATTTTAGTCAATTTCAATTGGAATCTCTCTCTCTCTCTCTGCATGTGTGTGTATGGATCACGACGGTCTTATCTCCACACATGCACGTATAGATGTAGACATACATATACACATAAGGTACAAACATACATAGACAAGTGCAAATATATATACATATATATATATATATCCTCAATTATTTAGGAGTTCTCTAATGCAAAAAAAAAAATATATATATATAAAAATGGATCCATTATATTAACATTTCCAGTCCACAGTTCTACTTCTTTCCAACCTTAATTAAAAACTCGTATATGCTCAATCATGAGTCATAATGAAGATGAAGGATATGGAGGAACCAAAGAGGATGCTCCTCATGAAGAACATAACACGTCACCTTCCTCATCATCATCTTCACCGTCCCCCGAATTCTCTTTCACCGTCTCACTCCGGACTTGTAGTTCATCTTCAGATATTCTCCTCTCCCCGAATGGTAAGACCAAATCTTTCGCTGTGGATCTCTCTCCTGCAGATGATATCTTCTTCCATGGCCACTTGCTCCCCCTTCAAATCCTCTCTCATCTCCCCATCTCTCCTCGCTCCTCCGCTCATTCCCGCGACGCGGCAATCCTTCCAAAAGAGAGATTCAACGGCCAAGAAAACACCCAAGAACATGACAAGAACCCTTCTTGCTCCGATGGGGACACCGTTCTTGAAAAACACGACGGGATGAAGTCGAGATTTTCGTTTATGCTGTCTAGTTTGTTGAAATGGAGAAAAGGGTCGGAGCCGAAAGGCGGAGAAAAGGGCAAGAAAGCAAGTCAGAAGAAACGGCAGAGATTCGAACTCAACGGCGTATTGAAGCGGTGCACGACAATGGTTAAACAAACGGTTCTCTTCCACGGAAGAAACGAGACGAAGGCCGAGAAAACACGTCTCGAGAGGGAAGACTATCGTTCGTACTCGGGGAATCTAAGCTTGAGGCACGATATAATCGATCTGAGAGGGAATAGAGGCGAGTATTCTGCACCGGTTTCCACAAGAACGTCGCCGACAAACAGAGGCCTTCTCGTGCCGATAACAAGGCTTTCTTCTTCGGCAAGCGACAGCTCGGTGGAAGAGCTGCATGCTGCAATTGAGGCAGCTATTGCTCACTGCAAGAAGTCTTTTGCTATTGACGAAAAAAGCTCAATGAAATCAGAAAATGCAGCCTGAGTTTCTATTCATCATGCGGCCACCAAAGTTCTTTGTCTGTATACTTTAAGGCTATTTAGTATATAATATATATATACATATATATATATATATATTGGTGCAAGCTATATTTTATTTTCTTGGGTACGAAAAGTCTTGATTTATGTATCAAAATGTGATCATAGGTTACTTATTTAATTATTTTTACAAATTAACAATAAACTGAATTGAACCCTGACTCGTACATTCGTAGAAATGAGGAGGACGAACCAAATATATGTTGCAAGATTTTTTACAATTATGATGTAGGAACTATAACCGTTTTATTTTATAGAAATATATATGTACTGTAATTTTAATTCCATTCCATAACGGTAATAAAAATTACTATCCGGTATTTGCACCTTAACCCGATATTTTTTAGAAATGACAATTCGGCCATTCATCTCTTAATTTAATAAAAAAAAATTAATTTCCTAAATAAAATAACACATAAAATACGTCTAAATCGATTGAAATGTAGGTCCACCTAATTATTTTTCGATAATTCCACCAAAAAAGATAAGTCTTGGGTTCTAGGCCATTAACTGAATGCAACGTTTGAAAAATTGTCCGGACCTTGTTTGGTTGTTTTTTGGTTTTGTCATTTCAAAGCAGTTTCTTGAAGCAGAAACATATAGTAACATTCGATTTCATATCTGACATTCTTTTGTATAGAATTTTAGTTCGTTTTTTTAATTAAATATACAAAGAATATATTATTAATTCTCATTAATTTTGTATAAATTATTTTAAATAAATAAAAATAAATTAAATGAATCTAAATCTAATACGAAAACTACGGACAAAACCGAACTAAAGCCGTTTTTTTTTAATAGTAGCTTTTGTTTAATTGAGAGTCGAAGTTAGGCAGAATAGGAACCGCCAAGAAAACTGTATAAATATAAATTTTATAAAATCTAAAATTCGAAATCCAAAAATAACCAAAACGGAATCAGACTAAAATCCAAATACTAATTTTTATTCAACTTTAACTTACGATTACATGACTCCACGTATACATACACGTTTTCTCATATATAAGAATATACACTGCCAACCAACTAATTAATTTCATTATAATCATACATTATTTTTTTTCCCCCGTCGACTCCTCATTTTCTTATCGAGTTCTCTTTATTTTTTTTCCTTTCCTGCCATTGGCTGCTGTAATCATTTTACACTGTCAAGTGTCCATAGAACAAAAACAGACATGTTAATTTCGCTTAGTTTTATTAGGATAAACATGAAAATATTACTAATTTTCGTTAATTTTATATAAATTAATCTAAATAATTAGATGTTTTGCCATTTTCATTCAACTTCGTCTATTCCAATATTTTCCGTATTTTATAAGAACAAACCAATATCTCAAATTCAAAAACTATATCTTTATAATTGGGGACATATATAATTTTACTATAAGCAAACTTAATTTGAGTGGGGGGTATTTTACAATTTTGTTAAAAATTTTATAAACTATATAAAGAAAATAATTTTTTTAAATTAAACAAGGTTCGTATCAATGTAGATCCGCCCACGGATTTAACCGTATCCAAAATATTTTTTTGAGAACCGTAAACGTTACTTACCTATTACAGTTCGTCTTTCTGGTAAAGGGAACGCCGAAATCGACGCCACATTTTTTGGGGAGACGGCTGGCGTTATCGTCCTTGACGCCCGGATACCGACTGGCCACGTCCTTCAGGCATCGGCACGCAGCTTGGCGGTCGGCCTTCTTCCTCGCCATCGCCTTCAAACTCTTCAAGCCGGCGCAGCATTTCGAAGAAGGGGTTCCCCCTTTCACGATGTACCCCGCACACGGCATCAGGGTCGATTCCACCGCCTGGCATGTTATGGCGTTTCCTCGCTCGGAGATCGCCAAAATCAACATCATGATCGTCAACAACGGTAACATAGCCGATTTCATTTCGAGTTTTTTTTTGTTGTTGTGTGGTGTTTGTTAGTGTGTATATATATATGTTGTGTTTAGACAAATGTAAGACTTTATAAGATGGAGAATTTAATTAGGTCATTAGATGTAATAAGTCTTTATAGTAATTGCACGTTGTTTTCGTGTGTGTCATTCGTTTAGAATGGTAGAGGAAGTTCCGGACAAGTGTTGCTGTTTTTTTAGCTTAGAGTTGTTTGGCGGCAATCAAACATGTGTTTTTTTTTTCGTGAAATATAACATTTAATTACTCGCTATTTTCATATATAGCTGCTATATACAGATATCGAACCGATTTTGCAAAATTTATATATTTTTTGGGTCCAACTCAATGATATCCATATATATGTATATATGAAAATGGAATCGTCGTAAGTCTAAACAAAGTTGAGATTTCGAAATGCAAATAAAAACATTATCTTAGTTTTAAAAACAGTACTAGCGTTTCGTATTTTAATGTCGCTCACCCTACTAAAAACATTATCAAAATTGATAATCGTTTTTGTTTATTTTATTTCCATTAACTTCATCTGACTCAAGGTTTTATCGTCGAATTTGGAATATATAATCGTCTTCTTCGTCTTCGAGCAATTTGCGGAGTAGATACGGGTGTGAACCAAACTTTTGTAATTGAATTTCTGTTTTAAGTTTAATGATTCTTATATATGATTAATCAAATGCAAATAGTTGCGTCACCCTTTTGATGACACAATTTAGTGACGCAATTACGTTATTATATGTGTTTTATTATTTATATGTATAAACATATAAATATTTATATATAAATATGTATTATATATATATATATATGTATTTGTACAAATATACGAGTATTTATATATAAATATAAATTATATATATATATATATATATTATATGTATTTATATGTATAAATATACGTGTATATATATATATATAAAACGTATATTTTATGTATATGTATATATATGTGTATTTGTATATACAAATATACGAGTATTTTATATATAAATGTGTATTTAATTTATATATACAAATATATTATATATTTATACATATGATATGTTATATACGAATATATATATAATCGTGTATTTATAAATATATATATATATGTATGTATGTATGTATTTATACATACAAACATATGTTATATATATAAACATATATATTTTATGTATGTGTATATATGTACAAACATATACATAAGTATATCTTTTTATAAATATAAATATTTGTATATGTGTATGTATTAATGTTGTAATATATTAGAAGTTTAACTTGGAGTAGTTGGTTGTTTGCCAATTTAAACTCTAAAGTTAAGTGTGATTGAGGTGTAGTGGAAGAGTGGGTGACCTCTTGGAAAGTGGATTTTAGGATTTCAATTTCAGAATTTTCGATTCGGTTTAACATCGCGGTTGGAGGTTAGAGGTCGGGATTAGGGTATAGGATTAGGTTCGGGATCAAAAAAATATATTTTGGATCCAAAATATACGTTTTAGTGACGCAAATTTTGCCTCACCTTTTGCATCACTTTTTCCGTATTTTTTAATAGTGTCGATTTTATGTTGTCTGATTTGAATGAATTAAATGGTTGTATAAACACAATTGAAGAACCAATTTAGCTAGCTGATGAACCAATTAGTTCTAATAATTTGGTTACAGCCATTATTTATTTTTTGTATTCGATTAACAAAAAAGAAAATTCAGTTTCTTTCCAAGAAAATTGCGATGATTTCCGCTATATCATTTATTGCTATATTGAACAAAAAAAAAAAGGATATACAATAAAAAAAACGCAACGTTTTATTGAGCCTTTATTATTTCAACTCTCTCGCTAGGGTTTGGGTTTGCTCATAGAAACACTCTTGCATCAAACTAATTTTATATGTCCTGTTTTTTTTTTTTTTTTTTTTGTGACGAGCCCTCTTTATTAGTCGCTTCGTACGTAGCCGTTCCAAGAACTCGTTCAATTCACACTGTCCACAAAACAAAACAAAACAACAACAACGTTAAATACGTCATAGCATTATGCAAAAAAAAACCCCTTCAATACATAACATAACACAAAAAAAAAAAAAGAAGAAAAAAAACGTTATATATATACCTATCACAATTCGTGCCCGTTGAGAACGGAACGCCAAAATCAACACCACATTTGCCGGGGAGCTGGCTTGCGTTATCGTCCTTAATCTTAGGGTTTTTGGTCGCCGTATCTTTCAGACACCGGCAAACGGTTTGCCGGTCATCCTTCTCCGGCGTCGCCTTCTTCAGATTCTTCATCCCCTTGCAGCAGAGCGCCGACGGGTTTCCTCCGTTCATAAGATACGACAGGCACGGCGCCATGGAGAGGTTAGCCTGCGAACACGTTATCGCCTTCCCCTCCTCCGCCATCATCGATACAAACACGATGACCAGAAGCGGTAACACCACGAGTTTCCTCATTTTTTTTTAAATTTGTTGTGTTTTTCAATATTTTTTTTTTGAATTTGGGTTTGGTATTGGAGAGATATATTGAATTTATACGAGGAAGAGTTCATAGTGTTCATTGGCATGGTTTCCATGTGAATCTACTTTTTTTTTTTTTTTTTTTTTTTTGTGACGAGCCCTCTTTATTAGTCGCTTCGTACGTAGCCGTTCCAAGAACTCGTTCAATTCACACTGTCCACAAAACAAAACAAAACAACAACAACGTTAAATACGTCATAGCATTATGCAAAAAAAAACCCCTTCAATACATAACATAACACAAAAAAAAAAAAAGAAGAAAAAAAACGTTATATATATACCTATCACAATTCGTGCCCGTTGAGAACGGAACGCCAAAATCAACACCACATTTGCCGGGGAGCTGGCTTGCGTTATCGTCCTTAATCTTAGGGTTTTTGGTCGCCGTATCTTTCAGACACCGGCAAACGGTTTGCCGGTCATCCTTCTCCGGCGTCGCCTTCTTCAGATTCTTCATCCCCTTGCAGCAGAGCGCCGACGGGTTTCCTCCGTTCATAAGATACGACAGGCACGGCGCCATGGAGAGGTTAGCCTGCGAACACGTTATCGCCTTCCCCTCCTCCGCCATCATCGATACAAACACGATGACCAGAAGCGGTAACACCACGAGTTTCCTCATTTTTTTTTAAATTTGTTGTGTTTTTCAATATTTTTTTTTTGAATTTGGGTTTGGTATTGGAGAGATATATTGAATTTATACGAGGAAGAGTTCATAGTGTTCATTGGCATGGTTTCCATGTGAATCTAGTTTTTTTTTTTTTTTTTTTTTTTTTTTTGCATTCATGTGTTTAGAATGTTGAAGGATTTAAGGAAAACAAGTTATTTGTTGTCACGTCTTAAAATTAATTCATTAATTAACATTAAAAAAAATTAACGTCTTGGGCTCTTACTCTTAGTTACCATACATCATATAAACAAATAAATATATATTTTGGGTTTTGTCTTTTTTTTTTTTAATCTTTTATGCGGTTTAATACGGGAGTGACAAGTGCCCTATATTAGAATATAAAAGATTTATATGCATTTTTTCGAATCAATTGAATAATCAATTTCTAGTTAAAAATGATTTTGATGTTCAATTCTCTAAAGGAGTTTTCAGATACATCTCATGGCAGAGATATATAAAACGTCGTTTCTGATCTTAAATTGCCTTGTTTTACCAACGAAACACCGGAAAAGATGAAATTGAGAAGGACCAGAGTTGTTTTTTAAAACAAATATTTTATAAACATGAAATATATTTTTACAATTTTTTATATATGTGATAGATATATAATTAGATCCAAATTTACATTTGTTTTCGTATATATGTTAATTCAAAGCTTGAAGAAAAGATATACAGTTACAATTAAAAGTATTTAAATAAAAAGGAAAAGAGAATTTGGTTTGTAGGCTGAATAAATTTTTATACGGTCTCAAACATGCGCCGAAATGCTAATATAAGATATTTGATTCCTTCATCACGAGTCTTGGATACAACAGACTGAATATAAATCCTTGTGCATACCACAAGAGACTTGGCGATGGTGATGTTGTACATCGACGAGGTATTGGTATCAAATTCCAACAAAGATCGTCTGAAAGAATTGAAGACTCAATTGGAGAGAGAGTTTGAAATGAAGAAATTGAGCCAAACAAATAAACAAAATTCTGGTGATGTAAATTTACCGAGATAGAAATCGTAGAAAGATTTGACTTTTACAAAGAAATTATGTAAATAAAATCTTGTCCGTTCAACATAAAAAGGTAAAAGATTGTAAGTCAATATTTGTCCTAGTTATTATAATATGACAGTAAAAAAATTCCTAAAGGGCCACGAGAGGGTGAGTAATGCAAAGCCCAAAATGCAAAAGCCCAAATCCCGATTAAACAAGAAAGCCGAAGAATCTTTGTTTCCTACTTTTCCTTCGTGGTCTCTTCTTTTGCAGAGCTCCGCAAATTCAGAAATGGAGTCATCACCAAAACCAAACCCTGTCTTCTCCTTCTCATCCGTCCTCCATCACCACTGCCTCCGCCTTGGCTCCGACCTCTCCGCCCGATTCGAAGATACGAAACGCCTCGCCGGAACCCTAGCAGCTGCCGCTGGCCGCCGCTTCTCGCCTCTGCCGCCCCCGTTCGCCTCCATCTCTCAGTCGCAATCCAAGCCTTCCTCCGCCGCCGCAACAAATCCATCGTTGAGTCCGCTTCAGGTGGCTAAAGCTCTGGTTGGGACGTCGGTGTTTACCGTCAGCAACACTAACAACGAGTTCGTGCTTATTTCTGATCCCAGCGGCGCCAAGTCTCTCGGTTTGCTCTGTTTCCGACAAGAAGATGCAGAAGCATTTCTTGCTCAGGTTTGCCCTTGCTTTTCGACTTGGAATCTGGGCTCTGTCTTATCGAACTGCACTGGAAAAGTGTCATGAGCTTGTAGTTGTTCGTTTGATTTTGTATTCAGGCTCGTTTGCGGAGAAGAGAATTGAAATCCAACTCTAAGGTTGTTCCCATTAGTCTGGATCAGGTATGTTGAATTATCATTCTCTATGCCAAATTCTGTAGTAGGAATTTGGAATTGTAGGAAAATGAAGTTCTTATGAGCAAAGCATTGTGAAATTCAATAGCGGAGGAATGCGGGTTGCTTTGAGGGAGAGAAGACGATTTTCCTACTGGAATGGGATGTGGTTTGATTGGTGGATTTTCGAGAAATGTTTGTTACAAGGGCGAAATGCTACACAGTCTCAGCTACGTCTGTTCTTTAGTTTTCTCTGATTAAAATTAGTCGAGCAGATTTGTTATTAGGCCGGAGTCGGTTCAAGGTGAAAATTTGATTGGTTGACTCAAATGGTTAGAGTTGACGTCGGAAACGTGAAAAAATGTCGTATACTCTAAGGTTCTGTCTCGGTTGTTTTGCAAGATCATACGATGTGTTGTTAGACCTTCTTAGAATGGGTTCATGTTTCATGTTGTTTCTAGGGGCTGATATGAGAAACTGTTGTGCAGAGATTATCTTTAGAGATTTTTACTTTTTACTGTTAACTTTGTAAATGCAAATAATAAGGCATCCATACGGGCCATTCTGGAAGCTTGAGATGAACATTTATTTCGTGTGCAAACTTTTGATTTTACATTTGTACCAAAGAATATTTATGAAGAAGTTTCACCAAAATAAGAAAATGGTGAGATGGAAACCCTTGTTTTTGTGATAAGTCGCACTATTAACGTTTTTTTTCATGGATCCTACAACTACTGCATTGGGGCAAAATTCCTTTAGACTGACAAATAAATTAGTTGCATTCATGTATAACTACTCCTTTTGTGTCCTCTCCATGAGATTCATGTCGGCATATTACTTAAAGCATGTTGTGGCAGGTGTACTTGTTGAAAGTTGAGGGAATTTCCTTTCGCTTTTTGCCAGATCCAATCCAGATAAAAAATGCATTGGAGGTTGGCTCCCCCTACGAGACCTTTGTTATATGATTATCTTTCAAATAGCTTGGTTATTGCAATATTTTAATCTTGGAAACTATGGAAATCTCATTCTGAAGCTACTTTTATTTTTTTTTCAGCTAAAATCTTCTGGTAACAAGAATGGATTCGACGGAGTTCCAGTTTTTCAGGTATATCTACTGTATAACTTGTTGATAGATATCAGTGGTTTGCTTGAGGATTTATTATGGCCAGTTATAATTGCTCATGAATACTTTAAATGGATGACTGTCCCATAGTGCTGCTTAATTGTTTGCTGTAATTCTTGAATAGAAGAGCTGCTGTCAATATGCCTGTTTACGTATGAATATATCAGTTCCTTAGCTACATCTACCAGATATTGTAAGCTTTTTTTCTAAACCAATGAAGTATCCTTACTGTTTGTTAATTTAAAGTTTCTTAACTTTCTCTTCATTAGCTTTTTCACTTTCTTTTCTGTTGATATCCGTCTGTTCTATTAATGTGTTCTGCAGTCTGATCTTCTGGTCGTAAGGAAGAGAAATAAGCGTTACTGTCCCGTATATTTCAGCAAGGTTAGTTTCTTTGGGATCTTTAATGATACTAAGAAAATGAGAATTGCAAATTTCTTGACAAATGGTAAATTGCATCCTTGTGCAGGAAGATATAGAGAGAGAACTTTCAAAGTATTCAAAAGCATCAAGAGCAGACAAGCAAATTATGGTACTAAGCCTTCGATTTAGTTTTCTATTTTGAGAGTTTTTATAATACACCCCAAATTCTAGAATTAAAGTGACATAATTAAAAAAGAAAATAAACCAAACCGTCCAACTTAAGCACGGAAGGTTAATCAGCAGCTGGAGCTGCTAGCAAATTAGATTGGCAACACATGCAATTTGTAAGAGAGTATGTCAAGGGGAGGGACATGGAGATAAATGTAGAAAAAATGGGAAGATTAGACGAGTCTGAACCCTTTTCTTGTATCAGCAGAATATTCTGCAAGGTAAGGTTTGCTTACAATACACCCTTGTGGTGAGACCCTTCTCTGAACCTTCGCTCAACGGGATGCTTTTTGCACCAAACTGTGCTTTTTTATCGTAATTTGACTTAGAGCTTGAAGAGCCTCACCCTCTGTAAGTAGAAACTGTGAATTTTGAAGCCAATATCGGATGATTCAAGATCTGCATGCATTGATCTTTATAACTCCAGACACTTGTATTATGTTGTTTTAACATCATTCGCAAGAAGTAAACTGATAAAATGTGTTTAAATTTATACTCTAATGAATGATCCATTGTCCCCCTAAACTCATGTAATTTGTTGTACTAATATTATTGCTGAACAGGTTGGAAGTTTGGAAGATGTACTCAGGAAAATGGAGGTAATCCTTCATACCGAGTTGAGTGCATGTAAGTTTGCTACATGAAGACGATTGGAAAATCTAATTTCGATTCCATTTTGTATAGACGAGCGAGAGGAATTCAGGATGGGATGATCTAATATTCATTCCACCCGGTAGGAGTTACGCCCAACACATCCAAGAGGTGGCTAAAGAGTAGAGATTATCGGTTCATTACTCTTACACCCACATGAAGGGCTCAAAGTAGTAGTGGGAAAAGTTGTTTTCGGCTTCCGTCCTCACGGTAGAACAGGTACCGTTAATTCTTACTCTACATTTTGAGCATTACATTGTCCGCGAGAAACTACTGTACTAGTCGAAGAGGGTACGCAATGGGAACTTAAGAGAGGGATTATCAGCAAATAAGCTCCACATTATGCGATCATTATGGTAGTTTCAACCGCTATATAGAGATGTTTTATAGGATTAGCTCCGTTATTTTCGGGATTAAGAAAAACTCGGCTTTAGGCTCGGATTTGCAGCGTATAAGTTGATCCCGGTAATCGGATTTCTTAACGAGATCGGATCATTGTCATAATGGTTTGGCAACAAAGAGTAAGCCAAATCTCGTTGCAATAAGCTGCTTTGTTCTTGTTTGAGAGCTAAACAAGTGGTATCTTTATGAAATTTGCAGGGGACTATTTCGAAAAAAGATCTCAGGAGTTTTTCACAGCCCGATTACGAGCTGCTCTAATTTTTCGTTTGGACGAAAATAAACTCTATATCAAAAAATGCTCATTTGAGGATTAATTTCTTCAAAGATGGTCATGTCAAACTTACCGTATCTTGGGTTTCTTTGCATTTTTCTACAGGGATTTGATGAACTTGATTCTAGAGAAAGGGCATAGCAGAATTCCAGTTTATTATGAGCAACCAACTAACATAATTGGACTTGTTCTGGTAGAATCTTCTCTCCAGCTTTGGGTTTCTTGTTTTGTTCATGTCTTAGACATTGCCTATCAGTTCTCAGTTGTATTTCAAATCGGTTTATGCATCTAAAATTGTTCGAACCATATATATATATATATATATATATATATATATATCCTTTTCTTTGTATCGAATCGAATTTGCTTCAACTTTACTGATGAAAATATTGTTTACCATCATTTTCACAACATTAAGATTCGGGATCGGCCATAATCCCAAAATTACTGGATATCCCAATCGTATCCATGCTATGAAATCGGAGGAATATAAACAATCCGAAAATCAGATCGTAAAATTAGAATCCGAAATCAATTGTTCAAGAGATTGAGCTCTCTTATTACTTTTTCTTTTGCTTTTGAAAGTGTACAATGTGAAGAAAACAAAGAAAACAAATGGTATATTTATAAAAAAAACAAAAGACAAATTGTCTATGGAAAATTCGAAGTTATTGATTTATACTTAAAAGTATTTTATAACAAAAGCTTGGAAGAACAAAAACTAGCATAATCATATAAGTGAGGACCAAGCTAATCATTTTGTGGGTTAGGGTCAACCATCAAATCTATTTTGTGGGATTACTATAAATTGCTTTGGGTTACCCTCCCAACTCATCGTAATTTTAAACATCTTAGCGTGATCATAATTAATTTTGACTAAACTTGGTAATTAGAAATAAAAAAAGAGGTGAAATAAATAATAAATCATACATAAATAATTTTTAAAAATGGAAATTGGTTGAAAAGCTTTGGTCCTCATGTAACAACCGATGTTCATTTGAGGGGACAAGGCAAAGAAACTGACGAGAGAACCAAAGTGGTCTTTGGTGTTTTTAACTGCAAAGTTTAAAACATATTTTTTGCAAATTTAGTTTTTTCTTATTTGGGTAATGTACTAATGTGCATGGGGTTGTTTCAAATTCAATGCTCACTCTGGAAAAAAAATGTTATTAGAAATACTTGTTTATTTGGTTATTTTCAAATTTAATATAAAGAATATATGTATCAAATATTATCACGTAAATTAGAAAAATATATTCGGAAAAAATAACATATATAAACATTATCACTTCGATCAAAAAGAGATTGTTAAAAAATATTCATATAACATATAAACTCTACTTTTGACAAAAAAAAAAACATAAACTCTACCTTTTTATATTCTTTGGCCTATCAACCGAAAATATACTTATATTATGCAATAACTTTTTAGTTTTCTCCAATCTTACCTAATCCATATTGGATGAGTTTTTGAGTTGATTAATTTTTGTAATAAATTTGTAATAACCATAAAAAAATTTTTTTTGAGTAAATCGGTTGGTAGTTTTATTGAATTTATCCCAAAAACTCAATACAAATTAATATAATATTATTGTAATCTATCATATTTTACCTCCAACTCAAAGCATAGTACCCGAACCCGAACCCGAATATCTCGGGTTATATGTTTTATTACCCGATCTCATACCCGTAAAATCGAATACCCGAATTCGAAAACCCGTGAGATAATTTCCGGGTACCCGAGGGTACCCGAACCCGAATATTTATATTTTTTTCAATTATTATTTTTAAATATATTTATATATACATACACAAAATCATTCAAAATAAATTTAAATTGTATTTATATCTAAAATAACTTTATTTTAAAAAAATACATCAAATATATATCCCAATAATATCTATATAATCATTAATATTAAATAAAATAACATAAAATCTAATAAAAAATCTAAATTTTAAAATATATATTTTTATTATCCGGGTATCCGAGGGTACCCGTGAGATAATAACCATTACCCGAACCCGAACCCGAAAATTCGGATATTCTAATACCAATATCCGATCTCATGTCTCATTCGCTCGGATACCCGAATTTTCGGGTACCCGACCCTCGGGTCGAGTCGGGTACTCGAAATCCGGGTATTTTTGCCCACCCCTAAAGCATACACGTGGACGTATAGATCATTTAATAAAAAAGGAGCCACCAATTTGTTTTTATTAAATTAAACAAAAACAAAAAGAGAGCGAATAAAGTGAGAAATTATGAAGCGAGCAATGACAGATTGGATGAGAGCTGGAGAGAGGGCAATCGTCGTCATCCCCTGTCTCCGTGATTTTCTCTTTCTAATTTCTGACCTTCAATTCCCCACCTCTGTTTTTGTCTGCAATAGACTGGAAAACAAATCATCATCGATCCCCGTTCTCTTTGCCTTTCTCTGGATCATCGTCTTCTTCCTTCCCGAATCTTCGCCCGCCTTGTTTCCACTTCTGTGGTAAGTCTCTCTTCCACGACGGCTCTTGGATGAATCATTTTGATGTTGCGGCTTCTTGTATTATCCAGCTTTGGTGGGTTCAATTTGAGTTCCTCGTTCGTGGGTTTACCTGATTATTGTTGATACCGTATTAGCTTCATCTTCTTGTTTCAAATCCTCAGCTGAGAGAAACCTGAGTTATGTCTTTTTTTTTGTTTGCTCTGATTCTTCATCCTTACCGTGGAATTCTTGTTCGTTTGGTGTCAGAAACAGGCAAGACACAAGTGTGGTGTTGATTTTTCAATTCAATTCGAGGACTTCTTCGAACTATGTTTTTCTTTCTCAGAGAATATGCAATCGTTCTAGATTGATTCACGGGACGAATCCAAGAACATAATCTGATTGTACGTATCGTGTAGGAATCAGCAACGCTGCCTATCACCCGCATGACAAAACCTGTGGAAATATGACAATTAAATGTTATTTGATTCTTTTGTTCTTCATTTTCTTTCTAAATGAGGGTAATCTTTTGGGTTATTGGAAATTATGGAGAGTTTTAGTTTGAATAAAGTTTATATATTACTATGTTTTCTATTGGGTTCGAGTTCAACATTAGGATAGAAATTAGCGATCCCAACGAGAGGAAACTTTAAACTCGTTCAATTATTCATCATTCCGCAAACAGTGTTTTCGAGTTTGCTTTGTTGAATATAGAGTTTCCGTTGTTGGAAACTCCATTGATGAAAATATGTAAGAGTTTGATTGGTTCTATGTTGTTTCTAATGCTTATGGGTTGCCTTATTACAGGTGTTTGTTTGTTGGACATTAGTGAGATGTTAGATGTTACCGGTCTTATACCGAACTTGATTCTGTTCTTAGTTAGGTTGTGGAACATTGTCACTAATACTTTCCTTTTTAAGCAAAGTATCGTATTATTGCTTTAGCTGCTCCTGTTAAACGAGTCTCTCCTGTGCTTTATCTGTGTATTGTCGCTTCATCAATATGAGCTTCTTTGTGGAGTTTGTATCTTGGTATAAAGGTTTACCCTTAAAAGATAAGAGTAAATTCTTGGGATAGGTACCGTCTGAAACGATATTCCGTGTTCTTGTTTATTGTGTTTCGCCTGTGTGATGTATATATGTTGCAGTCTCGTTGTATCTTCTCCTTGTCTTCCGTTTTTACCAATCCCTGTGCTTTCTCCTCTTATCTTAAATAATTTCGGTATACCTGCAGATTCCCTCACTAACTTCATCAAATGGAGGAACAGAAATCTGCTGAAGCAGTGTCTCCTCCAGAAGATGTTTCTCATGAAGCTGCTACTACTGTAAACTCAGTTATTGTTGGTGGTGATGTTGGAACAGTAAAGCCCGAGTTGCAGGAATTAGCAGCTAAAGACTCTAAAACTCCCTCTACTTCACTTCCTCATAATGATGAAAACCTCAATGTGGAAGGTCCTGAAGGTGTTCATCAATGTCAAATTGACGGGTCTACTGGTAATGGAAAAGTGAAACAGGATGACAATTCTCTAATTCATGCAGAAACCACCCGGGATGATGCTGATGCTATAACAGTTGAAGAAGCTAGAAGTAGACAAACACATGATTCTCCTGGGCAAAAGCCCTCAGAACTTACGAGTTCTGTCATTGTTTCTCCGTCTGGTGAGATTGATCTGCCTCGTGTAAAGGTTACTGGTGTTGCTGCTGGCACAGCAAGAAATGGAGGGTCACCAAGAGCATTTTTGTCTCCAAGAAGCAATGGATCTCCCAGAGCTACTGTGTCTCCGAGATCCTCGGGATCACCAGCAAGTGCCAGGATGCCAAAAAATCTCGACTTTAGAGGTTTAATCGATACGGCTGCTCCCTTTGAATCTGTCAAAGAAGCTGTCTCAAAATTTGGGGGAATTACTGACTGGAAAGCCCACAGAATGCAAGCAGTAGAGGTGCGTGTTATTACTACTGTTTTGCCAAAGATTATACGCGTATGAATGAATATCTGAATTTTTCATGTTTTTATCTGGGACTTGATCCTGGGAATCTTGATCAAAATGATTTAATATGGTTTTGCAGAAACGCAAGCTTGTTGAACAAGAGCTCGAGAAGATTCAAGAGGAGATTCCAGAGTACAAAAAACAGTCCGAAGCCGCTGAGCTGGGAAAGCAGCAAGTTCTTAAGGAACTGGAAAACACAAAGAGGTTGGTAGAGGAGTTGAAGCTCAATCTGGAGAGGGCACAAACAGAAGAACAACAAGCAAAGCAGGACTCAGAACTGGCTAAGCTGAGGGTTGAAGAGATGGAACAAGGAATAGCTGATGAGGCTAGTGTTGCAGCTAAAGCACAGCTTGAAGTGGCCAAAGCCAGGCATACAGCCGCAATTTCAGAACTGCAATCTGTTAAGGAGGAGTTAGAGACACTGCACAAGGAATACGATGATCTGGTGAAAGAGAAAGATGAGGCTGTGAAGAAAGCCGAAGAAGCAGTGTCGAAGCTAAAGGAAGTTGAGAAGACGGTAGAAGGACTCACTATAGAGCTGATAGCTACAAAGGAGTCTCTCGAATCTGCACATGCTGCTCATTTGGAGGCGGAAGAACAAAGAATTGGAGCTGCCATGGCCCGAGACCAGGATACTCACCGCTGGGAGAAGGAACTAAAGCAGGCAGAAGAGGAAATCCAAAAACTTAGCCAGCAGATACTTTCGGCCAAGGATCTCGAATCAAAACTCGACACTGCTTCAGCTCTGCTCCTCGATTTGAAGGCTGAATTGGCAGCTTATATGGAATCGAAATTGACGGAGGAAGAGAGTGATCCAGTCACTAAAGGCGATGTCCCACCAGAAAACAAAACCCATACGGATATACAAGCGGCCGTTGCCTCTGCAAAGAAAGAACTCGAAGAAGTAAAAGTCAACATCGAGAAAGCAACCGCCGAAGTGAATTGCTTGAAGGTGGCTGCCTCGTCTTTGCAGTCGGAGCTCGAGAAAGAAAAGTCAGCTCTTACCTCAATCAAACAAAGAGAAGGAATGGCCTCCATAGCAGTTGCTTCTCTAGAATCAGAGATCGAGAGAACAAAGTCGGAAATAGCTTTGGTTCAGTCGAAGGAGAAAGAAGTCAAGGATAAAATGGTAGAGCTACCAAAGCAACTGCAACAGGCAGCCCAAGCGGCTGATGAAGCGAAATCGCTGGCTGAACTTGCACGTGAGGAACTGCGCAAGGCGAAAGAAGAAGCAGAGCAAGCAAAGGCTGGAGCAAGTACGATGGAGAGCAGATTATTCGCGGCACAAAAGGAGATAGAGGCAGCTAAAGCTTCGGAGAGGCTGGCCATGGCTGCCATCAAAGCTTTGCAAGAAAGTGAATCCACTTCAAACATTAATGATGTTGATTCGCCCAGAAGTGTAACACTTACATTAGAGGAGTACTATGAGCTTAGCAAACGTGCTCACGAGGCAGAAGAACAAGCCAATGAAAGGGTGGCGGCAGCGGTTCGTCAGATTGAGGAAGCTAAAAAAGCGGAAATGAGAAGCCTGGAGGAACTGGAAGAGGTGAACAGAGAGATGGCTGCAAGAAAGGAAGCACTTAAAGAAGCGATGGAAAAGTCAGAGAAGGCGAAAGAGGGTAAGTTGGGTGTTGAGCAAGAACTGAGAAAGTGGAGGGCCGAACACGAACAGAGAAGAAAGGCCAGTGAAAGCGGATTTAACACAGCGAAAACTCAAAGAGAAAGCATTGACTCAGAGCAAGCATCTGAGACAACAGTCCCTTATGTCTCCAGCCCTAATGATTCATATGGGACAGGAGGAGACAGTCATGAAGCTTCTTCACAAACCAAGACTGGAAAGAAAAAGAAGAAACTATCTTTCCCGAGGTTTTTCATGTTCTTGTCAAAGAAGAAGTCGGTTTCAAACAAGTGAGTTGATTCTGAATTTCAAAAAGGGGCATTCTGAAGAAAAACCCGTAAAAGGAGAGATCCCATATGATGAAGTATGTGTTGATTTTGAAAGGCTGTTGATTTCCTATGTGCATTGTGATCTGAGTGCCTTTTGTATTACAAGGGTGATGAGGAAATAAAACTGTCAACATACCCAAGAATAATGGTTATGAGATGTAGAGTAAATTTTTTTTTTACCTTTCTGTAAATCCAACACATGTTTTAGCTTGGTAAATGAAGTTTATATTGTTTGCAACATTTTTCAGCATCATCAAACAGGAGCTTGTATGTATGATTGAAGATTCTTCTGCATAAACACCCAAGCAATCATTACATTATAATCACCTTAAGAGTTAAGAGTCATGCCAAAACATCAACAAGTACCATTTGTCTGAATCAAACAACATACCAAAGAACCACAACATGTGTTACAAACTAGCTAGAACTGAAAATGTCAATGTAGAATCGAGTTGATCATCGCCTGCTGGATAAGCTGAAAGAGCTGACTTTCATGGGAGTTGCAATAACCAAAGGTGCCTCAGGTGAACCACTGATTGCGTATTTGTCATTCATGAAGCGACTGTCCACTATGGATTCGTCCCGGAGGACTACCTTGTAGCAGTAACATTTCTTCAGACCCTCCTGGTCCTGGTAGCATTCATGTGCCCCATTCTTCACTTGCTGAAAGTTCCATATCACACTGAATTTGCCAACAGTTGCCACCACATGTCGTTCTTGCTTTCCGTTCTCGGTCACCTAGACATTCAAGTTTTATCACAAGAATCCATGAGAATATATGCCCTAGAGTTGGAATCTTATGGTCTGTAATAAGAAGAAACAAGGCATTACAGAAGATGTAAATCACAAATCCCCAGTTTTGGCGCTAGTCTCAGCTGAAAGAAACTCGGGTTTCTGTTAAATGTTGCAACATGCTCTCGTACCGTTGTCGAACAAATTTATGTCAATGCAAAAGAAACTGATTTTGCAGCACAATGAAATATTACCATCCTGGAGATGTCCTTGGACAGAGAACATTAAAGGTCACATAATTTTGCAAGAACACATTTCAGCTAAAGAAAAACCTCTTCATCTAGATGGAAAAAGCTGGATAAAAGTAACCAGCCAAGTTAAAGGAAAGGCATCAAAGAGAGACATTTCATCAAAGACAGGCCTATCATCAAAACTATTCAGAATAACGGCATTAGACCACTTGGATTTCTGTTAAATTATAAATACAGGAACTATTCTGTTCGTCGTGCAGGAAATTCATAAACTTCTATACACAATTTTATGAGCTAAAGATCAAATATATGACCCAACAGCTATTTGGTAATCAAGCTTATTGCTAAAGCAGCACAGAAACAAAAATTGTAGAGGATTTGACTTACCCAAGAAAACTGAGCATTCCGGAACTTATTGCTAGTTCCAGCTAAATGTGAATCCAAAGGTCTTAGCTTTAACAACCTTGGAGCGGCGATTCTATTTCCCATGCGACCTGAGAAACCAGTCTTTGTTTTCCCATCCTTGTCAGTGAAAAGGGTGCATATGACAACCAAATACGTATCTGTCGAACCCACTATCCATTTACCGTCAAAAGTAACATCCACATGAGTTATTGGTGAACCAAGACCAGGGAAAGCTGTCTTTGCCTGTCTCATGGTATTGCTAGAGTACAGTCTAATCTTCCCATCAAGAGATCCAACAACAATGGAGCCATCTCCAGTGGTGGCAAAGCACTGGAAGTTAGTGCCTCTTGAAAATTGATGCCCTTGTGTCCAATTCAAGACAGGAGCACTAGCAGTAGCAAGATTCTGAACCATCCCTTGTCGATCACGCATATCCCACCTGCAAAGCCTATTATCATCCAAACCAAGAAACGTTGATCCGGATGGATCCAATTGGGATCCTTTGCTATCATTAGTAATATCTCTCATAGAGATATCAACTCCATCCTTCCCAAACTTCCATTCCGAAACAATCTTCCCAGTTTCAATGTCAAGTTGATGGATTCCAGTTGAATGAGGTTTGGCTTCATTCATGGGACTCATAAGCAGCATGTTTGTCTCAGCTTTCATAAGAAGAGCCTTCTTTGGGGTAGAATGGGCGACATTTCTGGCACTTCGACTATACCCGGCATCAAAATTAACACAAATTCCTTTCCCTTGAATTCCATGCCTAAGATTCTTGAAAACCTGAATACCAGAATCTCCAACCAGAAAGCTATTATCTAAGGCACCTAAAGCTAAGCTCTGAATGCCATCACTGGCCGCCTCCTCAAAGGCCTCTGTCAGATCCTGCGTTTCCCTCAATGGTGTTGCCGACTCAGGACTTTTAAGCAAAACATCATCAGCATCTTCCCACATAGAATCATCAGCAGCCTCAGGATTTGCCCACGCTATGAAATCTTTACCGTAAATTTTAGCCGTATTGGCCTCATTCAGCTCAACACCGTAATTGTTCTCAAACAAGCAATCGTTATACTTACTCACAAAAGCAGTATAATCTTCAATGCTGGGAAACTTCAACGCCCAAACAGCTTTAGCAACGAAATCAACACGGCGTTGATCTTTATAAGTCTTCAACTGCATATCCTCTGAAACCTTTCCCCGGATCTTGTTCCCGACTTTCAAAACCCACCACCCCTTTTCCAAGTCGTCTTCGTCTTCATCATGATCATCTTCTTCCCCATCGATTTTGGAGGTCTTGACGAAAGAATAAGCAGTCAGCTTCTCTGCCGTGACCCATTTGGCTTTGGGAGTGTTACCATTGATGTAGCGGAAAAGTCGAACAGCATTCTGCGAAGACGGGGCTTGGTTCGATGATGGGTATTTGAGTTTCAGGGCTTTCAGCTTCGCCTCCACATCGTCAATCGATGAAGGAGATTTGGGTCGACGACGACGACCAACTGAGGAAGATTTGTCAGGTGTAGCGCCTCTTGCATCCTCGAACGTATCTTCCTCATCTTCTTCTTCGCTTTCGTCTTCATATTCCTCGTCTGACTCCCAGATTTCCTTATCTTCCCGACTGTGGGAGCCCCCCATTTCTACTGACAGAGAGAGAGAGAGATCTTGAGCGTGCACGATCGAGGTTCAAATGGGGGAGGGAAAATGCGGAAGAAAAGGAGAGCAAAGTTCGAAATTTGAAAATTAGGGATTCGAATAATGTGCTGTACTGTACTGGTAGATTGGTGGGTAACCGGCTACATTCGGTCGTGTCTACTGCACTATCTTTGCTAACGTTTCGATTACCGGCTACAGCCGGTAAATCCCAAGAATATTCGGTGATTGGGAATTTGGTCTCTCAAGTGAATGTGAACCCTTCTTTCGTACTGTAACCACCTTAGAGCAGAACGCGACTTTTTGTCTTTTTTGTTTTTATTTTTTCAACCAAAACAAACTTCTTATATATTAGATAAAACTTAAATACATAGGTTATCCAAATCTGTATTCCAATGTTTAAAGATGCTAAAAAATTAAAATTTGATTTTATATCCATATATTTTGATTATAATTTTTTTTTTAAAAAAGAACAAAAGATAACATAATCAACACATAAAAGTCAATAAACAAAAAATAAAAACTCTTGGTTTTGAACTCTTTTGATTGAATAGTTCTTTTTTTTCTTTCTATTTTCTTAAGAATAATTTTTGATACAACTATGCAATTATAAAACTAATAAACCTAAAAATATTTAAAAAGTTATTTACATCTTTCTTTTGGATTTTTAGAATTTCTTGACAGTGTAGATAATTATTTTTCAAAATATGGTATTTTTAATCTTACCTTTTTTTCTCCTCACGCGAAAACTCTTTTCTTATCATTTCGTTCATTCTACTCGTCCAGTGAACTCCTTTGCCGCCGGCGACCTCCGGTGAGTACTTTCCAGTTTTCTACGTCGTCTCTTTCCTTTGTTTTGTCTCTGGTTCTGTCGGATTTCTGTTTGCTCATGTCGGACGAAGAAATCCCAGTTCTCTTTCTCTGGTAGTTCTTCTGTTCATTTTGTGTTCTTCTGTAAAGGTATAAGACCACGGACTTTGTTCCCTCCGGCGGATTTTTGGGTAAAATTTTAAATATTTATGTATTGGGTAGGATTAATTTTGATTACTGATGATTTTTTAAGCTTGTGTTGGATGAATTCCGTCGAAGTATTCATCCAATCGCTCGTAGTTACACACCCTTTCTGTATGTTAAAGCATAAAACCTTGTGACATTGTTTGTGGGTCAGTCGAAAATCATGTGATCAAAGCGTTTTGTTGCCAAAGAAGATTTTCTGTTTTCTTAAAGGTTTGGGAAGTGAAAGTTGCATCCTCTCCGTTAGCCATTTGTGGATCATATTAAGGATAACGCTCGTAACACATCTCTTTGTTTCCTTTGGTTTGAGTTCATCTGATGTTTGTTTTCGTGTTAGATTTTGCAACTTAACTAGTTGCTTGATCGGTACCTTAAAACATAGTAATTAGTTCATTTGCTATGTGTGTCGTCAATCAAGGTTTAGGATATTAGGGTAATAAGAAAAACATCTCACCATTTCCAACTTCAAGTGAAGTTAACTGTCAGGGAACATTTTGTTGTCTGCCAAGTTTAAGCTTTTCTCCATTTTGGTGGTTCTTTCTTTTTTGAATTTGATGGGAGAACTTTTTAGCCATTTGCTGTTTCATCTACTATGTGTAATAATCAAGTTTAAGCTTTTCTTTTTTGTTATCAGCACAGGTTTTTCTCCGAACCGTGATACCTTAGAGATCCAACCGGCCAATGAAAACCCTTCTGCCTTCTTCGTCGGAATCCATGGCTTCTCCAGTGACACCCACTTCAGTTTCCAAGCTCTTTCACTTTATCCGACATCATCCGCGCTCATATGTCCCTGTTCCATCTGATAGTTACAGACAAAGACTTCTCAGCATGTCATGCTCATCATCGTCACCTACAACTATTTCGGGCAACCAGTCGCCTCCAGTGGTGATAAAGAGGAAGAGGACAAGGTATCGGAAGCAATACCCAGGAGAGAGTGTGGGCATAACGGAGGAAATGAGGTTCGTTGCCCTGAGATTACGCAATGTCAATGGCAAGAAGTGTGAATCCAATGACGAAACCGAGAGTGAGAAGGAAGAAGATGAACAATCAGATGGGGAGGGAAGTGGGTATTCGCAGAACAAGGATGAAGAGACTTGGAAGCCGAGCAAAGAAGGGTTGCTTAAATACTTGGTTGACAGCAAGCTTGTCTTTGATACCATCGAGCGAATTATCGAGGAATCCGAGGATGTTTCCTGTAAGAACTTTTATGTTATGTCTAGTTATATCTGCTCTTCACTGTTTTAGCTTACTTGTTGCATATCACGAGAATTGTTTCTCTTTTCCAAACTCGAGATTAGATCAGGTGAATACTGTCTGAGTACACATGGTGAATACTATCTGATCTGGTTTGTGGGTTCAGAATCCAACATGAATCATGCTGTTTGGTAAATTTGCAGATGCTTACTTCAGGAGAACAGGATTAGAGCGATCACGAAACATCGAGAATGATCTGATGTGGTTTAAAGAACAGGGATATGCAATTCCAGAACCGAGCAATCCAGGAGTTTCATATGCCAAGTATTTGAAAGAACGGGCCGATCAAAATGCCCCTCTTTTCCTTTCTCATTTCTACAACATATATTTCTCGCATGTTGCTGGCGGTCAAGTTATAGTTAGACAGGTAAAGTTTTTCATATGATGTTCAAGCTTCTTTTGTGATGCATGTCGCATTCATGTGACCGAGTTTCTGATTCGCGTTCAGGTCTCGGAGAAGCTTCTGGAAGGCAAGGAGCTGGAATTCACGAGGTGGGAAGACAATACAGAGGAGTTGCTGAGAGGAGTCCGTGAAAAGCTCAACACGCTCGGAGAGGTGAGGGTTTTCGATATTTTAAACTCATGGGTTGATTTCTTCCTCGACGCTTCTTATCATCTGCTGTAATGTTTTGGGGAATGAAGCATTGGTCTCGGGACGAGAAGAACAAATGCTTGAAGGAAACAGCAAAGGCATTTAAGTATATGGGGCAGATAGTTCGGTTGATCGTCCTATAAAAAAACCTGCTTCTGTTCTCTGAGCTGTCTTCTTCAGTTTGGTAATAAAAACCATTTCATTAGCAGACCTATTCTTTTTCCGGCATCAAGTATCGTAAATTTCCCGACTTTTCTTCCTCAGATTGCATGCATGATACGCACCATACACAAATGACAAAGTAACCATGACTGACCCATAGAGACGATGATATTATTCGAAATCATGTGTATATATATATATATATATATATACACATTTTTAGTACGGCCGTTCGCCGTTAAAGTTGCAAGCGACGAACGTTCCACGGCCATCGTTGCACCTCACGGCATCGGCTCTCGACATGTCGAAGGGATGCTGCTCCAGGCGAGGTTCTCGCCGTAGGGCCCACTCGAGTGGACGAGACGGCAGTCCCCTTTCTGCCGGTTCGCATAGTTCCTCGTGTAGGTGGCCACCCTCTCGTCCCACCGTATGGGACCCACCGCGACCTCGGCTCGTGGCGAGTCGTGGGCCTTCGAGGGAGCCACTACGGCAAGGACTAAGGGGATTTTTTTTTGAGGAGGACAAACACTTGGGTAAAGTTTTGTCCGAAAATAATATTGGATTTTTTTTTTTTTGTATTCTTATTACGTTTGCGAGAGAGCCATAAATTACTGTGATTTTTCTTTTAATGAGAGTAAAGAATAATAATTTCATTTACAAAGAGTAAGGGGATTATTTTATTTTGGGTTTTTGGGTTTAGTTTTTGGATTTTAGTTTTTAGTTTTTATTTTTTGGTTTTTGAATTATATAATATTTGTAAACCAAAAATGTAGTTTTTTTTATTTTTTTATTGATTTTTAAAATGATTTTTCAAGTTTTTATAAAAAATAATTTTATAAAAACTTGAATGGAAGTTTTTTTTTGGTTTTTAGATTTTAAAAAACTATAAAAACTCCAACTATTAAATGTTTAAATCTTTCGACGACGGAGAGAAAAAAGACGTTACGATATCTCGTTCATGCTCTTATTTGTTTAACATTTCGGTCAAATTATATTTAAATGTAGTCCTACAATATATGTAATAGCCATCGAGACTTTTCATCTTTATTAAGTCATTATCATGTTAGGTCCAATTAGAAAAATGTTTATCAAACGATGAAAAATCATCTATGGTTGATAAATAAATATTAGCTGCATGAATATCGTTTACTAAAAAGACTAAGACGACTGGCCCACTAATTTAGATGTTCGCTCCGACAAGCGTTTGATCAATATGTATAATTTAGTATGAGCTAAAAAAATTATTAGAAATTAGCAAAAAAAAATGTAAATAATAATCAGCCAATTGCTTTAAATTTCAGAACATTGTAATAATGAGATAATCAATTAATCAAATATTACAAAACGTGAATAACAAATTAAAGGAATAACCCCAATTTTGATATATGCTTCAATACGATTGGGTTGGAGCATGTTCAATTTCAGATGATGGCATTGTCATTTTGATATGATCAAAGATTACAAAACGAGAATAACAAAGAAAGAAAGCTAGAGAATATATATACACTTGAACACGATTGGATGGATAACTTTGTTCTACAAAATCGCCGAAATGAAATAAAATCTAAAACCCTAACCAAATAATTGGATCTTTTTTTATGGTAATCAAAGTAAACATAAAATGTATTCGAATCTAAAATCCAACACCAAGACTCGTAAGGGTTGAAATAGAAAAAAAAGATATTAATATGATTAAGTGATTATATGGAGATTAGATGTGATTGATAATTAATAATTAAAGATATAATATCAGTTAAGAACAAGATATTGATTATATCAATTATGTTGTTATCTTATTTGTGTCATTAGTATCTTTTTTTTAATTAATTTTAATAATTTCTCTAGTATGAACTATTTTCATTGTAATTCAAGAAGATGGGTGTAGAAATAAAATGACAATGTTCTAATATTTTTCTGTTTTTTTATTTATTATTTAATTTCTGTATTATAATTTTAAAGAGTGTGTACCATTTTCTAACATATTATTCATACACGAGCATATTCGATACAAAGCTTATCCATAGATGACGATGACAAGCATTATTCAAGCATTATTCTATTACATATATAACATCATATTTCATATCTTAGTAGGGCTTTTGTCCAACGTAGTTGCCGGGAGGATCATAGTTGCACGTGATGAAAGTCCCGCCACTGTTGCACCTCACTTTAGCACACCCAATCCTAACAGTGTTTCTCCACACCACTTGAGTGTAATGTCCACACACTTTCCCGGGCCGACACGTGTTGGAATTGTAGTCGTAGTCGACCTTCTCGTTCACCCACAGGGCCACGGCATCGACCCCGGTCAATCCACCGGTGCTCATGGCCAGATTCTCACCGTACCGACCGCCACCGCCCGAGTGGATGAGCCTGCAGTCCCCGGCTCGCTGCCTGGCATAGTTCTGGGCAAAGGCTGCAACTGTGTTGTCCCACGAGACGGGGCCAACGCCGACCTCGGCCCGGGCCCTGTTGTGGGCATTGACGTAGTCTTGTGGTGAGTCTTGGGCTTGGAGGGTTTGAGCCATGACTAGGGCAAGTAGTGCCATGATTAGGGTTCCGGAAAACTTGGGGAATATCATTTTTTTTTTTATTTTGTGTTTCGATGGTGATGAGATAAAGGCCTTGCATGGAACGTCTATTTATAGGGAGGGGATCTGGAAATTTCAAGTCTAAGAGCCTTTGAATGTTCAACTAATTGCAATGCAGTTTAATAACCATCTTCTGCATCAAGGCTTTGTATATATGCATATTTGAACGTTTCCTATGAGTAACATCTGCATACATCTCTTTCTCTCTCTATATATATATACATGCATATGTATCTTTACATATATGCATATGTGTGTGTATATATATATCTATTGATGGCTCTTTTGAAACTAATAATAAAAATTTCCACAACTACCGTTTGCTTGGAAGCAAATTCGTGTATTTGTTCTAATATATTTCAGAAATATTGGAATTAAAATAATAATAATAATAATAATGAATATAGATGCCAGTGTAATAGAATGGCTTTTTTTTTACTAAGAACAACCACTAAATATATTTTTTTTATAATTCAAAAATTTATCCGTACTTTCCATTCAACTATATCTTCCACATGTTCCGAAAAATCTATGTGAATATTCCTCCTAAAATGGAGACTCGATCTTTTATTACCATATATAATTTGGTTTGGATTCGAGTTTGGCTAATCATGTTAATATTAGGGTTTGGGAAATCTTGGGGAATAATATTTTCTTCTGCTTTTTATTTTTATTTATTTTGTTTTGGTGTTTTGAGGATGCAAGTGATTTTTCTTTTTCTTTTTAGTTTCCAATCAGAATTTCCACAGCATATATATATATATATGTCGTGTACGTATTTATAGGGAAAGCAGCCGATAGATCTCTATGGGGAAAAAAATGAATTTTCAGCGTCCACAACAATTTTACTCCATAATTGGATATGGAGATATCTATGTCATTTATAATTATAGAAAAAGATAATGATCAGTTGTAACTTTTGTGTGAATAATTTCTTCGACCTTTATTAATTCATATGCCAGGGTCCATGCAAGATTTTGGACCTCATAGATTATTGATAGGAAAATATCGTACCAATATGTATCAAGCAGCCTCCTCTACCAAGCGGCCAAAACATTATGCACATTATATTTAATTATAAGACACGATTAAAATGCTGTAACTATTTTTCGTCATCTCTTAGTTTTCGATTTCATGTAACGTCGTTATAGCCATCGAGACATTTCTTATTTAGGTCGTTATCATGTTAGGCCCAATCAGTACAAAATTTTATTAAAAAATATGATGACAATGAAAAATCTAAAACCCTAATAAAATAAAAACATAATTCGATCATATCCCTGGTTTTGTTAATCAAAGCGCACCTAAATGTATTAGAATGTGAAATTCACGCGTACCATTAATTTCTCACATATTATTCATGCACGAGCATATTCGATATATATTATGTACGTACAAAGCTTATCCCCGGATGATGACAAGAACGATTCAAACATTATCATATTACATAACATCATATTTTTCATATCTTAACCGTAAACATATTTAATTTATTGATTCAGATTGGTATTCGTCTTCAAAAATTTATCGGTACAAATTATATTTTAGAAATTTATTTTCTGATAGTGAAAATACAATTTACTACAAAAAGTACGTTCCATTATACAGAGATACTGGGGAAAATACGTTTTTAATTCGAAACAAAAAATAAAGAATTGAAGAACACGCGTGCCGAGGAATACATACGTGTGTATATTCATGTTTGAATGTTTCCTAAGTATATATACGTACGTATATAATATATATATATATATGTATGTATCTTTACATATAATTAGCATGTCTCTCTCTCTCCCTATATATATATATATATATTTATATCTACTAAGGGCTCTTTTGAAACTAAGAATAAAATTTTCCACAAGCACGGTGGAATTTCTATCCATTTTATGTTTTGTCAAAATCTCAGCCTCATTTTCCATTCTATCAATAGACATGTATATGCTATTGTTGGTTAATTACACGCTTCCTAAACGTGTAATTATGACGTTTAATTATAATTTTTATATATTATTCAGCGAATTATTACATCACCTTTGAATTGTCTATATATAAAAGAGATCTGCCGAATATAGGGATAGACAAAACCTTAACGCAACAAAACACATGTTAGATATTAATGTCAATTGTTACAATTAATAAAATACAATCGAAGGCGATAAATCATAAATCTAAAATGTAAATTGTTTTTTAAGAAATGAATCGTTGGTCCATAACGGAATTGTAATAGTCGAAATTATATCATTCTAGCTAGATCAACGACAATTTGGTAAGTGGCAGAATAATTGAAACGAACATAATTTTAACCGAATCGAATACGGTATAAAAATTGAATGATTACGATTATTATAAAACCGAAAGTTGAATCCAAACCGAATATAACCGAATAGAAAAATAAAAGAAAAATTGAAATTTTATTTTTTTAAAAAATATTTTTATTAATAAAAATCAAATCCGAATCAAAATAGAACCGGATTGAATCCAAAGGGAAATCCTAAATGGCTCTATCCAACAATTTTCTTATATAAACGAACAAAACTACACCTTTAGAAAAATGACGATTTTGCCTTCCAATACGTTTCATGGGACAACCAAGAATGACGTCGTTTCATTCTTCTCCAAACCCTCCGATTCGTCCAGTGTCTCCGAGGCCTCTCCTCGAGGCCGAAACTTCCCTTGCTCTCTCTAACCGGCAGACACTTGAACTTCTACTGTTCGAGAATTAATTTCCGCATTGATCAATATGCCCTTGAAATCGATTTGTAAATAAGTTTATATACGTATATGATGTGACAGTTAACTTTAGTATAAAAAAAACATAAATTCTGATTTTAAATAAAAAATTGTAATAACTTTAGTATAAAAAGGCAGAAATTCACCCACATATCTGTGGTCGAGTGGTATCTGGATTAGATGTGAGGGTGTTTCTCCTCCAGATCAGGGGTTCGAATCCAGGCATGCAGTGAGGGAGAGGTATAGCCAAAGACTGTGTGTTCAAAAGTTGCTCCCGAACCAGAGAGATATAAGTTGGGTCAAAGGCGCAGGTGAACTTCCCGGTTTGACAAAAAAAAAAAGGCAGAAATTCTGAGAACGTGATCATGCAAATTGGAGATAGCGACAATAATTATACAATGATTGAATTCAAAGCCGAGATATGATAATCGTTGTTGCCAAACAGAGGGAAGTCGCTGTCACGCCTCTCCGACGTCACAGCTGTTTTCGTACGCAAAATTGGGGCCTAATTGTCTGTCCAATTAATGGACCGTCTACTACTTTTTTTGTATATATATTTCTTTTATAAGCCAAAAATTAAATAGTTTAACGAATTTCTTGCATCGTGACAGCATGTGATTCGTACAAATTATTTCAATAATCGCTGTGTTGCTTGTAACGTGAAAACTTTGCCAATAGTTTTAATAATTCTTCCATATGTGTGATTTGGTGCGCTTTCCACTTTATTCTATATATATGTAAACATATACTCCGATATTTCTGCATATAAATAGGAGTATATACTGATTTTTTTTTTTGTATATTCGAGATGAAATTCTATCAGATTAAAATTGTGCAAAATAAACAAAAAAATACCGTACATATATTGAATAATGTTTTATATAGTATATTATCATAATGATAATAATAACTGATTCTAACATTCAAATATTATAAATTTATAATGCTACATCCGAACATATTAACTCATTCATTATTTTACGTATTATATTTAACCTCATGAAAAATTGATTGCCATTCACCCTACGAGCATGTATGAATATATTGATACCGTTACATAAATATTTCTTGTAATAACTTACAAGGTTTATGAGATGTATATAAAACAAACAACTTTTTTTTTGGAAATATTTAAATACAAACTACATTTTTAATCTAAATTATTTTCATCTCTCAACTTTTTTGTTTTCTATTTAAGTAACTAAACCACAAATTTTTATTATTTTAAAAAACAATTTTGCTTTATAGATTCATCCTACTTTGATGTTATACCAAAATCAACACATTCAAATTACATTTATATAATTAAATAAGTTTTTTTTTACGAAGCATGACATGTAAAACACAAAATCGATAAATCATCAAAAAATATTTGAATTTCAAATTTGCATCTACTCAAAAACAATATATAAACAAAATATAGATTAATAATTGCGAAATTTTCACAAGTGGACCATAATAGAACAAGACAACTTATGAAAGGCATGATGCAGGATTTGCTGACATGAAAGTTGCTAATTACAATTAATTTATTTTATGTTATAAACAGAAACGTTTGATATGGCAGTTTAAAAAATAATTAATTAAATTAAAAGCATCTAAAAAGGGAGTTTAATGAGTGAATCGAATCAGGAATCTCTCGCTGTCGAGTAGCAAAGCATTGTATCATTACCGTATCATATCATAAAGCCACATGAAATGATAAAAATACCCTCCTTGAGTAGCAGACCTCGCTTCAACACAGGGGTGTTATAGTCATTTCGATGGTAAACAGCTTTCTGAAAATGACTCGAGCGGCCTTCACCATCACCGGGGACTGTATATGAACACGATCCCACCGCATGTGCGTTCTTTATTATTTTTTTTTATCGTCTCGCTCGTTCTCGGTTCAATTTCTTGGTTGTCGTTGATGTGTTTGTGTACGTAATCTGTCAAAAACATGCTCTATCAGGAACTTCGGAGCTTGCCCATCTGATTTCTTCTGCTGTTTTGTTCTTTTTGGTTATATTCTCCCCGAAAAGCAGGCTTTTTTTTTTGTCTGGCAGTGGTTCCGTGTCGGTTCGATTGCTTTGTCCGAGCCGGGAAATCTCCGTTTTCCTGTAACCTTTCGACGTCTCTACATTCGAATCGCTTTAATTGACTTTGATTCCGAGCAGTTTCCATTTTCGTTGGAGAGGACCGTCTCTTTTCCGCATTCTGTCCGGGATACTGTTCCTGATAAATTTGCGGGAATTGAAGAATATGTCTTGTCTTTGACCTAGGGTTAAGAGTTTCTGATTTCTGGGTTATTCTCTTTGGGGGTGTTTGAAGACGGGTTTTCAATGGCGGTGGAGTACGAATGCTGCGGGACTGAGTTCTTCATACACATACTCGTGATAGTGTTGCTTGTTCTGTTCGCTGGTTTGATGTCTGGTCTGACGCTGGGTCTTATGTCCATGAGTCTTGTTGATCTTGAGGTTCTTGCCAAATCTGGAACACCCAGAGATCGTGAACATGCTGGTAAAGTTTGAATTTTTTTTTTCGTTTATTTTGTTCCTTTTTGTCCCCATCTTTTATGCTCCTTTTTGTAGTTTGATTATGATACTTCTATTGATAAAGCATGTAGTTTGCACGTTTTTTTGCCTTTTGATATTCTTTTTGAAGAATTTGATTCTTCAGCCACCTGAAAATTCGATTTGTTAACACGGCTTGTGTAGTATCTTCGAGCATATATGTCTCATGTATAGTTACAAGGCACATGTTCGAGGTATTTTTCAACCCACATACTTCCAAAATCTTCAGGACATCAATCTGACACAAACATGTTGATGTTTACTGTAATCCTATGTACTGTGTTTATGGTGTTTGGATTGGCTATATTGTATATGCTGACAAGAACATTTGCATACTTTTCTAAAGCTGAATCTCCAAATTGGTTATCAGATAAATGGGTTCTGCAAAACACATAACTTCCCTTAAGTCGGTGCCTTTTGCTGATGTTTGATGGTATTTTAGTTTAAAAATCTTGATGCTATTATCAGCTTTCTGTGTATAAGTCAAGACCCATGATTTGGATTTCTTTATGGTGTGGCTTCCTACTTCTTGCTTGCATGATATGGTCAGAATTGTGTTTGGTTGTTTTGCAGCCAAGATATTACCAGTTGTAAAAAACCAGCATCTGCTGCTTTGCACCTTACTTATATGCAATGCAGCTGCTATGGAGGTAAATCTTGGGACTTGTTAGTGACTTGCTGTCTTTGTACGGCTTCAGACATAGTGCTTAATGATTGTAATGGTTTTTCCTTACATTACAGACGCTTCCTATTTTTCTTGATGCTCTTGTCACGGCATGGGGTGCTATTCTGATTTCAGTTACATTGATTCTTCTATTTGGTGAGGTAAGTCTATCTTTGCTTTCAGTCACTTGCATTCATCTACTTTGCATATGTTTCAAGAAGACTATGTTCACAGTTGACTTAATACTTTCTGCAGATTATACCGCAGTCAGTTTGTTCCCGTCATGGTTTGGCCATCGGTGCAACAGTGGCACCATTTGTCCGTGTTCTTGTCTGGATCTGCTTTCCGGTTGCATGGCCAATTAGCAAGGTGGGTCTTGTTGTATCTCTTATTTCGAATTGCAAAATTCTTTGCAAGGGACCAAGAACTTGTGCTCTGGCCAAAACTTTCTGCCTTCTGATGAACATTTCCGCTGTGTTTGTTTGTGCTCAACATTTTCCAGCTGCTCGACTTTCTTCTGGGTCATGGACGTGTAGCCCTCTTCCGGAGAGCTGAGCTGAAAACGCTTGTGAATTTGCATGGGAACGAAGTATGTCTTGTATTTCTCGGGTATTTCAATATTTGAGGCATATATTACTCCCGTGTCTTTTTTGTTTATCTATAGGCTCATATCTCTTGCTACAGGACGTATACTGCAAATCTGTTTCGTTCTATTTTGTCATTAAAAATGTGAAGTTTCTTCTAATGCTTCATATCTGAATAACCCATCACTTCTCATCTCTTTCAGGCTGGAAAGGGCGGAGAGTTGACTCACGATGAGACAACAATCATTGCTGGGGCTCTTGAGCTATCTGGGAAAATGGCTAAAGACGCAATGACACCGATCTCTGATACATTTGCGATTGATATAAATTTCAAACTCGACAGGTCTTGGTTTGGCTATTCTTCTGAAAACCATTATATCAAAAAATGCTCATTTGAGGATTAATTTCTTCAAAGATGGTCATGTCAAACTTACCGTATCTTGGGTTTCTTTGCATTTTTCTACAGGGATTTGATGAACTTGATTCTAGAGAAAGGGCATAGCAGAATTCCAGTTTATTATGAGCAACCAACTAACATAATTGGACTTGTTCTGGTAGAATCTTCTCTCCAGCTTTGGGTTTCTTGTTTTGTTCATGTCTTAGACATTGCCTATCAGTTCTCAGTTGTATTTCATCCTTTTGGATTCGGTCGTTCTTGATTTTATCTTCAGGTGAAGAATTTATTGTCTATCAACCCAGATGAAGAAATCCGTGTAAAAAACATCACCATACGAAGGATTCCAAGGTATCTTTTCACCGGTTAAAGCTTGATTTCTGAATCTAGAGACAATAAGATCGGTTGAATGTTCTTTCTTCATCGCAGCTTATGCCTCGTTCATTCTTTTGTTCCTCTAGAGTTCCGGAAACTTTACCGTTGTATGACATATTGAATGAGTTCCAGAAAGGACACAGCCACATGGCTGTGGTTGTGAGACAGTGCGACAAAGTCCATCCATTACCAAGCAATGATTCTGTCGCTGGTAAGCTGTGTTCTGTCACTGGGTGAGCATAACATATTTAATAAAGATCACATCTTTTGTGATGGGTGAATGTTTATGTAGAGCCGGTAGTAGTAAAGGAAGTCCGAGTAGATGTCGATAACGAGAAAACCCATCAAGAGAGGATGTTAAAGACGAAGAGGTCGCTGCAGAAGTGGAAGAGCTTTCCCAACCGGGCGAATTCGTTCAAGCAAGGGTCGAGGAGCAAGAAGTGGTCAAAGGATAACGACGCTGACATTCTGAATCTGAACGGGAATCGGCTGCCGAAACTAGCAGAAGAGGAAGAAGCTGTCGGAATCATTACAATGGAGGATGTCATCGAAGAACTTCTTCAGGTAAGCCTCACGATGGATCCACCCGTCTTTCACTTCTTTTTTCTGGTAAGTTCGTCGGTATTTACTTGCACTGCCGTGTGTTGTGGGTTGCAGGAAGAGATATTTGATGAGACGGATCACCATTTTGAAGACTCGTAAGAGGGAACCTTTCAAATGCCAAATCTTTAATAGCTTAGGCAAAGAAGCGGACAAGCAAGAGGACCGATGTACGTCTTTTGTCTGAAGTGGATAATATCTCCGGCAAATGTATCAAACTCCATCCGTTAAATCAACGAAAATCTCCACATCTCATAATACCATTTCCTCCATTCATTCCTGGTCTTTCCTTCTTCGTTAGTGGAGGAGACATGTCTGGCTCTTTTGTAATTTTAAGGAAGGTCAAGGGCTAAAAACGACCGAACCGGGGAAAACAGTACAGGGTAACCGAATAATTTTGGGTATCCGAACTCATATGCGTAAGTTTCGGATATCATAATTGAATATTTAATAATATTAAAAAATAGACATAACAAAAAAAATTATGCTACTAATAATGGGTTTGAATATTTAAAAAATTCGTGTATTCGAGAGAAGATAAAAAAAAATATATTAAAAATTAATAGGATATATATATATGTATATATAATATTGTATATGGTTCTTCTTGGATATACGCATCAATTTTCAATGACCGCATTCGCATCCGTGCTCTCTGTTCTGTATCTATGAAACTGCTTGGAACTATTCTCTGATACGAGATTCAGGTTTCCAGACACGTAATTTCTCCATTAAAAAATTAGAGAAACGCCGCCGCGATCCGACCTGCAAGATCCAAGTCGTAATCTTGTCCGAAGCTCTGTTGGTATCATTTGCTAAATTCGATACAGAATCAAATCAAACAAGATCATACGTATCCTGAGGCCGACGCTGCTGTGTGGAACAATGAGAATTAGGGTTCATGATTTTGTAACATAAACACGAGAGTTGAATCACAGATATGCTCAGAGTTGCGTGGGAGATCTAGCAACCTCGTCGTCCATGGTGTATCCATGAACGAAGAAATCGGAGCAGTTTCTCCGGCATCCATGGTTATAAGGGTTGTGAAACCGACCATCTTGACCTCGCAAGTAACTATACCTCCTCTTGTTTGACATCTCGTTCGTTGTTATGTTCCGAGCTACCTGCATTTTTTTGCCCGAAAACAAAAGAGGAAAAAAAAAAGTTATGTCGGTTTATAGTATGGTCGCTTTCTTTGGAAAAGGCCCGAAAATGGCAGTAAGTCACCTGATAGGTCTGTAGAATCGTCAATGTTGTAGCAGCCATGAAAATGACAGAGTCGAAGAAGAGAAAGACGATAACCCCGGGATGTTTGAAAGCAATATGGTGAATCCATGACTCTCCTGCTCGTACCGATGGAATTCCTGTCCATATTCCTGTCGCAATAGCAAACGGTGTTAATACCATTCATTCATTCATCAATCCCCAAATTGCCATGGGCTTGAAATACATTCTGAGAGTCTGGTTTTTTTTCTTTCTATAACATACTTTGAAGAGCGATCGAGCCACCAACGGAGGATGTCAAAGCTCCCATCAGCACAAATACCAAGAAGTCGCGTTTATTCCTCTACAAGAAGAGTAATAATAAGATTCACCTCTATAAAATGAGAATAAAAGCTCTGATACCATCTCAAATCCAAACCGGAATGTGTTTGGCAGAAGAGAAAAACCGAGAAAATGAAGCAGAGGAGTTTGTTAAATTTATGCTACTCATTCAACAATGCAAGTGTACATCCTTAATAGGCTTACAACATATACACTCGTTTGTACAACCATATACAAGCTATACAATTCATTTTATAAGTAATAAACAGATAAAATGAGAACAAGAATGTAATAACAACGTCATGACATGGTGTAAAATAGAGGGGGCCGTATTTCTTACCTTACCGACACAGTTGGAAATCCAGGGGCAGTGATGGTCGAACTGCTCAACGCAGCGTTTGCAGGTAGGACAGTGCTTAGAACGAACTGGTCGAATTATCTGAATAGAATGTGAAAAAGGTAATTAGCAAACAGATCTAATGTCAGCAAAAAAAACTAGAAACCCATCATGAATTGCGACTTATTTTGCCCGAGAAAGGAATGGGTCCTAGCCTTGCAAGTCGGGCAGAGCTGAGACCAAGTTCCTGTCCAGGACAAGCTGTTCAAATCGATACTCATCAACGGATCCTGTGAAATATCAAAAGATAATCATGTGAACAGAAACATAATAGCAAAAAAATGAATGGCTTCAGCATAAAACCTACATTGTTAAATTAATTTTTACTTTTCATGCACCCTGTTAAAATCGACAAGTTTGACCTGATTCAACAGAAAAGCCTTAATGAACAGAACATGATTCAGGATATGAATATGTAAACATTAAACGGAACTCCATTACGATACAGTTGACTTGTTCAGTACAACAATATATCTAAACAAGTATGTGCTTTGCAATGGTTAAACATACATTGGCATCTTGATGTCCATTAAGTTCATCAGCTCTTTTTACATAACCTGGATCCTTGCTGCACATAAGAGACAGCTAATTAATCACACTCCAAGAACAAGACACAACATACACATGCCCTACACACACTACAAAAGTACATGAACTAACAAGCATCAGTTTCACCGTTGCGCTTGTCTTAACGAAGAATTTATACAGAACAAACTCTTTTAAGAAATATTACAATTTTAAACCAGTATAACATTATCAGAGAACATGATACCTGCTACACCGATATAACATTATCAGAGAACAAAAACCAAGGGTAAGACCAATCCATGCCCACAGTCCAACAGTGGCAGTCACCTTTGGGAAATCAGGAGCTACATCGATTGTAAGATATCAGCATGAATAAACAATCCACAGATAAAATTACTTTAATGATTTCCTTGCATGAACTTTTCACCTGTAATTACTGATATGATGAAGAGAACCATAAGAACTACTATTAAGCAAAACAAAATTGGAGCATAGCCTTTATCTCCCAGCTTTCCACGTATCATCTTGTCCACACGATTACTATGAGTTTGCGTTGCCTTAGACTGGAAAGTTACAAATTCCCAATCATCCATCACATGGAATAGGAAAACTAAAAAAAATAATACATGCAAACCATGTTGTACAACACAAATTGAACAAAATTTCAACCTACCCATCTCTCATAATGGTAACTCTAAATTCCACGGGTTAAAAAGGCAGCAACATCCAGCTTAGACGTTTTTTTATAACTGTGATGTGCATAGTAGGATACCCAAGTAAAATTTGAATTGAACTCTAGCAGGGAAAGATAGATTCTCAAATTTCCCCCTGTTTCATATTTAGAGGCTTTTACATGAAAACCAGTATGCTCCTAGATTATAACCATGATGCAATATTGTACTTCCGAATAATCAGTACTATCATTTCCTAATTCTTGTGCTTATGATAATTACAAAAAACAATAAAAGAAATTACTTCAATGCATTGAATTCTATAATAAAAATGCGGATGAAAACTCAAGTTTTCCTTTTTACTTGCAAGAGGATGAAAAAAGGAGGCACTCACAAATGAACTTTCTAAAAGCTGATGCTGCATAGCCTAGAACATGAAACTCAAGCTTTCCTTTTACATGTGGTATATTGATGGCAGGCAACATTAAATGGTTACGTACAAGGAAGAGAGCAAGTTGCCGGTGACCTTTATCAGAAGCAAGCTGAAGAGGAGTGAATCCAGCACTATCTTTCAAAAATAGTTCCTCCTTTGTTCCAGCATGAACAAGTAGAGTAGAAGCCTCAATATTTTCTCTCATTACCGCCCAATGCAGAGGAGTACAACCTGGCAGTAACAATGATTTTATGCACAGATTCTAGGTTAAAAGTTGTTCAGGAGTCAAAATCACATCGGAACATCAGCATTCTGAACATTTCGACAATCAAGACTCAAGAATTTCTAGATTTCTTTATTCTTTTATTACCTACTAAATAGATTTAAGCTATCAGAGTCCAAAAACAACAATTAGTTTTTGTACTGTTCACCCATTTTGAAAGACTAACAGACAAAATGGTAGGTACCGATCACAGAATAGCATCTTCACCTTTTGATTTTGGTAGGTTTTAGAATCGATGGAATTTATAGAGCTCAGGAAAATGACCTTTATTGTCTTGTCTATTTTGGCATGCATCTCTGAAAAGAAGTAACCTGATTGTATCTGTGAATCCTTTGTAAGCAGCCCTGAGTCATATGAACAAGGGGAATAAAGCCTTAACTAAGGCAGTCTGCAAAAACACCTGAACTACTCAAAGGATATCAACAGAGAACTAAGTGCCACCAAACAGTAAAAGATTCAAAAATATAAAAAATACATGTCTTAACTTGTTCCCATCTTTGACTAGAAATAAAAAGATAAGATTTATTCATGTGTCAGTAAAAAAAAAAGTAACAAAGCACAAAAATCAGATTGTGTAAAACTAGTAAAAATTGAGTTTTGTAAAATATGAAATCGGAAAAAAAAAGGATGTGAAGCCAAAACACCAAGATAAAATAATTCAAAAGAACTGAGAACTAGCTCATGAACTTTCAAAGTCTCAAGGAGTATAAAAGGCAATACAAATGCATGTATTAGTCTCTTCAGTGAGCATACCAATGAAGGGGGCTTCTCCCTTCATTATCTAGTGCATTATAGTCAGCCCCATAATTTGCAATAATGTGATTTAAGAAGGCTGTCTGTCCATATTGAGCAGCAACATGCAGTCCCTGCATCAGAAAATGCATTATCAAAAGACACATTAGAGCTCCACTGATGAGCTGAGAAACAAATTGGCAATATCTGAAGGCAAACAATATCGATCAATCAGTCAATGAGAACAAATTAGCAAGATGAGAAAGATTTCATTCTGTATGACCTCACGCCTGCCCCAAAATTTTACGTTTTGTTGTTATTTTATAAGGTTCACGATTATAATCTAAACGTAACGTCATTATGCAATTGTTTCCGTTAAGTTTGGAAACATAAACTCGAGTTGGAAAAGGCTTTTACCCTGTATCCATTCACATCAGCCGCCTCAATTCGAGCTCCATTCTGCAAGAGAAGATCTGCTACAGCAATTGAACCCCTTACTGCAGCCCAATGCAACGCTGTCTGTCGCATATGATCAGCTGCATTCACATCACCTCCATGCTATAAAGATGAATGAAGCCATCCAATCCATAGTTATTCCCAAACCCAGATACTTATAATCAAAATTGAGTAAGAGAACACAAAAGATTCAATAAAATAAGAACAACCAGCGGTAAGTGTCTGAAATGGATGCCTAAGGAACAGAATTCGCAGGAAAGAACTAAAGTGCAACGTGATCATACAGTTCAAGTGTAACACAAGAAGATCCTTCCATGAACTAAGGGAAGTTATACTACGAAAGATGCATCCGTAACCAAATTCCATAATCCTAGTTCCAACTTGAACACAGATTTTATCAAAACGTACGACTACCCATAATCAAACAAGAAAATTTCGAAAAGCAGGTGAAATATTGAAAGTTTTCAGCTCGATTTCAACGAGGTCTTATGCACGTGTAACTTAAAGTGATAGATACCTCGATGATATACTGCACAACATCGACGAAACTGTTGAGCGACGCCCATTGGAGGGGGTAGTAGCCGTTTCCGTCGGGAAGAGAAACAGAGGCACCGCCATGTTCGACGAAGCTCCGAAGCTGCCGGAGATCGCCGTAAACGCAGGCGGAGAAGACGTCGGTGATGGCGGGTAAATCGCCGGTAGGGTTTTGCTGTTGAGACTTCGAACCCAGTGTCACTACCTCGATCTCCGACGAACCCATCTGGACGAGGTTACAAAATCGATCTCGAGAGACGAACCGTTCGGATTCCAGATTTGGGATTCTCGGGTTGACTTATCCGGTCAAGGAATTGGTCAAATGATGGTCCTTTGACTCCTTTTGGTGGGTTTTTTCTTAATCTTCTCTTCTAATAATTAATACTTTTATTAGATTAAAAAATCATGGTTGTTCAATTAGTATGGTATTTTTTTTATCAATCAATTGTAAGAGAAATTATAAATTGAAACTGAAATTTAAAACAAAACAAAATTTTCTTTTCGCACAATTTACAAATGAAGAATTAAAACGAAGTATTTTATATTTATTTCAAAAATAGGACTAAAATATCACAGTCAAGAAGTCGAAAAAAATAGATAAATTCAGAAAAAAAATTTCAAGTTTTCTACTTGGTAGAAAAACTTTTATTTAACATTCATCATAAAAAATTATCAACTATTAATTTTGAATAAAAAAACTATTAACTATATAAAATTTTTAAAAACAATCTTTCACTTTAAATTTGTTATAAAAATCGTGAATTAATTTTTATAAAAAATTAATCATTTATCTACAAAATATTTTGTTTTAAATTTTATTATAAAAATTTATAAAATTTAAAGAAAAAACATATATAAATTATATCATTCTAAAAATCACATTAAAAACATAATATTTATTTAAATTTATTATATCATAATATTTAAAAATTTTATAAATATTTATAAATATCAATCTTTATGTAATAAATTTGTATACAAATGTTATATTTAAAATTCAATATATTTTATTGGTTGTAAATATGAAATTTAAAATTTTATTATATGTTATTATTTGATAGGTTGTAAATTGAGTACATTTTATTGGTTATAGGTTTCTATATTTAAAATAGAATATGTTTTGAAAATTTCAAATAGTTGATAATTTTTTATTAAAATTATTTTATAAATCTATAAAAAAAATTAAAATGATAATTTACAATCTCTATAATAATAATATATAATAGAATTTTAAATATAATATTTGCAATCAATAAAATATACTCAATTTATAATCTATTAATATTTATATACACTTTTATATTTTAATAAATAAAGTTTTTTATTAAAATTAATAATTGATTATTTTTTATAACAAATTTAAAATGAAAATTTGTTTTTAAAAAATCTATATAGTTAATGGTTTTTTTTCCTCAAAATTAATAGTTGATGGTTTTTTATAATGAATTTTAAGTAGAAGGTTTTTTTGAGTTTGTCCAAAAAAATAAAATTTAAAAAATATTTGTCTACTATAGATTTGAGTTTGGATATAAAAAAATCAAATTTAACCAAACTAAATCATATCTAAATTTCATATAAACGGTAAAAAATAATAACTAAATAGAATGCGATATTAACCGCAAGAGTAAGCCGTTTAAAGGTGAAACAAGTTTGAAGAAACTTTGAAGAGAAGAAAAAGAGAATAAATACGTTTTTAAATAAATTATAGAAAAAGGCAAAAAGAAAAAAGAAAAAAGAAAAGCGAGTACTTGGCTTTGCTTTACACCGTAAGCACCCGCTTTAATTCCCATCTATCCGTTCTCAAGAAGATTCTACACAACACATATTCCCACGCCACGCCTATAATGTTTTTGCAATTTTTTTGAAATTATCAATAATATCTCTAAGGAACTGTGAATGGTGAAAATGCTTGAGAAATAGATGCAGAGAATTTTTTATTTAAATTTCATTCATAAGTTTTTTTTTATCTAAACATAATTATTATTCAGAATCGAGACTGGTTCAATTGATGGGATTCGTCTTATATGGATTGTTTACTAAAACAATGTGTATTATATCGTCGATTACAATTTTTTTATAAGTTTAGTTTGATGGCTTATATTTTAGAATTTATTGAGATTTATATTTAAAAAAAAAAAATCGGTGTTTCTTACGTAAAAACGATTATTTATTTTTTTTATATATTTGAATAAAAATTTTATGTACAAAAAAAAGGATTCGAATTTCTTTTAATAAAGTTTTATAAACTACGAGAGGAATCAAGATCCTCCACGGAAAAAAAAAATCTTATATGAGAATTTCTATTCTAACTTACTATTGGGTGGTAAGTATTTTATAAACATGATAACCATATAATATGTTTATTATTTACTAAAATAATCGTTCGAGAATCCGATGAGAAATTAGACAAACAACATAAAACAAAAATAAGAAAGCCACCGCCAACATACATAGATATACGAGAAACGTAGTCGGTGAAAGCCCTAAGAAAAAACAAAATAAAATAATAGGAAAAATCCCATATAAGTACCCGAATTCGTCGAAATGTGCCAAATAAGTACTCTAACTTATAATTCTGTCAAATCAGTACCTCAACTACTATATTGTGATATATTAGTATCTGAACTCGTAAAATTGATGTCAATTCCCAATTTTATGCCTAACGACGTTTATTGTCATGTTTTCCGTTAATTCTGTGCTGAGTTGGACGACACGTCAGTAATCCACGTAAGATTTGAAGGAGAGATGGACTACGCTGTCGGTGAGAGAGAGAGAGGAGGTGGAACATAAAGTGAGAGTTAAAATAAAAGATAGAAACCCTAATTTTAATTTAGAGAATTTTTCCGGAACCGGTTTTGTTGGTATTGTTTAAGTTGAGTTTAAGTTGTAAATCTTACGTGGATTACTGACGTATCGTCCAACTCAGCATAGAATTAACGGAAAACATGACAATAAACGTCGTTAGGGATAAAATTGGGAATTGACATCAATTTTACGAGTTCGGGTACTAATATGTCACAATATAGTAGTTGAGGTACTGATTTGACAGAATTATAAGTTGGGATACTTATTTGGCACATTTCGACGAGTTCGGATACTTATATGGGATTTTCTCAAAATAATATAATAATACCGATATATAATCAATGTAAGATATGCTCGCATAATAATAAAGTAATGCTCCTATTATTATTATTATTATTATTATTATTATAAATACCTCACCACGTATAGGCATCAAGGTTTTCATATCTCTACATATTCGTCAATCTCTGCTTCAAATTTATTTTTCATACAACCGAATATTTGTATATTATTATTTTTTTTCCTTAGCGAAATATGAGCGACCCGAAGTACGCATACCCATACCCGGCGCCGGGGTACTACCCGCAAGGACCACCACCTCCGGTGGCTGCTCCGCCGCAGTATTATGCTCCGCCGCCCCCTCCGCCGCCGCAGCGAAAGCCCGGCTTCATCGAAGGACTGTAAGCTCTCTCTCTCTCTCTCTCTCTCCATACTTATATATGTATGTATGGATCTATATATGTCATGATCTCAAAATAACGTAGAAAGTAATGACCATTATGGGATCAGAAATATTCTGGCTTTTTTCTCTCTTGATTTACCCAATAATAAAAGAAAAGGCTTTAGAAAAAACCCAGAAATTAAACTACCTGATTTTCAGTAATTAATTTTCTTAAGGTGACGATCTTGTGATGTATATATTTTCCTCTATGTTGGTTAAATTTGTATATTATATTAATTAAATTTGTCAATTCTGTATTATGGGAAGTATTGTTCTTTCGGATTCATTCATGAATTACTTTGTCGGTCGAATGATTTATTTGTGGGGTTTGCAGGCTCGCAGCTCTGTGTTGCTGTTGTTTGGTGGACGAGTGTTGTTGTGATCCCACAATTATATGTGTGGACTAACCTTTATTTGTGACTTATCTTTAAGAGAGGGAGATCATTTTCTTTTACTTAATCGAATAATCAGTATACATTTCGTATTTTATTACAAGTTTTTTCGAGTTCTAGGTTTCGGTTGGTGGGAAAATATTAATACCTATTATTTTATTTTCGTTACCAAATTACTAATAATGAAATTCGGTACATAGTAAACAAAAAAAATTAATGTAGTTTCATATAAAAATAAAATATTGTATTTTGTTGGTAGGTTATTGACGCATTAAACGGAAACTATTACACAGACGATGCAAACTAACGCAAACTTTGAAAGCATTTCTCTTGATACGGCACAATTCTTCTTTTTTTTTTTAGTTCGATATATGGATGATTTCCATCAGTTTACATGTGATTAAGTGATTTTGGGTTAACCGGTTCATTGTCCGGTTTATGGTTAATTCTCTTTTTATCTGCGAGACATTGATTTGGTCAGGATTGGGTGTTTCGGTACGGTTTTTCGAAATCAAACCGTAGTGAACCAAAAAAACTGGTACCCTTTTTGAATCAAACCGTGCAAGATTATCGAATGATAATTTTTAATAGCATTAAATTTTTTAGAATCGAACTTTAACTGAATTAAAAAAATTGAAAAATCCGAATTGTTTTTAAAAAATATAATTTGTTTTCTTAACAATAGTATAAGATACAATAATCGATTGGTACATATATTTTTTTAGAATTGAAAAAATCAAACCAAACAAATATCGAACCCAAACCGAATACCGAAACAGTCGCGCCTACTTAGAATCCATATTCTCCTTCTAACTCTTCACACTTTGAGCATATTCGTTTTCTTTGTTTCTTTGGTATTCTTATTCTTTCAATTCCTTTCTCGTATTTGCAAATTGGAATCATTCATGATCAATAATCAAACCAGTCGAAGGAAATTATCCATAATAAATATTTGAATTTAAGTTCATTAATATGTGTAATACTAGACCTAATATTAGTTTAGCAGTGAATGATGTGATGCACCAATAAAACATATATATAATTAGAGAAATGTGGAAAGAATTCTCAAACACAACAGTCATCATGCAATCTCCGGAAAAATTACATTTGGATGGAGCATAATGGTTTCACAAATTCAAATTGAAAATTTTAAAAATAAAAGAAAATCATCAACATACCATTTTTATATGTATTTGAAAGAAATTATCGTCATTTGAAAATATATCAAAAAAATTATATTTCTTAATCAAACATCATTCCATTGTTTAACCGGTGAAAAAGAGATAAAAAAAATTTATTCCGTCTCGAATACGAATCTCGAATTGAAAAAGGGTATAATTTCAATCACTATGGTTTCCATTAATCTATACTTCAACCCTAATTACCCAATATATATATATATTTCTTTTAATGGCCCTCCTTTTGATAAATGTACCAATTGGTTCCTCCCCTTTTACAACAGTTGATTTTTCTTTGGTGCAAGAAAAATTAAAAATTAAAAACCAATAAAAAATAATTTTGTCTTCTCATTAAATAAAATTTTAAACGACAGAGAATGTACTCGAAGAAGAAAGGGCGTGGACTCGCAGTTTAAAAGAAATTAAATAACATTAAAAACCCAATAAATATCTGAAGTCTTGCGTGTCTAACGTCTAATGATGATTAAAATATGCTAATTAATTCCATAAATATCTCCACTGCGTCGAATAATAATTCGACGCGTGTACATTCTTGCCCTAGGATATTTCAGACGCTTTTGTTACGCCCACACAAAGGGCTAACGTTCTTCTTGATCTTCTCTTTCTTCTTCTTCTGCATGTCTACGTGAAAGATGTTTCTGGTTCCGGCGAATCGATTCGCGAAGAAGCGTTATATGCAATTCCTCCGTTTTCATGGCGGATTGATCGGTACGTAATTTCCATCAGTTTTTTTCTTTTATTTCCCCGCATGCTTTGAGATTTGGGACCGAGTCTTCGTGATTTCGCGGATTATTTTCTCTTTTGGGTGCGAAAGTTTCGCCGAATGGTTGTTGGGGGTTTCTGAATATTTTCTCCATTGAAATCTGCGTGCTTTGTATAGGTAAGTTTATCTCCAGGGAATCTGAAATTTTCTCCATTTAAGTTTTGTGTGTGTAGCAACGGAAGCTAAGTGTGAGTACGAACCCTAGGAGTTAGTGGAAAACTCTGTCCGTAACCTAAGTTGGTGGAGGGGAGAGAGTGAATGGATTCGGAGACAAACCTGTGGATTGATCTCTTGTCAACTACTTTGTTAAAAACATTCCAAAGAGTTGAACAAGGACTTCTCATGTGCACATTCAAAATCTTGGCGATTTTGAACTTTTTATGGGAATTAGAAATCTAATAGGACGGAATAAAACGAATAAGAAAGGAATTCTAAAATCATTCAAGTTCTAATATCGATAGTTTTCTATTCTTGTCCTGCCTCATGTTCATTATTTCTTGCAGAGTTGATGAGTTGATTCAAATGCCTTTGTATCTTAGTATATGTGTTGCTAAGCTTCATTTGATTGGGAAGCTAGGAAATTTTTCTAACCTGTCGTGTGAGGAATTGGTTTGGAAATTCAAGCTTGTTGTACAAGCTGTTTGGATAAATTAGTCATTGGGTATAATTATTTTCTGCAATACTAGGTATGCTTTCAAATATTCATGTGAATGAAGATGCATGTTATTTGATTGGCACATATACTTACAAAAAGAATTTGACCCTTATGGCCTTATGGCATGATTAACCCCATGTTTTTGTTAGCTTTCTAGATTTATGTTCCATGTCTATTTCAAGAAATAGCATCCTCTATTAGATTCTTTCCATATATTGTGTTTCTTAATAGTTCTTCAATTATGGATTTGTAGTAGAAGGTATGATTTACCAAGTAGCATCAGCTTTGTTCTCTTGTTGAGTATGAAATTTGTTAGTACTTTTTCTAATTCTAATAATAATCCTTCTGGACTACTGTCAAGGTCTTCATTTGTTCTTGTACATTTAGTTGACATTAATTTGATTATCCACATGAATACTGCTAATGCTGAGTTTAGTGCAGGGAAAAAGTTTGTTAAGCTTCTTCATATTACAGCCATCTGATCCTCAGCATATTTTCAGAACTCTGACTCAATCTCTTGCACCGGTTAGATTTTGCTATAGCAGCCAAAGCCATTATATAGGAGTCTTCTGACTTGTATGTCAGTGTTCTTTAACAAAAAATACCTGGCAGCATGTTGATCGCCGATCGCGTCCCGGGACGATAGGATATTTGGAGTCGCCAACTCTACAAAAAAGGTAAATGGAAAGTACTCATATCGATAGTGTTTCCATATGGATAACATAGCAAGAGGTGTTTGTATGATGCCTTCACCACATTGTATTGTTTCTAGGGTATGTTTTAAGATGTTAATAAGCTAGTCTGTTATAATATAGAGGTTATTATCGAATTATTCCCGCTTGATAACACAGACCTATCCAGTATTAGGCTCAAACCTATATTTTCAAGTTCTAGCCTTCTAGGTTAGAACTTGCATGTAAAAGGTACGTCGTGTACGAATTTGGTTAGGGTGTATCATGACGTATTCCCATGCTTCTAACACTGGTATGGTACATATGTTGGCCTGCTCTGGCTTGTCCTGATTGTCTTCTCGAGAAATCTTTGTGTTGGGTAGAGCTCTAATTCAATTGCTGTGACTTCTTGGCATGATGGTTGGAAGTTTGAAGGTTGAATTCACCCGGACAAGTGAGCTTGATAGAGGGTGTCAAGAGTTTTATACAAATACATAACTTTGCCTTTGTGTGATCGTAATACTTGGCCATAATTGTAGGTAACTCATTTCACGTTGTAATGTAGAGACTTATTCGTCATTCTCAGACAATGTAGAATCTAGGTAGATTTTGTGAGGAAGGGTGAACTAAGTCCTTGTGCATTTAAGTCCATAAAAACTATGTCAAACATGTTCTCTAAATTTTTGTTGACAGTGTGAAGTTTCGAAGTTCAAAGTTGAACACTTAAAACTGCATGATGTGTAGTTTTAGAACCATATTCATATTATAGAAGAAAAACTCTAACGTCTTTGGATGTGTGTGCTGCACCTGTTACTTGACAAAGAATGGTTCGTTAGTACTTGATATTGGCATATCTTTTGTCTTTTAAGGCTTTAGAGGGCTGTATTTTGCCCTTCCTTCATGCCTGTTAAAAAAAATGCCTAATGGGAATACGGAAGTCATGTTTGAATTTGAGATATGTTGGACTTTTGATTTCAAAAGGATACGATGCAGGGCAGACTTTGTTGATACAGAAATAGAACTACAAGAGTATCGAAGAGTGCCCTCCAAGAAGGTAAGATTCCTTGTTCCTCTACTACGCCGATATAATTCCCTTAGAAATTCATTGACCCCTAGTTATTCTAATCCTATCCGTATTAATATGTAAGATTTTTGTTGCCAATAGGAGATTATATTAATAAGGAATGCTAATAATGGCAAATCAAATTAGAGACATTGATCATATCCAATTAAACATCTTTTCCGTGAACTATTGCTAAAAGGACACAGATCGTTTTAATCATGCCTTTGTCCCTAAGCCTGGTCTCTCTAGTCTCTTTTAGGCAGGTCGGGTGAGTAGATGGATTAGAGTTCAATAAGGACGGAACTTGGTATTGGGAAGAGATTTATTGATACTAGAATAATACTACAATGTATCGAAGAGAAAACGCCTTGTTCCTCAGTTTATATGTACAATCACTTCAAATTTTCTTGATGGATATTTCTTCCAGTAAACATGTATTTGTAGAGACAATACTAAGTAGGAATTCTACTCAAGCCAAGCTAAATTTGGGACACTAATCATGCCCAATTAGTTCTCTTCTCCCTAGTCCATATGCTAATATTTAACGGATATAGATTTCTTTCTTTCTCGTCCCTTCACTCTGAATTCACTATCCCGGGCCCTTGGATTAATTCTTCCTTCGTCCCTAATGAAGATACTTGGTGCAAGTCGAAATTATAGTAACCAAAAAAGAACTGACATGTTTTAAGTGGAGAACTGATGCCTGTTTCCAATGCAATAGGGATGCTCTTTGCAGTATTGTACCATGAAATACATGAAAACAGAGTTTATGTAATGAATTTTCTGTTTAGATAGATAAACTAAGAGGAGGTTATTGATCTCAGTGTTTGTTGATACCCTATATTGTACCGTGCAGAGTGGTGTTCATTGAGTTTGCTAAAAGACAATTAGAATCATCTTAGGAATTTTAATGCATAAACGAATTCTTAAGGAAATTCACTAGTCAGATAATTTCATACCATGTAAAGTAGCTTATAAGGGATAGAACTTGTTGAAGAGCTAGTGTGCTTGACAGTTAAGTGCGGATGACACAGTTTGTCTGAACGGATTCTTTGTGTATGCACCATTATCTGTGTAGCTTTTGCTGGGGAACCTGTTATCTGTCAATAGTGTTAGGCCAGAACCAAGAAGTTTCAGCAGATCTTTCGATTAGTTTGGAATAGTGTCTAGTTGGTCTTTTGAGAAGTTTCACTGGTGCAGAGAGTTCATGAATGATAGAACAATTCTCATATGATAGTAACAAACAAATGCTAGCATCTTTTAATCAGAATAAGTGCATACATGCCTAATTGAAGTGAAAAAATAGGCCTGTTTGATAATTATTGAATTACCATAAATTTCCTTTGCTACAAGGCTTCAATTATCTTTTTCTTTTTCCTTGTATTCGGACCAGTTTAAAGGCTTGGAAGTTTTCGGCGTAAGGTTCTATACAATTCTAAGGGACCTTGAGGTATGGAAATCATGTTTGATATTAGGACCACATTAACAAATAACTACCGTCTTGGTACATTGATAGAGAGATTCATCATGGAATGTAATTGCACTGGTGTTTTCTATTTGCAATTCCATTTGTGATAGCCAAAAGTTAAAGCTTGGACCTAGGTCGGAACCCTTTATTGTTCATTGATATTTTCTCCGTCAACCATCATTGAGTACTGATATATAGCATGCCTCACATCACCCTTCTCAGACTTTAATTACATTCTTGTCTTTTTTGTTTGTGATGGTACTTTATTCAGTTTGAGTTAGATGGTTGATAAATCCCCATTTGACTTTGGTGTGATTAGTCATTAGTTTGTGTGTTAGTAAGTCTTGAGTAAAAGGGAAATGGTGAATGGAGGATTTGTTAATCAAATTTTAGCATTTAGGTCTCCTAGATTTTTGTGTGTACCGCTGTGGACAGCGGAGGCTGTTTTGAGTTGTTCTATGCATTATAGCAAATTCCAATTGACAAGTAGAATAATATCCAGTATGTTTGACATGCTCATTATTCGAATCCTTAATGTACATAGACAGTTACTTCGTCACATAAGGAAAATATATGTATAGAAACAAAAAAGAAACAGACCATTTTCATACCATGTGAAGTACTTGACAAAAGATAGAGGTAGCAGATGAACTCGTCCTGCTGGATCATTGGTGAGGATCACCTATGTCACCCCTCCGCGGGTCACTTGTGTATGCATCTTTTGTCCAAGAAGTTACCGCTAGGGAAGCTGTAGTCTGGTTCAAATAGTCATACAGATTCTATGAGACTGCATAAACCAAGTTGTTCTCATGTATAGAATAGATAAAGTGGTGCAAGTGGAGTTTACCCCAGCTTCATTGATTTTTCGGGAGGTGCATCTTTGGTTGGTTGTAAATGGTCGAGCTGAAGATGAACCAGTGCAGGTGTGTCATATGCAATGCTGGTAGGATTTGCACTTGTATTGCCTTCTGTCACATCCATTGTTCCATGAACCTGACATTCCGAGAAAAATGTTTCTTTTGATTCAACCATAATTTTCCCAGGTGACTATCTATCTTCTCTCTTTTTATGTCTGATATGAATTTTATTTTTGGAAATACCTTCTTTTGCATATTCTTATTTTCTCTATGAATCAGTTCCACCATACTAAGCAGCTCCAGATTCTCTTTCTGGATGATTTGTCCCTGCAACAGAATCATACTTTGTTGGTTGCTTGCTTCCTGGGTAAAAATGTGAAACAGACTTTGAAATCTCTAGCCGAACAGGTGTTAGTTTCTGGGTGACCTTCCGGTTAAGTTCTTTGATTTCGTCAGTGAGTAGCTGGTCCTGCAGAAAGAAAACCATTTCTAAATCACATTTCGGTAAGATGCAGTTAGTCTTGGCCCACAATTGTATGCTTTATGAGAACTCCATACCTTTTTCAGACGTATACTTCTCAAACTTGTTTCAAGCTGGTTTTCTAGATTCTGTAGATCATTGACGTTCATGCCTGTAAGTTCTTCTCCGATCAGCTTCCTGCATATATAAGAAATGTGTATATGAATGCTTTATGGAGTACAACATCATCTCACCGTACCCCAGTTGCAGTTTCTCTCTGTTTCTTATGATAAACGATCATTACTCTACAAATATATTGTCATACTGAACCGTATTTTGTTATGTACAAGTAGCCACCATTAATATCTAGTGACAACTAATCGAAGTGTCATTGGAACAGTGGTTGTTGACATTGAGATTCTGATTTTGTAGGCCGTAGAAACTCTACCTGTGGCATTCTTGCAAATATTGGAGCTGCTGTCGCAGACTTGCGACCTCTCTTTGCCAGAACTGGTAACATAAAGGAGAAGAAAAGATTGATGTTGACAGGAACCTCTGATTCTTTATCCATACCAAGTTAGATGAAATAAAATTATGTGCTTTTCGACATATAGTGTCTCTCTTCTGGATTAACATATGCATCCACGGCATAGCAATTCAACCGAAAACATGGCTTTTAAGATATCTTTAATCACTGGGCTCTCACAATCACCCCTATATGTTAGTTTCCTTTGTTTTCTTGGATGCATGTACAGGTTTGAACCAAGACTCAAGATGGATTTGGGCATGTTTTAGGTGTTTATAGGTGCTCAAACATAAATGCAATCCTATACTTCGGTTTTCATATTGTATCTAGTCTTCTCTCTGTTGTGGTTTACCTTGCAAATATTTTTTTTAGCCAATAGATCCCATCTCTACAGGTATTCTCCTTTTGCTAGTGTTAATAGGCTGACTAGTTTGAAGTATCTTTCACTACCATTCTGAACCGCATTTACTTTTTGGCAGTTAGCAAGACCGTTCTTGTCTTCTCTTTTGATGGAACGACTTGAAAGAAGGAACGGAGGAGACAACCCCAACTACCAAGTTGGAGAACAATATTTCTGATTCACAAGATTTTCCTGTAATCCAAAGGTACGTTTGTAGGAATTGTCGAACGAAAACGAGGGCAAGTTTCGTTTACTTGCTCGAAATGTTCATTCTGTCAGTAAATTTTAAGTTCCTCGCATCGAAGTTAAAGTTGAATTGGGACAAAGTACCTTGGTCATGAGGATTGGTCTAGTGTGTCCAAAGCGACACTCTCACATCTCATCCTTGGGGTACATTCATTGAAATTATTGATAGATCTTCCTTTTGCTGTATCCCTCAGTTCTTCTTGTTTCACAAGTTGAGATAAGAGAATTGCATTGGGATTTTAGCCCATTAAGGAAAAGCAATCCATCCTATTCTAACCTCCAAAACTTAGTTCATATACGGTTCATAGGCCACCTATTATTGATTCCATCTATCGTAGGCAGATATGTGTAAGGCTATAACCACACATTCAACATCGGCGTCCATGAAGGTTTCCACTATGGCCTGAATTTTGTCCCATATGTATTCAGTGGGTTCTTGATGTAGTGTAAGAATCCTAAGCTTGGACATGAAAATATCGGCTTGCAAACTCGACGTGGAGAAGTAAAAGACTTGAAGGGTTAAAAGACAAAGTGAGAGGATGTCTCTAATATCATGAAGCTCCACAGTGTTCTTCAGAGAAGATTATGAGCTTCAAGAACTGAGAACGAAAGGTTGAATTTGTGAACCTAAAGTTTGAAACAACATAAAATCCGGGGCAAAGTACAACAACGGAAGTGGTTCAAGGGACACGGTGATTCAAGGTGGACGAAGCAATAAGTAGAGACCGATTCAAGATGGATGAAGCAAATGTTATAATGGAGAATGTGGATATTGGATTCAAGATGGATGAAACAAATACTATAGAGGAGAATCACGTCGAGGGATTTGTGGTTAGTGGTGGGCAAAGAACACAAAAAAAAAATCAAGATGGGAAACAGAAAAAAAGATCCAAGGGAAGTTAGGATCAAATTATGTGAAAAAGTGGTCATTCCAAACATTACTTCAAAATAGAGAGAAGTTTCTAGAATATACTTATTCCTTGTATCGGAGAAATAGAAAAACCATACAAATATTTACACTAGATAGTTAATCATACAAGAATATCCACAAAGTGGTAAACTATAATATAATAAAATACTTTTAACATTCATTTTGTGGCCTGATATCCCTTTTTGTGACCTTATTTCCCTATGATATTTTTTTCATGATGAAATGTTAGCACCTATCATAGATATAGCACAAAAAACAAAAAAAGGAATCTCTTTTTTTTTGGGTAGAACATGAAAAAATAACATCAAAATATTTGTCTTGGTAAACAAATCCAAAATATTCCATGTCAAATAGATTTTTTGAATTTTTTTTTTTTGTATTTTTATGACTAAAATTAACTGTACTCTCCAAGTGGAATATTCCTTTTATCATTTATTTTCTGCAACGGCGAGTCTCTTTCTACTGCAAATATGATGTAAAAAGATTAAAACTAATGGAAAAGAGAGTATTATTTCATTTGAAGCTCCTCTTTGTTTGTCCCACTTACTATAAGGCTTTGATTGTTGGCTGGCAAGTTACTTGATTTACCAATATTATAGTTTAACTAATTTTACTACTAAAATCACTCTAGATTTCACCAGTTCAAATTTTTATCCTCCATACATTTATATTTCTTATTTTTAAACTACTTTAATTGCATAAATTCAAATCTCTAAACTTAATTGGGTTATAATTGAAATCTAAAATGTCTCTAGGCACGAGAGTGTAAGAAAATTTACTGGTTGTTTCGTTTGAATTATATTCTTATATTTATCTATTTATTTTCTTGTATTTTTTACATAATTTTTTTCATAATGCATACTGAGTACTTACCTTCTTTTTGAAAGAAAGGGTCACTCTTTCATTAATGATGGATATACATAATTATTCATGTTCCATAAATTATAAACTTTAGCATAATGGAATCGATTCAACCAAAACATGGATCGCCAAGAACATTTAACAGAAAAATATCGCAAAATAACATTCGTTAGTATGTATAGCACTAAATAGACAAATTATTGAATATAGACAACCTAGATTCATTAAATTATCGAAACTATATTCAAAAAAGCTTATGAATCTAATAACATTTTTTTATATCTTTAGGAATCAGGGTTTAGATTGTAGTATTAAAATTAATATTGTTTATTATTTTTTTTTGTCATTTTACATAGTAGTTAGTTACAATAAAAAAAAATATGTCATTTTTAGATTGAGCCCTAACTACATAACATTTAAAACATAATACAGATTTCAACGCATTAAAATAAATTTGTGACCCAATAAATATTCTAAATTAGAAAAACTGAAGTTAACATTGAAAGAGACGACGCTTTTGTGTCTGTCGGGCCAGTTGTGAATTTGTGAATGAGCGAATCAAAGACAAAAGCCACAGAGAGAGTTCATCACTGATATGGTTAGCTCGGTCCTAACTTGTACCAATTAATTCTAATTCGCTTAACCGGCTTCAAAATAAATCAGGGAGCAACAAACCGGTTCTTTGGTGGTGGACACACATTGTCATTATAAGTGATTTAGAAGTCTATGGATAAAGTCAGCAACGTGCAGCAAAATTTGAGGAATTGATGAGAGTTCGGACCAAGATTTGGGGAGCTGGTCGAATGTGGAAGACATCTCCATGTATTTAGGAGAAGTTGGTGCGTTAGAAAAAAAATCTAGACCGGGTTTAATAGAGATAGGGGTATTAAAAAAACTGCAGATATCCGACTCTAAATTCATCAAATGGTTCGGGTTCTAGGAATTCATAAACCGAATCCGAATCTGAATCCAAACATATCGGGTATCCCACAATTATCTCCAAATGCTCGATATCTACGGGTACCCGAAAATTCTTAAGCGCAATTGCCGATAAAAGGGAAACAAACCCCGTTTGTAAGCACATCTAAATATTCACTAATACATCACAAATTTTCTCTTTGTAGCATTCAAATTAAATCCCCCGAGAAAAAGAAGTGGAATCGGACCAAGAATCATCCAAAATCTATCCATAACGTATAGTTTTCTTAATGCAGACTACGAATTTGACATTTCATTGACGGAAAAAAAGGGTTTAAAAGCTAATTATAATAGTTCTGCATGTAATGTTTTAATAATTTCGTGAACCTAAATGGAAACTATTATTTTCTTTATGTAATAAAGCTATAGCCAAAACAAATGGATCAAGTGTAATGTCATATGTCTTAAATCTCATGCTGAATCCAAACCCTAGCAAACACAAGGACAGATCTAAAACCACATGTTCCAAACATGTTGGAGCCAAAAACAATTGGCTCTGGTGTGATTGGAGATGGTTTGACAGTACATTTTTTTCCCACAATGATTTATCATTTGTGGAATGTGCAAGTAATATATATCAAATTAAACATTTTCTTTTTAAAAAAAAAAATTATGTAGATTATTTTTATTTAATATCCCAGTTTTTTAAATATAGTCGAACAGAAAATATTCAAAATAACATGAGGAAAGTCAATGAAATCAAGGATAATCTATAAATAATTATAAGCATGTTCTCAAAAAAATTTAAATCATTTAAATTAAATGTTACACAAGAAAATATGCGTACCTTTATCTCTGAAGCAGGATTTAGTAGTTGATGTTGCTCCTCTTTTATTTTGTTATAGCGCTCAATGATACACTTCATGCTGATCATATTCCAAAAAAAATAATAATAATTGACATATCCATAGTATCCATCAATTCATTACCGCAAGTAACAAATTTCAATATACACTTCATTATTCCAAAAAAAATATTTATAATTAAATTTTAACATAGTAACCAATGCGAACGTCGCGTGAATGAATGCAAAGTCTGTGTTGAGAAGACACGATTCAATACCATGTAATCGATCGATTATAGTGGAGATTCATACAATAAAAGATATAAAAAGCGAGGTTTTATAAGAAATTGGAATGGAATGTAATACTTTACCAAAGATGAAAAAGGAACTCCTGCATCTATAAAATCAGTAAGGTTGGAATGTAGATCGCCGCATAAACCCTAAGGAGTTGTGAACATAAACCAAAGTGGTTTTTATGTATATATTATGCAAATGCAATGATTTTGAAACGACTAAGCGATCACGCCCTTGAACGACCCAAAGCTTTGTTTTGTATATATACCTATACATATATATATATACACACACTTATAAACATATACATATACATATATACATATACATGCCTTTTTCTCAAGAAGCAATGCAAAATGGAAAGAAAGAGAATACAAGATATATATGCAGAATCTATTATATTGACCACAAATCGAAGCATACCCTTTGGTTATGCGATGTCTAAGGCTAATTCAGACAACAAAAATCTTCCCAAAGGCGTTGAAATTATAAAGGGTAAGCATAAATTCGATCAAAGATTAAGTGGGAGGAAACAGACCTAGAATTGCCGGCGTAATCATAGAGCTTGCCGGTGCTCGAAAAGATAATGACACCAACTTCCGCATCACAAAGGATCGAAAGCTCTTTGGCTTTCTTAAGCAATCCGTTTCTTCTCTTCGAAAACGTCACTTGTCGGCTCGTCGAGTTATCGATCCTCCTTATCACAATCTTCCCTCTTCCCATCCTCTCTCTTCCTTTGACGGATTCGACAATAAAGCTGCAAGCAATACTTCCGAATCGGAAAAGGGTCAGATTTCTTCACTGTTAACGTCGCGAAGATCAAACTGGATGGCCATCGTCTGATCCAACCCCCAATAAGTAGGGAAGGAAAAAGTAAAAGATAAACGAAGAGGACTGCTTACTTGATTTCCGCTGATTATGGAAACAATAGAGAGAGAGAGAGAGAGAGAGAGAGAGAGAGAGAGAGAGAGAGAGAGAGAGAGAGAGAGAGAGAGAGAGAGAGAGAGAGAGAGAGAAGGTTCTTTCTTTCTTTTTTTCGTTGTTCTTTTTCTTCTGTGGAGACGTCTTATGTTTTCTGTTTTGAGTATATATGGCCAAAACCAGTTTTATGTTGAGAAACTAAAACCACTAGTGGTTTTAGTACAAGAAACCAAGAAAGAGACCCACTCGCGGGCGTACAGAATCCGCTCCGTACTCGCTCGGACAGTCCATGGTAAGATCGAGTCAAATCTGTTTGACTAGTTACAAGATCGAGTCACTGTTCAGATCACAAGAGAATATTTCTTTCCGACACGTGTCAGCGCGTGGAGACAAATGTGTTTTTTTTTTTTAATTTGTGCGCGTCTAAGAAAAATATCTTCGGAGACTCATATGAGTACCTACAATCGTGGGGCGTTAAAACGTGGTATTGGGTTAGGCGTATAGATGATCGAAACGTGGACCAGTTAGAAAAGGTTTTTGAACTCCGAGGGTATTTTTGGAATTTGAAGCCAGGTTTTTCTCTCTATCATTGACGATTGGCAAGATGTTGCGCCTGTTCTTGCGATGACAGTCTTTTTCTAATTTTAATTTTAAAAGTGGAAATTTTAAATAGTTTATATAACATATATTTTTTTTATCAAACTTTGAACCTTTTGATATTTAAGGAATATTTTTTATTATATTCTCTTTTTTTGTTGTCATAGCCAGTCCTTATATTGGTTCATACAAAGAGCAACGTGATCGGAACATCATTAAGGGTTTAAGAAAATAATTGTGAGGGTATAATAAACTATAGAATAAATGTCAAATATTGTGAAAAAAAAATTTAATCTAATAAAATAAAATGATTTTTTTTATATTTGATCGGTTTTCTCATCCAATAGTTAGAACCTTACTAGATGTATGGGTAAGATTATTCAAACAAAATATATATAAGAATTAATAATTCAATGTTAACTGTTCTGGTTTATATGCTAAAATTATACTAACAAAAAATCAAATGAATATTGTTACTTATATAGATAGCATGTAAATATATTAGTCACATTAGGAAGTATTACCAATTATATATTAATATATATATATATTTTTTTATCTTTTAATAGAAAAAACTCTGATCTAATTAATGTAGAATAAATGTATCAAATATTCATTCGAATATTCTTCGTGGATAAATCTTGACAATAAATTTCAAGAAGATGGCAAATTAGCCTGTGTGCTAAAAGATCGAATGACGAGTCCTAATAGCAAAGCAAAGAGCATAGAGAATGGATTTCTTACTTGATTGTGTTAAAAATTTGATACTAATTATCCAAATTTGGACCACCGGTAATAAAACAATATGCAAAGTATGTTTTTATTCTATTTTTAAATTCAAATGTGGAAAAATGTATTCATCTGAAATTATCCGATCTTTTAAAAGATATAATTGGATCAAAGATTTGGTGAACGAATAATAAAAAATATTTAATACTAATTAAGTGATATGATGGTTCCTTCATTTATAGGATTATTTAACTCTCCCTCTTTTAGTTCAGACTCCATTTCGTGTGGTTTGCCATCATTAGTATGACACTAATGGTGTATCTCTCATAGTTCAATGGAATATACTTAAATTTGGATAACATATGGATATTTAAAGTATTTTTATCTTGGAATTTGTTAAAAAAAATAAAACCCTAATAGATAGAAAAGCCTATATATACATGTCATGGACTTGTATCTTTTCTTTTTGTCATTGATCTATCGCATGTTTACAAAAGGCTATCTATGCAACTGCATTAAAATTGCAAAATAGATGTGAATTTTGGCTGGGATCTATATCTAGAAATTATAAATTTCAAACTATAAAATATTTGGATTGATATTATTAGTTGGTGACCCAGTCAGAGATAACAAAGTCGTTTCAAGGTCATGGATTCAATTCACTAGTGGAGAAAAAAAGACGCAATTAATTATGTGATTAAAAGTTGATTCCAAGTTTAGAAAGATTAAGTGGACCGTTAGTGAACCTCATAATTATAAAAAAAAATTCTTTAGTGACTACAAAAGTCTTTCGATACCCAAATTATTAATTAGATAATCTTTTTTCTTTCCTTTGTGGTGTAACATTTTATACATAAAAGTCGAATGTTCTTTCTAGCTTTCCATATACGACCTTTTTCAATCAAGCCATTTACACCTCATTTGTGGTGTAACATTTTATACATAAAAGTTGAATGTTCTCTCTAGCTTTCCATACACGACCTTTTTCAATCAAGCCATTTACACCTCATTTTGAAAGCTAGTTTGATTAATAAAATCTTACATTAATAACTTATTTCGTATTAATTAGTAACTAATTATGTTCAACAACCTTTTTTATATTCTCATTTCTTTATTAATGTCTATTATTTTAACGATCACCATTGTTTATAAATGCTTCACAAATATAATTCATCTTATTTTTGTTTCCAATTTATTTGTCAATACAAATATAATAAATTAATTTCAAGACGGAATTAATAATTTCTTGGGATGAAACTTTTGGGAGTAAATTAATACTCCCTCCATTTCAAAATATTTGTAGTTTTAGGTTATTTTCTATGTTTTAAAATATTTGTAGTTTTACATTTTCAAAATATTTTTTTATAATAGTTTCCAATTTTATCCTTACCAAATTCCAATACATTATTAATGATTGCATTGTTTTTATCATCAAATAAGGGTATATGTGACTTTTGATCCATTTTCTTAAAAAATGTGAAACAATCTAAAACAACAAATATTTTAAAACGGAGGGAGTAGTTTCTACGACAGTGCACAAGTTTCAAACCCGATCTTCAATTTCAAGTAATTTTTTTTATATAAAAACATAATGATGCAAACCAATAATCCTTCCGAATTAATACAGTTTATTAAAAGAAAATTTAAATAAAAAACTACATTTTCAATTTTTTGCTACATATAAATAGACATTCTAATGCACTCAGTGGTTAATTATTCGGTTGGTTATGGTTTTTCATGATATGTCTCAGCCTCTGTTAATTGAAAGAAAAATATTCAAAGAAATGTGTATGTACAGTCGATCCATACAAATCCAGCTTTAGAACATGTTTCATCATCGACCAATATATATATATATATATATATATATATATATATATATATTTCAAGATTGATAAAAACCAGTTAAATTGTGAACATATGTAGAAATTATAAAATAAATGTCAATTATAAAAAAAAAAAAGAGAGAGAGAGAATGCAGTCACACGCACCAAAGTCAGTCCGGGACATAGAGAATCAACATCAAGATCTGCTGCTTTGGACAAGAACGCAAGTGGGAATTTACAAATTATGGAACTTGGAATATTAAAAGTATCTGGAGAATATAAATATATTATTAGTTACCTCGTTCCTATACCCAAATTAAGGTTTCCTTAAAAAGTATATTTCAGATTTACTTCATTTAATAATATATATAAATAAATAAATAAAAAGTACCCCAACTTGTTTGGCTTGGGAGTCTCAACAATTCATGCCCATCATTTTCCACTAATGATACTCCGCGTACACACACATATATATAATATAATATCTCCATCATCATCTCAGTCTATGTTGGAGAGATTTTATGTTGGAGAAAGCTTGTAGCGATTACTTTTTATTATTAAAAATTTTGTTTCGGGGAATCAATAATTTATTCCAATCTTTCCTTTCAAAAAACAAAATATGGTTTTCTTACTTGTAATGAAAATCAAATATGTCATATCATATGTATATATATTTATATGTAGTGGAGAACGAGATCTAAAATCTAAATTGTTTTGGATTATACAGGGAAAAAAATAGTTTTAAAATTTAGAATAATCATATATTCATATTATAATCAATCACGTTTTAGAATTTTAATAATTTCCCATGTTATATATGTGTGTGTGTGTGATTATAGAATACGAATTTCGAACAGTGAAAAAGATTGTTCAAGTTACGAGACCTCGTACATCAAACTCAAATAGATTATTAATTGGACAAAAAATATTAAAAAAATGTGAGGAATTTGACCAAAAGACAATTTGGAGAGGCGAAATCAAGCATTTAATTTATTTTTGGATCACACGGGTTTAGGCAAATTTTTTTATTTATCGCCATCTTTTTATACTACGAATTTTTCGTCATATATATCCCCATCATAAATATTTTCGATATCTCTCGTTGTATCAAAATATCATGATGAAGTGATTATATAAATAAACATAACAAAACATTATTTGACTGAGGGGTTAATGTTTTATAAACGAATATCATTATAACTAAGTTATATTTTAGGACACGAAGTGAAGACCTTTGAAAAATATTTTTCATAAATAACCTCTGTTGCTTAGAAGTTTTAGATTTTAATTCCGATTTTATATTTATATATATATATATATATATATATTTATATAACATGTTAAAGGATACGTATAAAGTTGCGACCACTAGTGCTTGAATAGAAGGGGTGACACGCGAGATTTTACCATCTCGATAGGATTACACCAAGGGTCCGCTCTAACCTCGTATCTCTTCGCATTAGTCATGGACGAATTGACTAGAGATATACGGAAAGAAGTATTGTGGTGCATGATGTTCGCAGGCGATATCGTGCTAGTAGATGAATCTAGAGAATGAGTAAATGGACAATTAGAGTTATGGAGGAGTATATTAGAGACTAAGACTTTTAGACTCAGTAGAACGAAAACCGAGTATATATATGCATTGCGATTTTAGTGGGAGGGATTCTAATGATGTATGAGTTAGTTTGGAAGGAGGATCAGTTTCTCAAAACCCGTATTTTAAATATTTTGGGTCAATCTTTCAAAAGGATAAGGGTTGCGACGAAGTTGTTAGTCATAGGATAAAAGTGGGATGGATAAAATGGAGACAAGCAACGTGGGTTCTTTGCGATCGTAAGGTTCCTTTACGGTTGAAAGAAAAATTCTACTGTACCGTCTTAAGACCCGTATTGATGTATGGTAGCGAATGTTGGATGGCGAAAAGACAACATATGTCTAAAATGAGTGTGGCCGAGATGAGGATGTTGATTGGATGTGCGGACACATAAGGATGGATAAAATTAGAAATGAGACTATTAGAGATAAAATAAGTGTAATAGGTATAGAAGAGAAATTAACAGAGAGATGTTTAAAATGGTTTGGACATGTATAATGTAGGTCGATGGATGCACCAGTTAGAAAAGTGGAGAGTATAGAAATAGAGGTGAAGAAAAAGGAAGGAGTAGACCTAGGCTTACTTGAGAATGTGTAATTAGGAACGATTTAGAATTGTTATAAATTCCGAAAGATCTAATGCAAAACCGAAATATAAGTGGAAACTAATAATCCATGCAATCCACTCCAAACAAACTTGGGACAGTTGATGTTGTTGTTGATGTTGATATGACATGTTAAAGTATATAATGAGTTGTGTCAAACATGTACTATAAAAAAATCTATCTTATTGTTTTTCCAATATTACAAACTATTTTATAAAAAATTGTTTTGATCTTGATCTTGTTCATTTTTAATTTTACCGTGTGGGCTGCTTATCTCTCTAAAGATAATAACGAATATTTTAATTTTATTACGTTTTATTGTTAAAAATCAAAATACATATGGATAACCCTATAATCATCAAAAGGAGTGTTTAACGCTTATAAAATTTTCATGGCTATGTACAAAATATATTTTTCTAACCTTTGCGAAGACACAAAAATATATAACAATTGGCTATAAAAAAAGGTATATTTCTTGTCATCCATCACGATAAATATAAAAATTATTCTGATGGCCATGAAAACCTATTCAACCTTAAAATTCAATACACCAATCGCTCTTATTATTTCTACACATTTATGTATATGCCTGAATATTTTAAATATTTTGGATCATAAATATCTGGATTTACCATTACTATATATGATTTGGATCATGGATTAGATAAAATCATCATTAAATATGTGTAAGATTATTCTTTGGGAAATTCTTACTGTAAAAAGTTCTAAAATTTAAAATTGGAAAAAATATAAAAGAAGTTGTCATTTAAGAAAAATAAATTCCTATTAAAATTTATTTTTTCTAAACATTTCTATCTACAATATAAAAGTTTAAAAAAATAGAGATTTTGTAATGATTAGAATTAAATACAAAAATTAAGTTACTAAACACAGAGGATTTGTTGACCAAAATACAGAGAACGTATTCAGTTACATGTTCTCTTTTTGACCTTTTTCGAGATCCGACGAAAACAGAAATAAAATTGGTATTACTATTGCAAAATAATGGATGAATTGAATCTGACGAACCAGACAACGCAAATCTCTTCCGTTCTTCTGCGGTCTCTATATACTCGCTCTCCTCGCTTCTTCTCTCCCACGGTAACGATTCCCAGACTCTCTCTCTTCTGTCGGGTTTCAGTTACCTGGAACTTTTTTCTCTGGGGTTGAGATAAGTGGGGTTCGTGTTACGAATTCGGACGATATCATAGTCAGAATCGAGGTTTTCTCGTCCTTGTCGGGATGAAACCCGGAATGGGGATTCTGTGTCAGTTGTGTCTTTGATATTTTGATGTTCTGTTCTGCAACTGCGTAATATATTCCTGCAGAACCTAGTTTGGTTGTTGGTAGCGATGCTGTTTGCTTCGTTTATGAATCTTCTGAATCAGACCGATGGTTTCGTGTCTGGGTTTCTCGTCTTCGGTTGCTTCTCGCAGGTTTTCAGTCTCTTCTTCCTTTGTCTCCTGTTTGTTCTGGGGTTCAAGTTTTTGCACTTCAAGGCTACTTCGACTGCGAGTGATGGTAGAGAGAAAATTGCTCGGTTTTCCAGGAAAAACGAGACTCCCGATGCCTGTGATCGGAAAAATCCGGATTGCAATGATGGGTTCGTCAAAAAACCTCGTATTGTTCGTGAATTTGATAGGAAAAGCATGATTTCCCGGAGGAAAATTGACGCTGCGGACTGGTTGGGTAAGAAGGAACAGAATCTCTCAAATCGGTTGTGTTCGGAGTGTGCGTTACATGATGGGTTTGGTCGGAAGAGGAACGCGACCGGGGAAGCAAGAAACGGAGGCATCGCAACGTTACCGGATACAGAGATCGCTGAAAATGGCGATGCTGAAGGAGGAAAAGAGAACGAAGAAGGGGTTCCAAGTGATGAAGACCAGATATTCGACGTTATTACCCTGAGAAAAATGGTGAAGAGAGAGAGGAAACGAGGGGAATCTCTCGACGCAGAGCTGGAGAAGGAGAGAGTGGCGGCATCTTCGGCCGCAGAAGAATCCATGGCCATGCTTCTCAGACTGCAGAGCGAGAAGAGCATGGTGGAGATGGAGGCGGAACAGTACAAGAGAATTGCCAAGCAGAAGCAAGATTACGATCAGGAAATGGTCCGAGAATTGAAATGGCTGGTGATGGAACACGAGGAAGAGAGGGGCGTGCTCGAAGACAAACTGAGATTGTGCGTAGAAAAGCTGAAAACGTATTCGGATGGAGACGGCGAAACCGACATGGACGGGTTCTTGGAAAGCCTCGTGGGTCAGAGGAGCGACATGGGTTCGCCGGAAATGGATTCCAAGGAACTGTGTGATGTTAACATTGTTGAGTGTTCAGAGAAACAGGAATTCAGTTTCAGTATAAGAAAGCTAGAACTGTAATGGAGTTCTTAGCTGCTGTTGTTGGTTGGGCCCATGGATATGTAATTAGATTTCGTCAATGGATGAAACTTTCAATGCTACATTCACCTGAAAAAGGTGTCTGAAAATTTCTGAGCTTTTTGTTCATATAGTTTGGTTTGAGTACATGAAATGAAAAGTGGACAAGGCTGGTTCATAACTTTGGATAGTTAAACCGAAATGGGACGCTAAACGTATTTTCTGTCTCGAGTTCAAACTTCAAATTCAAATTTGGGTAAAGAATATATAATCCAAAACATATGGTTGATTTTCGACTTAAAATTAATCTATACCTTAATCCATAAGTATATCCGATTATCTAAAAAAAAACATCTTAATATATGTTTGCAACAACTCGTAAGATGACAGGAGCTGCCATTCATATATTTTTTAACCTAGTTTATTAATTTTTATAAGATTTTATTTCCAATAAAGATAAGGTAATTTATGATGGATCAACGATAAGAGGTCCAAGAAAGAAATCAACCAAATTGTTACAATGAACGAGGAGAAGGGATCCCCGTCAAGATAATATATGTTTATCGGTTTATTTTGCCACCATCATCCCTTAATTGATTTGGTAAGTCACTGTTTGAGAGTGGAGTAAGGACCAAGTTTCCAGATTTATTAAAGAATAAATATGATAAAAATATAGAAATTTTTAAAGTTCCAAAGAAATATATATAAATAATTTCAGAATTTTTAAATATACGGAAGAAATTTTAAAACACTGGACTGCTCAATCTACTGTTCTGATTAATAAAACTTAAAATCAATTAAAATATAATAAAGGAAGAGTTAAAAACACTTTGTATTTTCAAAATAAAAATAATTATTTATTTATCAATAAAAAAACTCAAAATCAAGGAGATTTTTGTTTTCAAAAATATTATTTTTTCCCTGATCATTCATATCGTCAGGATCTCCTCTCTGAAACAGCAAGCCCGAGCACTAACTTCTCCCAAAACCCTAGCTTCTTGCTCTCCAATCTTCTCTCTCGATCATTCCATTTCGGTTTCCATCTTCAGTCCGATCCATCGATGTCTACAGACGACGCATCCTCCGCCGGAACGGCCCCTCCGTCGCCGGCGCAGCCCTCCCCCGCCGCCGGTGCAGGCGGAAGCAACGCGGCGCCGCTAGGTTCCTCCGTGATTCCGATAGTGAATAAACTGCAGGACATATTCGCGCAGTTGGGAAGCCATTCGACGATCGAGCTTCCTCAGGTCGCCGTTGTTGGAAGCCAGAGCAGTGGCAAGTCCAGCGTCCTGGAAGCCCTTGTCGGCCGCGATTTTCTCCCGCGTGGGAACGATATCTGCACGCGACGTCCTCTCGTTCTACAGCTCCTACAGACAAAGGGACGCTCCGATGGTGGATCCGAGGAGGAGTGGGGAGAATTCCTTCACTTGCCCGGCAAACGTTTCTTTGATTTCTCCGAGATTCGAAGGGAGATTCAGGTTTCTTGTTGTTTTGTACTCGAATCTTGATTAGGTTTTGTGATGAATTCATACGCTTTGGTCATATTAGCAGTTGCATTGTGATGCCATTATTTTTGAACGTGTATCGTTTGTAGGCCGAGACAAATAGGTTAGCAGGAGAGAACAAAGGCGTATCAGACAAACAGATCCGTCTGAAGATATTTTCCCCAAATGTGTTGGATATCACTCTGGTGGATCTACCTGGTATTACCAAGGTTCCTGTCGGTGACCAGCCATCTGACATTGAAGCACGTATAAGAACCATGATCATGTCTTACATTAAGCAACCAAGCTGCCTGATACTGGCTGTTACCCCAGCGAATTCTGATTTAGCGAACTCAGATGCCCTGCAAATTGCAGGAATGGCTGACCCTGACGGTAAGTTCTGCTTACAGGTCAAATGGGGAAAAAATAATTTCTGGGTTTCGTGCTATCAGAATTTTATCGTCTTTAATGTTCATGTGTATTTGATGTCTTCAGGTCATAGAACGATTGGTGTAATCACAAAGGTGCACTTTCATTCTTCAAATATTTGTTTGAAAATTATCTTAGTTTGGTGGCGGTGGCAACCTCTCCTCTTTCTCACGGGTTGTGGCATATTTTCTCTATGACATCAGTTGGATATTATGGACAGAGGTACTGATGCACGAAACCACCTACTTGGAAAAGTTATCCCTCTTCGACTTGGATACATTGGAGTTGTAAATCGAAGTCAGGAGGTAAACCCAAGATTGTTCTAATATTTTTGTTTTATTTGTTATTTGCATTAGTAGCTCATTTGTTATGACAAAATGAGCCAAAATGCTTCTGCTTCTGTATTTGTATTTGAAGTCTCTTCCCCAAAAGCAAACTAGTCATGCAGTCGTTATCTCCCCCTTTACTATTGCCTTTCCATGGAATTGCTATCCCAGAATTTCATTGACACGGTAATAATATTTTTGGCTTTTTTGTTGTGGTCTATGAGCTAACTGGTGTAAAAATTTGCTTCGGTTACTTTTTTAAACAGGATATTTTGCTAAACCGTAGCATCAAAGATGCACTCATTGCAGAGGAGAAATTCTTCCGGAGTCGTCCAGTAAGACTGCAGTGTTTTTTCCTTCTTGACAGTGTTACTTTTTTTGTTGTGTTTATATCTGATTATATTCTCTGATAGGCATACAATGGTCTAGCTGAACGTCTGGGTATCCCTCAGTTGGCAAAAAAGTTAAATCAGGTATGGTTTGTTATGAACGTCTGAGTTGAGAATGACATATTATCTGTTATGATGTTCTTATTATTCAGCAAATTATGAATGTGAAGCACGGGGATCCTTTTATTCACAGGGATGCTTTTACAGCTGTCAAAATGTATCTCATTAGGGTGGTGTTTGAGTAGTGCTTATTCTTGACATCACTTAGTCAGTTTACTCCAGCAGGAAGACGATACTTTGCAGGATATTCTAGTGTTCTGCACATCTAAATATGCTTGAAATTGTCCTCGTCTGTTTGTCATGGGATCATATGCCTAGTTCCTATGTTGTTTATCAATAGTAATTTTCTTCAGTAGATGGTAGATGTCATTGGCTTGGTGTCTGGCTTTCACAGTTCTTAATTGAAAAGCTGTCTTACAATATCTAATTATTTTTCTTTCAAATATTTCTAGATTCTAGTCCAACACATCAAGACATTGCTTCCTGATCTGAAGTCTCATATAAGCAATGCATTGGTTGCGACTGCAAAGGAGCATCAGAGCTATGGAGAAATAACAGAATCCAAGGTGTGCTTTTATTATTCGTTAGGAGCTTACTTGAAATTTAACCTCTGCGCGCCCAAAGCTTATCGTTTATACCATTTTGGTACTGCAGACTATTTACTTCTTTTTTTGGGTTCTTGGCACGTAAATTTCTTGGAAAGTACTCGTACATGTTGGCTGAATAAACAAATCTAAAATTTATGGAATTAGCAGATGGATGTGCTAATTTGTAAGATTAACGAAAAATGGCCAGTCAATTTGTACTATATTTTTACATCTTGAACGGAGTTTAGCTAATGTTTAGCTCCTTTTCCATTGTCCAAGATATTAACTAGCCCTTTATTGAATGGGATACGAATGATTTGAAATCATAAAACCATATGATAGCTACATGCCTTCCTTTTTTCTGTTTCTTTTATCTTTGGTAGTCTGTCATTTGTTTATTCTTCGTTGAATGTGTAGCATGAATTGATGATTTTAACTGTGTTAAATTAACCTTCCTGTTACCTTCTTATGTATCTTTGATCTTTGTGCCGTGTGCATCTTTATGCTTTTTGAAACACAGGCTGGTCAGGGAGCTCTTCTTCTCAACTTTCTTTCAAAATATTGTGAAGGTAACTCTGGAGATGATTCACTGACTTGAATAGCATCAGTCATTTGTTTTATGCTTCCTTATGCTGATGATTAATAAATTTTGTAACTGTTTGAAACAGCGTTTTGCGCAATGCTGGAAGGGAAAAGTGAAGAAATGTCCACGACTGAGCTCTCTGGGGGAGCAAGAATTCATTACATCTTCCAATCAATATTTGTTAAAAGTTTGGAGGTCCATTCTGACATTTATTCTTCTGTGATTTTATTTTCAGATTGGTCATAGAGGCTTAGACAATCATAAGCTTCTTTCTTATCCATATGTTCCTTGTGCATGCATTTGGCTACTTCTTGACTAGCTATTCTTTCTGCTGAGCTTATTTGACACCTCTGGTGTTTTGCAATTTTCTGGGGTCATTATATTTTTTTGACAGATGAGAGAATTTTATGCATGGATATACCACATTCTATCTAAGCTTTTGTTTGTTTGCTAATTTTCTAATTCCGAGCATATATTATGCTTTGACTATTGCCAAAGGGAAGTGAGGTGCTTGGTTTGAAGCTTTGAAAATAAGTTCTTTCTATTGTCCACTTGTTATCAAATCTTGACAAGCTCGTGTATGTTCATCTTGGTTCAATTGCTTGTATTATACAATTTCTGAATAATTACAATGCTTTCTTAGCGGTGCTTTCCTTACCATTGAAAGGAATCCATCAGTAAGGTGTAATGGATCAGTAACTTGTTTGCTTGGCAGTGATTGTTTACCTTGTTTCTGCTGTCGATGTTGTCAGGGCTTCTTTTGGTGGATTTTTATGTTTGTTAACCGACTTACTTTTGCCTCTTCAGGAAGTTGATCCATGTGAAGATTTGACAGATGATGATATTCGGACTGCAATCCAGAATGCTACTGGCCCTAGATCTGCGTTATTCATCCCGGATGTAGGTTTTATGACACCTTCATTTGGCATGTGGGAACGTTTCTGTTCATCAGGACTTTATTGTATATGCAAATGCTCAAATTTTATACTTCCAAGACTTTTCTGATTGGTGTATCTCAATCTTATTATCATCCACATAGGTCCCATTTGAAGTTCTCATCCGGAGGCAAATATCGCGTCTGTTAGATCCCAGCCTTCAGTGTGCCAGATTCATTTTTGATGAGCTAGTAAAGGTAGGAAGATTCCTTTTATTGTTCTAGAGTATGATTGCTGTTTATCTCATTTTTGTTGTGAAATTGAAATTTGAGTTTCTCAGATTAGCCATCGTTGCATGGCGAATGAGCTACAACGCTTTCCAGTCCTGAGAAAGCGCATGGATGAAGTTATTGGGAATTTTCTTCGAGAAGGCCTTGAACCCTCAGAAACAATGATTGGTCATATTATTGAAATGGAGGTATGTGGTAGAGATCCATATAGCCATGGACGTCATTTTTTAAAACAAATGATGCGTGTTACATATGTATTTTGGAATAACTAGATTATTTATAAAAAATATGTGAATTGTTAAGATACTATATTTCAAATATGGTCACAAACTTTTCCTTTTGAGCAAGGGTTGTTCAAGTGACCCATATGGGCATTGATTTTTCGTGTTGGTTGGTTGACTGACCTTTAAATTTGAACCAACTGGTTAATAATGCTGCTCGTTATGCTTCAAACGTGGTCGTAATTCCTTTTGAATCCCTACAGGAAAGCTTAACCTAGTAACATTTACAGATGGATTATATAAATACTTCCCACCCAAATTTTATTGGTGGAACCAAGGCTGTGGAGGTTGCAATGCAGCAAGTCAAGTCTTCTAGGGTTCCACATCCTGTGGCACGGACAAAGGTATGGAATTCTGTCAGAAAATGATTATTATGATTATGTGTTTATTTATCTGCTTATTCTGTATCATCCAATATGATTCTTTTGGTGTAGCAGGATACTGTGGAGACCGATAAAACAGTTTCTTCTGGGAGTCAGATGAAATCTCGTTCTTTTCTTGGCCGGCAACCTAATGGAATCATTCCTGACCAGGCACGATATTGTTTATTTTCTGCACCTGACTTGGACACTTGTTACATTTCCATAATTGGCTTCTGCCCCTCAAATATTATATTTACATCTTGGCTCTTGGGCCACATTCTGTCGCTGATAACCTAAGAAGCAAATTATAAAATTTTGGATTGTTCTGTTAGAGACTTCTTATTTATCTGAACTCATGATTCTGCTACATATGTTGCTCAGGGTATTGTATCCGCAGCAGAGACTGATAAAGCTGCATCAGCTGGTAACGTTTCCATCAGTCACTTTCAATCTTCCATACCATGTGAAGATAAATAAACATATCTTTCTCACTTCTCAGATGACTTATTGATAAAGTCTCTGGTTGTCACTGAAACTACATGCATGCACACATAGCTTGTCTCTATGCATTTAAGAACTTGAGATTTTAGGTAGAGTCTGATTGTGGTTTCTTGGGCAATTGATTGTTCGCCATGGTTACAGCAAACACAAGCAGTTCAAGTTGGGGCATCTCATCAATATTTCGAGGGGGTGATGGCCGGGCAGCTGCTAAAGAGAACTTCTCAAGCAAACCATTCAGTGAAGCTGTTCAGGAAGTGGATCAGAACTTATCAATGATCTTTCTAAAGGAGGTAAAATCTTGTGCCCTGGGATTATTCGTATTGATAATGCAATAATTTTACCCATTCCTCTTATACTCTTTGCTTTTTGTAGCCCCCAACTGTTTTGAGGCCACCTGAAACCCATTCAGAACAAGAAGCAATTGAGATTGCCATAACAAAGCTATTATTGAGATCATACTATGATATTGTAAGGAAAAATATTGAAGACTTCATACCAAAAGCAATTATGCATTTCCTGGTAAGTTTGTCGCTAGCCCCTCACTCTTCTCAGGGTGTTTTCACTGTCTGAAATAGTACAATTTGATAGTAGCTCTCGGAGGTTGAAAATATTTTGCTTTCTCTCTGTCTCAGTGTAGTCTTCTGTGTTGATTTAGGTTTTTATGTTGTGTTTTCTTGTTCCTTGAAATTTTCAAGTACTTGTATGTTTTAATGGTCAAACACCACCATGGCACTTTTAAGTAAACGCCGCCATTGTGTTTTTAAGTAAATGTATGTCTATCTTCTCGTACAAATACCCCGATGCATTATTTTTTACCTAAATGATGACTAAATCTCAAAGATACTGATGCAACCTCCATGTGATTGAATATATTCAGGTAAATCATACAAAACGTGAGCTACACAATGTCTTCATCAAGAAGCTTTACAGGTTTGCAATGGAAATTGTTGGCCTTTTAAAAAAAATTTAAAAAGAGCTCGTTTATCTACAGTTTTATATGGATCATCTCCTAATTATCCGTTTACTGAATGTTTCAATCTGGAACAGGGAGAATTTGTTCGAAGAAATGCTGCAAGAACCAGATGAGGTAGCAATGAAGAGGAAGCGTACACGAGACACACTTCGTATTCTTCAGCAAGCTTATAGGGTAGGTTCCAAGCTCATTGATTCTCAAGCATCACTCTCTGCATTGCATAGCTTCATATCACATCTTCCAACATTTGCCCTCGTAGATATTATACCATTTTCTTATCCGTGGACATGTTGCTCTAAATGTTCCACATTTGATCAAATATAGTTGACCACGGTTTTGTTTGTGGTTAAACAGACACTAGATGAGCTGCCTTTGGAAGCAGAATCAGTAGAGAGGGGATACAATCTTGGCCCCGATGCAACAGGACTGCCAAAAGTTCACGGTTTACCGACGTCCTCTATGTATTCCACGAGCAGCGGTTCTCTAGACTCGTACTCATCTCCCAAAACCGTGAGATCCAGGAAATCAGGAGAGCAACACCAGAATTTATACGGAAGCATGGATTCAAACGGGCATGGACGCCTTCAAATGCCAGGTCTTTATCCTTCTCACGATCTGTAAAATCCATTTCAATCCCCGTGACCATAATAAAAAACGCATTCCATTCATTTGATGGCTTTCTTCTAAATTTTCCGCCGGGAAAAGCTTTTGATGAGTGGGGAGAAGTCATGTAGCATCTCCTTGGATATTTCTCTAAGCAGAATAGAGAACAAGACAGTGTGGTTTGGTTCCCCTTGGTTTTTTTTCTTCTCAGAAATACTTAAAAAAAGGGTATAGGGTGATGTTATGATTATATTTGTTTTGAATTCAAAAGCTCCGGGAAGAATAATGAAAGGGGGGAGCAAACAACCTTATTGTTCGAAGTTCCTTTTTGTTTCTCTGATCATTTGGTACGGCAGACTACTTAGCAGAGATATAATCTTTTGTCGGGTTCCCATGCACAAAGTTTGTCTGTCATTTTGGTTGTTCTTTCTTCTGGTTCATAGGGTTATGCTCTGTGATCTTTGGTGTTTTTGGATGATTTAAATTTTTGGTTGTTTTATGCAGATGTTCACAAGGTTTATTGAGCATAGGCGGGGTTTATTTTGCACGATTCAATAGGTAATTTAGAGGCTTGGGAAGTGTCCGTTGTTTTGTTTGGGGTCAAATGGTAATTATAAAAAAATAATGGGCACTTTGTTTGGAGGGGGTATGTAATTATTGGTGATAAAGAACAATATATATACCATAGAAAACTTAACATTGCTTTTACAAGGATGACATTTATTAACAAAAATAGCATAAAATTTACAAATAGTGTTACCTTAAAAATCCAGGTTTCTTGACATTCCTTGCCTAGTCTTGAATCCAAACTAACACGTAATCGGGCTTGCAAAGAACAGATCAGCGATTGCAAAAACAGTGGTTACCAACTGAATCAGATGATCTCCAAATGGTAAACAAGCTTTCACATAAGTTCACCTACGAAGTCTTTGCCTTTAAAACTCTCTAAGCGATCAATGAAAAAAGTGCACAAACGAATCCGCTTCCTCTGAGATGACAAGCAAATAGTTTTCAGGACGATGAATACCGTAAAAAAAAACCCCTACTTATCAGTTAGAAGAGACACTTACATTGAACAGTGCGGAGAAAACCTCGAAGCTCAAAGTTTATGTACATCGAGAAAAAAACTTAGGCTTGAAGCCTCAGCCGGTTGAAGAACACCACGAAGTGATATTCAGGCGCCCAATAGACAAATCCAACGACGGGTCCTCCTTTCACATACTGCATCGGATCATAAATATCGCAAGAAAACGTTACGCAAGTGGAACTTTAACCCGCAATTAAGACCTTGATAGGATGTTTTAGAGAAATGAGGAACCTTTCCATCAAGGATTACAAGTTCGCCATCTACCCATCTCGGATTCCGGAATCCAGGGTCCGCAAGCCTGCCCTGCCCCTTATACCGCGCAATCTGATTTGTTAAAATAAAACCACAAGAAATTACACAAATTATAGAGGAAAAAATTATAAACATAACAAAAAGATTTAGTCACTTGGGCAGTGTTTTAACAGTACAATAAGAAATGCATACCACTCCGAATTCCTCGGGGATAAGCCCTCTGTGTGGAAGCTCATAACGTCTACCAATCTTGGCGCGGAATGCTACCTGTACATTTGAAGCTAACATATTGACAAGGGGAACACCCGATATTGCAGTTCAGTATCTTTGCAAAGGAAATCTATAGTTTGTGCCAATCAAGTTTTACACTATACGAGGGGACAGCAAAGATGCATCCCTTTCTGCAAAACTCATATTTATGTCCTACCTTTCATATTAGTATATGATAACTCAATCCATAAGAATGGGAAATGAATCTTACCTTTCCGGCAGGCACATAAGGATCTCCAGTTAATTTCACAGCTTCAACATATTCATAAAATTCAATCTCCGTCGACTTCTTAGACTCCTTGTCATCTTTCCACTGGCCAAATTTGCGTTTCAAATGAATTACTTCTGAGGTATACAGCCCATGTGCGCCCATATAGAGTCCTGGACAGAAATAAAATGATTCTGATTATCCTTTTCATAAAAGGGAGATAGGGTGAATATTGAAACATCTGAATAAAGCCATACTTAAAAAATTTGTTATAGATTTAAAAACCATTGAACACAATGATAAACCTTACTCATTTCATTATCTTATGAGAGATATAGTAAAAAAAACCCTCACCATCTAAAGGATCAGGTGATGGCATCACATCAATGCGACGGAATCTCGTCAATCCAGACAGCTGCTTACGCTTTTGGGCCTGACTGAGAGTAAGGCTTAACAATTCACCGACATCTTTAAGCATCTGCGACATATACTTCAAGTTTAAAGGTAGTATTATCCAATTTGTAATTGAGTAAATACTCGTGAGAGAACATTACACAAACCTTTAAAGAAATCCTCTTCTCTCTTTCGATCGATTTAGCAAGGTCGAACATAAGATTATCAATCCTGCGTCTGCTTTGGAGTTTGGCTTTCCCATCAACTGAGGCATTTTCCACACTCTTAGGATCTTGTAGCTTTACATCTTTCTCTAGACGAAACTGTCGACAAGAGCGTCCAATGGCTTCAAGATTGGCTGGAAGTCGAAGTGACTCCTTATTAAGAGGTTGACTTCCAGAAAGCCTATCCACAATATCACCTATAACAACTTTAACTGCAAATTCTCTTCCCTCATTGTCATCTACAATTCCATCCATCACAGATTCCAATTCAATATCATCGTTTTCCTCCTCAATTTCAGCCTTAGTTTCGTCTTCAATTTCTAGGTCATCTTCGATATCTTTCCCTTCATCTTCATCATCATCTTCGTCATCTTCATCTTCGTCATCATCTTCTTCATCAACTATCTGGTCAATGACTTTTGAGATGAAATCCTTGTCTGCCTTCCCAGGTACAGTTACTTTTACAACCTTGACTTTTACACCAGGAATCATATCGCGCAAGAAGCTCTGGAAACCAGAAGACTCCTCAAGAATATCGGAGTCATCATCTGTGTTGTCACTCTCTTCGTCCTCAGAGCTTTCAATTGAAAGATCACTATTTTCTTCCTTCCTAACTGGTGGATTTAAAAGCCTTGCAGAACCCAAAGTTCGGGAAGGCATAACCGACGTATCTGGGGAAACTTCCTTCCACTTTAAGTACACAGCCTGTTAAAGCATGATCGCCCAAGAAAACATCGGTGAAACCAATTTCAACACCAATATAGGATCTGTAAATAATTTAATCCTTCGAAAAGGTTAAAATATCTGCCCATAAACCAAACAATGAATCAAAGTCTATAGCTTGTTAAAAACAAAGAAAACGATACTCAAATGAAAGCCCAACTACACAAACATGACAGAATAAACAGAAGGGTTTGGAAAGAAAAAGTACCTGCTTGTTGTAGTTTCCTTTCTTATCGACAGTGAGAAATATTTCAAACAAAGGAGCACCCAAAGCAGATGCAGTAAGCTGCCTGAGAAAGAAGATTTGTTATATGATAAACTCTTTTTAAGAAACAGCTGGGCATAATATGAAGTTCAGTAGAACCTCAACAACTACTATCCAGAAATGTGTTTGTTTACTCAGATCTCATTGCCACAGAGACATGGATTAAAAGAGAACAAGTAATTACCGAGGATTTAAACTTCTTGCAACATATCTTCCATGCTCTGCAGTTATTTGAATAATTAGACCATACGGATCCTTGACATCTTCTGAAATGCCTGACCACCAGCCCACCTACAAACACAGATGATCATGTCATTATCAATATCAACAGGAGCTGAGCTATACCATTTGGATCAAGTGCTTCTGAATTATCAAACTAAGATGGCAATGAACTAAATTAAACAAGTCATTGGTGTGACAGAAAATTTTGAAGTGAAGCCATCAGCTCACCAACCCAGCACCAGCTTTGTCTCGTAGATATGCTGCATCCATGTAACTCTTCCACTATAGCTCTCTATCAAATTGAAAAAATAGACAAAGGAGGAAAATTTTAAACATGGAGGAACACACTTGTAATGAGTTCTTTGCACGTCGAAGTGGAAACCGGAAATTGCATCACATGCACATACGCTCAAACTAGACATCACTTTGCCAACTGTGTCATTTGTAGCTGCTGCAGCGATTGCCACCTTCACCCGGGCAGCATCTTCGTAATCCTCTTGTTCTACAGCCCGCTTTAATTGTGACTGTAAGCAATACAAACCCACTTCAGAAACATTTTCTTCACATTATGTTTGCAATTTCACATTCACACAAGCAATTCTACACAAGAAACCATGACAATCTATTGGAAAGAGTACTAAGCTCTCAAATTTGACTCGAACAACTACCCTTACAAATTTTCCAGAATAGACAAGAAAGACATAGAACAGAATAATCAATACGCAAACAGAGTAACACCCGCATGAACACACATGCAAACATATGCTCATAGATATAAATTTTCGAGTTTATGCACCTTTAAGACGGAGAGAAGACGCTGCTGCTCATCCACTTGTTCGAAATGCTTCTTCCATCGCTCCCAATCCCATTCATCTTCTTCGCCTTCTACTTTCTTGTTCTTCTTCTTGACATTTCCCGTTTCTTGGTCCCCAGAAACGACGTCGCTTCCACCATCCTTATCCCGTGTCCTGTACGGACTCAACACAGAATCGAACCGTTCGATGGCATTCTTGAGGACATCTTGAATAGCAGAGCCCCAATTCCGGTGAAAAGGAGACGCATCTTCACCGGAGGAGGAGGCGGAGGAGTTTCCGCCGGTGGAGCAGCGGCAGAGGGAGGCGGCGGCAGGATCCGGGGGCCGAGGGTGAAAGGATCTTTTCGCGGGAGCGAGCCTGGATGCTGCTGCAGCGGCGAAGGCGAGGTTGGGTGGCGGCGGCGAGGCGGAGAAGGAAGTCATCGCCGGCGAGTTTCTAGAGAGAGAGCATATAGAGAGAGAAAATTATAAGGACGTATTTGAGATTTGGGACCGTGTGTGGACGAAACCGTATGATTCGAGTTTTAGAGAACATCTTTTGTGGTTCTGTTTCTGTTGTCATAAGCCGACGATACGGTGCGTTTTGGTTCTCAGTGTGTGTGGACTTTGTTATGTGGGCCTAAAGCCCAATTACTTAACTAATGCAAAGTATCTCTCCCTCTATAATTTTATAGAATAATTTCATAGGTAAACAAATAACACAATAGATTTTAAAAATATATATATTTTCGACAAATTTCAAAGTCAACGCGAGACTAAATTGTGCTTCGGGAAAGTTATTATTTTTAAATTTTAATGCTTTTTTACACCCCATAAATTTGATATTTTTTTTATCATGGGAAATAGTTTTAACACTAACATTACGCATGCATGCATGTTCGTTGAGCACACAAACCGACTTGAGAAATTTGCAGAAGAGTCTTTGCACCGTTGAACTAACTTGGCTTCCATTCGTTGATTTGGCAGCAAACGAGACATTAGAAGTTGAACTAACAAATGAGGAAACCGAACCGACCAAGTCATATGTATAACTCTCAATTGTCCCTATATAAACTCAATAGCATACCATTTGCTTCTCCATCACCCACAAGACAGGGAATCCAATAGAAATTAACAGCAATGGCTTCCTCTTGCAATCTCTTCTCCATTGTTATCTTCGTCGCTGCTCTCTCCTTCGCTTGTATGATCGACAGTGGTCTAGCCGCCCGTCACCTCCTCCAACAGCAGCCGCCTCAGCCATTACCTCAGATGCCACCGCTGCCGCAGATTCCAAACCCTACCATGGGACTGCCTCCGTTGCCATCTTCATTTCCACAGATTCCTAAGATGCCTACCATCCCTACAACGGGATTGCCTCCGTTGCCATCTTCGCTGCCGCAGCCTTCACTTCCAACTCTTCCCACCGCACAACCTTCTCTCCCGACCATTCCAACCGCTCTGCCTCCGCTTCCAAAGGTGACTTTGCCTCCTTTCCCGACCGCAATGCCTTCTCTTCCCACGAATTTCCCTTCCATCCCCTTCCTCTCCCCACCTCCTTCAACCTCCACGTCTAGTCCTTGAGAGTCATTGTCTTCTTTGTTGCATTTTCTATGTATGTTTACCCATATTTGTTTACTTTGAATTTGTCGTTTGGGTTGCTCTTTCGATACTACACGCAACACGATGCTTTGATTTGGTTTTCTTTAGTTTCCCTTATACCCTTTTGTTATTGATAATATATTTTGGATTTGGTTTGTATCATTTGAGTGTTTGATTTACTCTCTTTTTACATATTAAAGGATTGTTTCTTTCAGAATATTGCATTCGTGCTTTATATAACTTTGTAACTTTTTTTGCTATAGATCCCAAGAAAAAACTCAATTCGAAAACAAAGGGCGACAACAATTAAAAGATATTAAAAGTTCACCATTTTTTTTATATTTCTTAAATGATATCATCATAAATTAAGAAAACTCTAAAACCATTTAAAAAAAATCTTCTCAACATAAATCACATTCCAATAAACAAGAAAGCAACAAAAGGTGATTCGAAAACTATATACAAAACAAACACAAAACAATTGATTCACAAAATATTCTATGTAAAACTTATCTTACACTGCCATTAAATCTTTATATGAAATCATTAGGATTACATTTGATAATAATATAAACAATCGAGATAAAATATGGAAAAATTATTCGTATTATTTATTATTAAAAAATTACAAGTGAAAATTCTGAAAATAATTATATATACACACCACTGTGTATCTTTACTTCAGCTCGAAACTAACACAACTAGTAAACAATATAAAATGAAAAGTTGGTAAGCTCTTTTGTCCTTCTTCACGTCGAATCGTGGATTCGAAAGCTTGATCCTTTCTCTCAGGAAGAACATCGGGATCGGTACATCGCTCGGCGACGGAGAACGGTTTGTCGTAACCGAACCAGCGAACAACTCCAAGTTTCTCTTCTTCTTCTTCTTCGTCTCCTCCTCACTTGGAACAGGAGCTTCTTGAACGGCGTCGGCAGTTGGATTAGGGTTTGTTGTAACCCAACTAGCAAACAACTCCGAGTTTCTCTTCTTCTTCTTCGTCTTCTCATCCTCCTCACTTGGAACAGGAGCTGCTTGAACGACGTCGTCGGAAGTTGGACTAGGGTTTGTTGTGACCGAATTAGCCAACAACTCCGAGTTTCCCTTCTTCTTCTTCGTTTCCTCCTCACTTGGAACAGGAGGGTCCTGAACGATGTCGGAAGTTGTGACCGAACCAGCAATCAACTCCGAGTTTCTCTTCTTCGTCTTCGTCTTCTTCTCACTTGGAACGATGTCGGGAGTTGGATTAGGGTTTGAACGGGATAACTTTGGATGTCGGGATGCAACTGAAGATGCATCGGGTCTGGGTCTCGAAAAACGACGATGATGATCAAAGGAGATATCTTCATGGATGTGGACGAAGGAATCTCGAAACATGAGGCGAAAGCCAAAGGAGCATGGACGAGGTAGGCGTCGCGGACGAGTAAAGTATGCGTGATAGCCATCGCCTTCATCATATCTGATGACGAAATCTTGCTTCTGCTTCTGCTTCTGCTTTTGGGTGGATGAGCAATTGAACGAGGCATTGCAGGTGGAGGGGTATCGGTATTTATATGTGTTTTCTTCTTCATCCTTTCTTCCGCACGGAATCAATATGAACCGACGCGTATACTTCATTTCCTTTTCTGAAAAAGGAAAATTCTATCACAACGATTATAGATAGGATCGTAGAATATGGGATCTAGAATTTCCTCTTCTCCATGGGAAAAAATGTATATTTTTTTCCTTTCCTAAGAAATCGTAACAAACTAACGATAACTAAAGAAAATAGGAAGTGATATTTATTCATTTTAAAATTGCCATAAAGTCAGCAAAAGGTTTAATTTTTTTCCTTTATCTCAGGAGAAATATATATATATATATATATATTCTAAAATTTATAATCTAACTACACAAATTTCATCTAGTTTTTCTTTTTGTTTTATATTAGATCTCAATTTTGTCGTGGCTATGTTAGAAATTTATCGGGAAAGGCCAAGTCACTGTGTCGTGAGAAGTAACGCTTGAATTTTGTATATCAAATTTTGAGCATCTACTTTCTCATAGAATTGAATTTACTTTCTCGATTCAAATTACAAGATTAACTTTTACAAAAGAAAAAAAATTTACATTCTCGTTGTCACAATTATTTGTTCTGTGGCAAGGGTTTCAATTCTTATTATAATCACAACGCATGAAAATTTTTAAAATAAAAAGATAATTTGTAGCGATTCTTCAAATAGTCTAATTTTAAAATCAAGATGTGAGTAATTTTTTACAGGTACAATTTTTCAATTTTTTTCATAATAAATTTTTTATTCGCTCTACTACCATCGTCTTTGTTTTTGTTTTGTTTTTTTTAAATGGTAAGGTATTATTAGGTATAGAAAGTTGGTAAACTAACTTAGGTTTCATCAGCTGATTTGTCTGAAAAAAGAGACATCAGAAGTTGAACTAACAAACGAATGGTCTCATGGATCTTGTGCCTATATAAACACCATACCACATCACTTCTCTCCATCACCCTCGAGACGAAGAATCCAACACAAACTCGGATACGCATCCTTTCGACTATCACAAATGGCTACCACCTCTTTCAAGCTCTTCTCCTTCGTTCTCTTCGTCGCTCTCACTTTCTCTTGTATGGTCGGCAGTGGTCTAGCCGCCCGCCACCTCCTCCAGCAGCAGCCGCAGCCATTACCTCAGATGCCACCGTTGCCACAGATTCCTAATATGCCTAACCCTACCATGGGACTGCCTCCATTGCCTTCTTCACTTCCGCAGATTCCTAATATGTATATGCCTACTATCCCTACAACGGGATTGCCTCCATTGCCATCTTCACTTCCACAACCGGCACCTCCTTCTCTCCCGACCATTCCGACCGCTCTCCCTCCGCTTCCAAAGGTGAATTTGCCTCTTTTCCCGACCACGATGCCGTCTCTTCCTACTAATCTCCCCTCCATCCCCTTCCTCTCCCCGCCTCCTTCAACCTCCACCTCTAGTCCATGAGCGATTTCGCCATTGTTTCTGATGCATATTTTTCTCTAAAGTTACTGTTTGGTTTGTGTTTACTATACTATCGAATAAACGCACACGATTCTCGGGATTGTTTTTCTTTCGTTTGGCCTTTCGCATTTTCTTACAATGTTGTTGTTGTACTTTGGATTTGATTTGTATCACATTGATGAGAGCTTCCTTCACTCTCTTTCTATATATATTAATTAAACGGTTGTTTCATTTAAGATATTCCGTTAATACCTAATGAAGTTTGGTGAGACATGGTTTGTTGATCCATCGAACTTAAACGATATTAAGTTTTAAAAATAAAAATAAAAACGACAGCATTACATGTATACGCACACAAACAGACAACGGCTTTCATATGAAATGTTTTGGTTGGTTCTTACATATTTTTAGGGGGTGTCAATAGGGTATGCCCGGCCAAACCCCCCACGCGGCCCGAGGATTTCGAGTTCGAGCATGGATCAACCCGATTTTTTTCGGGCCTAAATAAGCAAATCTAAAACCCGATCCTATAAATTTCGGATTCGGGTGGAACCTGATTGGACCGACCCACTCAATTTGTTCTTTGTAATATCGTTTTTTATTTATTTTTCTCTTATTATTTTGTTTTCAAAAACCGCTCGAAGTCTAATTTAAGCCCGACATACAAACCCGTAACTTTTTCTGTTTCTGGTCTGACATATTTATATTCAAAACCCGACATTTTTCGGACAGATCAGACGCGACTTCGAACCAAAATTGACTTCCTACATCTTTTGTTCATGGTCTCTTCCACTAGACTCCATGACCGACATTTCTAAATCTATTTTGAACAAAAGAAGGATTTGGATACTTTACTTTAATGGAAAGAGAATATACATCAGTCACGTGAATACATGGTCTTGCAACGACTTGTTTAAATGCCCGTGTTACATTGCATTTAAATTGAAAGATAATTTTTTTTCTATCAAAACGAAAATATCCTTTTTTTAAGGGTAACAGAAAGTTTCTCTGTATTTTTCTAACTTATTTTTCACATAAATTATCTGAGGAAAGAAGAAATTGGAACTGTTTGACAAAGGATTACAGTATCCCTAGGACCAAACTGACCGGTCTTTGATGGCAATTCTACTTCCTTCCTTGCCCGTTGTGGTTTCTCTGTGCTCAATCGTCCATTTCTCAAACTTGCAATCCATAAAATCGTAGTACCCTCCATGCAAAGAGAGTGACCCTCCGTACTTTATCTTCAATCCATGGGTAACCAAGCAAGTTCTGCAACGAACAGTTGACCGACTCCTGCAGCAGACACAAAGATCTCTCCTTTAGATTCTTGTCCGAATCAGCTAACTCAATGGGGTTTCGCCTTTAGATTCTTGTCCGAATCAGCTAACTCGAAGAGTTTGTGGAAACAGATGAGTGGAAAACAATGATTGAAATATATTGGTCATGTTCTCGGTAGCGCAATGTTGTACCTTCTCGCAATGCTGGCATTGATGATCGAAATGGAGATCGGAAGCAGCAGTTCTCGTGCTTGCCTTTGCTTCCTTCCCGACAATTACCCAATTTTGGATGAAGCTACTGTAACATGAAACCCGATACAGTGAGGATAACCCAGTCTCGTGTTTTTTTTTTCTTTCTATTTTAGTAAGATGAGGAGGCGGTGAAAACCTGGAATCTGCTTCGTCTTCCATGCTCATAAGGGCCCGGATTCCCCCGCAGCGGCTATGGCCAATAACTAAGATGTTCTCAACCTACACAAAGACATTATCTAATCCTTATCTTCTCGACATGAAAACAAATACAACTATCTTCTCTCTGTTCCTGGTACTTCATTAATGAGGCAAAAGAACCCAAAGTCTGAGATAAATTGATCCATTTACTGAATTTCAAGGGTTGATTCGGAGATTACGTTATAAAGTATTGAAGCTTATAAGTCAGAACTACTCACATTAAGGAAATTAACAGAAAACTCGAGAGCAGCTTTTGTTTCTGAAGGGCCAGACTGAAACAGCAACAGAGAAACAAGAGATGGCATCAAGTTTCTGGGAAAGGTATACCAACATGGAGAAGACACAACAGTCTAAAAGGATTTCTTTTCAATACCTCATACGCAGGTACTAAATTCGCAATATTCCTAACCGTGAAGGCCTCTCCCGGTTGAAATCCTAGAATAATGGAAGGACAGACCCTAGAGTCTGCACAAGCAATCACCAGAAACTGTTCCTTAAACCATTAGCAACGAATCCCTTATCCAGACAACACACAGTTAAAACTACAAGATATTCCGAAAGTTAAAGCAAAAGACAGTTAACTTCCTCCAAAAGGCGTAGATCATAAAATCTCTAAAACGTGTATCTACCTTTGGAGCCTGAGCATTTGAAAGATTCTTGAAATGTTCTAAGTTCTCCCTGCTCAAAAACATATTTTGCCGATACTCCCTCAAACAACATAGAAAAGAAAGAACGAAAAAGCAAACAACAAAAGAAAAAACAGGGCAAGGTTTTTTGCCACTCACATATATTTGTGCTTTTTAAACATGAGAAAATGTTGTTTCATGTCCTCGAAAATATCAGTGCTATTTCCGGTATCAGCTTTAGCTTCTTGAGTCAGCGATGGGGGCTTCCCTGAAGCCATGAGTTTTAAGTTTGGGAATCTCCTGGAAACACCAAAGTGCAACATATACAGTAACCATTCACAGTAGTGACGGTCACAAAACTGGCAGAGCTTTCGCACTTAGAAAATCCTGAAACTTCTTGCGTAATATGAAACAACAAAAATAAAAAGCTAGTAGCATCACATAACAGATCTTATATCTGAATTTCATGGAAGAAAATCTAACCAATAAGTAAACAGCAAATGGCTTAACATAAGATGCGGTAACCAGAATGAATCCAACAACGACAGGCATGTCCCTCCGGAATGGCGATACAATTACAAGGACATACAAGTTCTCGTAGCAGAAAAGTCAGACAAATTTAGAGCCTTTCATACTTTTCCAGTCCACTTTTGGTTAATGCTCTGAACAAAACAAGCTAAATAATGTTCAAGTATGCTTAATTTCCAAAAAGCACATTGCCTTGTTTGCGATATCGAAATGCAGCAGAGCCATTGAGCCAACACTCAGAGGAAAGGATATCAGCCATGACACCAATCCAAAATCACTAAATAGAAAACCTAAACTAACACGAGAAGCAATAGAACAAATCCAAAATCACTAAAGGATCAGAACTCTATATCTGCATATGGTGAATATCAGAAGCCTAGCTACAGCACCAATCTCCAAATTCACGAAGTAACAATTTAAACAACACAGAAGCAACATCCAAAATTGAACGAATTTCTGAAACCATAACAGAATCACTACTCAGGTGACAAACTCTTTATTCCCCGTTCCGACGATCAGAGCAGATAAAAACTTCAAATTCTTACAAGAATCCGACAAGAAAAGTTCGTCAAACCCCTGAATTACCTGAAAAGGTCTAAAAATCTCAACTGGGTTTCCTCAGTTTCCCTCAACTTCACCTCGGAACCAAAGATCTGCAGAAAAAAGAAACGAATGAGCAAACCCAGAAATCGAACCGTGTCCAAATTGAGAGGTACGAGACAGAAAATCCAAACACACCGGTTGTTTTTGCGAGTGACCGACTGATGTGGAACATGTAGGAACCTTGAAAACAATCAAGTGTCCGGAAACGGCCGCCATTAGAGAGCTCTATAAAGGAAACGTGGTGGGTCTGGAAATTACGAATCTGGAACGAAGAAGATTGTATCCAAAGAGGCCTCATCTGAGAAAAGGTGAGAGCTTCTGATTAAAAGCTTCAGCATTTATTAAGGAATAAAAAAAGGGGGAATTTGGAAAGACGTGGATCGAAGAACGCTTGAAAATCTCCAACAAAGACGGAGAAACCAAGGCTTTGTGATCGGAGTTTTGTCCCCTCCACTCTACCAGACAGAGTCGGTCGCTTTTTAGGTTTCCCTTAGCTTTTTTTTTTAACAACAAAAAAAGGGAAATACTTGTTTGTTAGATTAAATAAACGTTCACTTACGAGTAAGATTTGATGGGTTATATCGAATTAAGATTCTATCTCATCGAATCCAAAATCTTTTGCAACACGGCAGATAATTGTGACAATGGGAAGTGTACCATTTTTTTTAAATAAATAAACTTATAACTTGTATGGAAATTCAATTCTATGAGAAAGGAAAATGGTCACAAATCCAATCCCACCTTCTTAAGTTCTTGTTACCATTTCTTAAGAAAAGGAAAAAAATCCATTCAGGAGAGGAGATTCTAGATCCCATATTTTATGGAAACCTACAGTCCACTGATTCTATTGGTCGTTAGAAAAATGAAACATATCTATAATCGTAGTGATAGAATTTTCCTTTTTCAGAAAAGAAAATGAAGTATACGTGTCGATTCATGTTCATTCCGTGCGGAAGAAGGCAAGGGATGAAGAAGAAAACACATATAAATACCGATACCCCTCCACCTGCAATGCCTCGTTCAATTGCTCATCCACCCAACAGCAGAAGCAGAAGCAAGATTTCGTCATCGGATATGATGAAGGCGATGGCTATCACGCATACTTTCCTCGTCCGCGACGCCTACCTCGTCCCATGCTCCTTTGGTTTTCGCCTCATGTTTCGAGATTCCTTCGTCCATGTCCATGAAGATATCTCCTTTGATCATCATCGCCGTTTCTCGAGACCGAGACCCGATGCATCTTCAGTTGCATCCCGACATCCAAAGTTGTCCCGTTCAAACCCTAATCCAACTCCCGACATCGTTCCAAGTGAGAAGAAGAGAAACTCGGAGTTGATTGCTGGTTCGGTTACAACTTCCGACATCGTTCAGGACCCTCCTGTTCCAAGTGAGGAGGAAACGAAGAAGAAGAAGAGAAACTCGGAGTTGTTGCCTAATTCGGTCACAACAAGCCCTAATCCAACTTCCGACGTCGTCGTTCAAGCAACTCCTGTTCCAATTGAGGAGGAGGAGGAGAAGGCGAAGACGAACAAGAGAAACTCGGAGTTGATTGCTGGTTCGGTTACAACAAACCCTAATCCAACTGCCGACGCCGTTCAAGAAACTCGTGTTCCAAGTGAGGAGGATGAGAAGACGAAGAAGAGAAACTCGGAGATGTTTGCTAATTCGGTCACAACAAACCCTAATCCGACTGTCGACGCCGTTCAAGAAGCTCCTGTTCCAAGTGAGGAGGATATGATGAAGAAGAAGAAGAGGAACTCGGAGATGTTTGCTGGTTCGGTTACGACAAACCATTCTCCGCCGCCGACCGATGTACCGATCCCGATGTTCATCCTGAGAGAAAGGATCAAGCTTTCGAATCCACGATTCGACGTGAAGAAGAACAAGAGAGCTTATGAACTTTTCATTTTATATTGTTTACTACTCATAGTTTCGAATTGAAGTAAAGATACACAGTGAATATCACTGTGTATACTTATTTTCAGAATTCTCAGTTGTAATTTTTTAATAATAAATAATAAGAATAATTTTTCCATATTTTATCTCGACCCTTTATATTATTATCAATTGTAATTTAATGGTTTCATATATAGATTTAATGGCAGAGTAAGATAAGTTAGGGTTTAAATATATTTCCTTTACCTGATATCAAATATAATTAATAGAATTCAATTCAAATTTTTTTCACCTTCCCTAAGAAAAGCCATGCGCGAACCCATGTGTATGCAACTTTTTTTTAAAAAAAAAACTTTTTGTTGAAAAAATCTGAACCCAAAAATCCTGAGATCACGACCAATCAGGTCGCGTTTTACATGAAAAATCATATTGAGTAGTAGGTTGAGTTGGAACAAAACTCTCTCTTATGTTTTCATTGATACGTAGCAGCAAATATATATATACATTAGAGATAGAATCGAGATCTGAGGTCTGTTGCATGGAAAAGTGGGAACATTGGCTTTGGCCCTCATGAGACAAGTTACCTTTTTAAGATTTTGTACGATGCATTTGTTTCATGCTTTAGTTATTGATTTATAAATCATATCTTATACTAGAAAGCTATTGGTTTAATTAGTTAAATGAATTTTAAATGCAATATTTTATAGGAAAACAATTATTTAACATGGAGAAAGAGAGTGAATCAAACACTCATGATGATACAAAGCAAATCCAAAATACATCATCGATAACAAATGGGTATAACGGACCAAATCAAAAGGATATTACATAGTTAGATAAGAAATTTTAGATAATATATTTTTTCCAGAGATAAAGAGGGGGAAAAAAGAGGATATCACGATTCACGGGATCTATTCGTCCTTAGAAAAAAGGAAATATATTTATAATTTTTTTGATGATTTTTTATATATAAAAAAATTGAAACGCGTTTCCTTCCATGAAAAGGAAAGAAAACGCATCATAAATCCCCCCCCCCCCACCACACCCCAT
>NW_010971389.1:4344416-4347017 GCF_000463585.1 Tarenaya hassleriana | reverse complement strand
AAACCCCCCCCCCCCCAATCAACTCCATTGCACCGCTCGATTTTTCACCATCCGAGAGCCAGAGCAAACACCTAATCCGATGATGCCCACTCACACTTTCCTCGTCCGTGATGCCTACCTCCTCGCATGCTTCTCTCGTTCACAGCCCATTGGTTTCCGTCTCATGTTTCGAGATTCCGTCGTCCACGTCCATGGAAACATCTCCTTTGATCGTCGTCACCATCTCTCGATACCGAACCCCCATGCATCTTCTGTTGCATCCAGACGTCCGACATTGTCCCCTCGTTCAAACCCTAATCCAATTTCCGACGTCGTTCAAGAAGCTCCTGTTAACAGTGAGAAGAAGACGAAGACGAAGAAGAGAAACTCGGAGTTGTTTGCTAGTTCGGTTACAACAAACCCTAATCCAACTTCCGACGTCGTTCAAGAAGCTCCTGTTCCAAGCGAGGAGGAGGCGAAGGCGATGAAGAGAAACTCGGAGTTGTTTGCTAATTCGGTGACAGTAAACCCTAATCCAGCTTCCGACGTCGTTCAGGAAGCTCTTGTTCCAAGTGAGGGGACGAGGAAGAGGAAAAACTCGGAGCCGTTTGCTAGGTCGGTTACTACGAACCGTTCTCCGTCGCCAAGACATGTACCGATCCCGATGTTCTACGTAAGGGAAAGAATCAAGCTTTCAAACCCGCGATTCGACGTGAAGAAGAGCAAGAGAGCTTAATCTCCGATTCATTGTTTGTTTTCATTTTATGTCGTTTATTAGTCTTAGTATTACTATGTTTGGAGTTAAAATAAAGATGCACATGGATATCGTGTGTAATTACCTTCAATATTTGCAGCTGTAATTTTCTGATAACTAACAATAATAATAGTGATAATTATTACATTCAATTGTTAATTACATTCCCCATTGTCACAATTATTGGTTGTACAATAATTACAAAATATGGAAAAAGTTTTTTTTTCTTTCATGAATTTAAATTGGCGAGGACTATAGAACAAATAACATTAAATTCACAAAATTAATATCGTGAATTGAGTTAGAAAAATACGCTAATCTCATAATTAAGGCGTAAATATTTATGGGTAAAATTTAAAATACCACATTTTTATTATCCAAAACTACCAATATATGTAAAATTTATGAAAACGAATTTTCAAAGGCAAACATATATTTCCATTGTTTTAAAATTAAATCCTAAAAAAAGGTAATCTAATCCATAATACAATCGAATAAATATATACTAAGAAAATATTTAGTCATATTGGATAATTTTATGATTAGAATTTAAATCCAATTAAAAAATTATTATTTTTGTAAAAGGAGAACGAATGGAAGATCTCCAAAATATCCAAATAGTATATTTTGTATCCTATAAACCTTGAACCATCAAGTCAAAGTCAAATAAAGCTGAATACGTAATTTTGTTTCCATTTTTAAATATACTAGTTAATATTTTAAATTTCCGAAAACCCCATTAATTTGTTTTCCTCTACCAGTAAAGCATTGAACTTGTACAATCTTTATAACATTAATTATTTCATAATCCAGAAATTACGGGATAAACAAGAACAAATATCTAATTACAAGGAAATACATAAAATGATTTTCGATTTCTTAATTGAAACCGAAAACAAATTCAAACTTCAGAAATAAAAAATAAGTCAAGGATTTACTTTAAAAAATGAAATTAAATTCAATATTTATATGAATACATGTAACAGTTTAATGTTAATTTATATACTAAAATATATAATACAATTTTATTTGGATATTCTCCCAAAAACTTGATACTTATCTCTTATAAACTGTTGCCTTAGAAAAATATACAAAATTATTATTTCAAAATAATATTGTTTATTTTTATGAAAATTATTATATAGTAAATGGTAACAATATACGTCCTTTCCACTACAAAAAAATCCTCGAATTCCAACGGATTTTCCAACGGATTTGTCCGTTGGAAAATTTCCAACGGATTTTCAACGGTTTTCAACGGCGTTTCAACGACGATTTCCGTTAAAATTCCGTTGAAAACTTCCAACGAGTATCCGTTGGAAACACCCGTTGGAAATTTTTAACGGAATTTTCAACGTATTCAATTGAAAAATTGGGTTGGAAATTTCCAACGGTATTTCCAACGGATATCCGTTGGAATTCCGTTGGAATTATTTTCAACGGATTAACGTTGGAAAAATTGGTTGCAAATTTTTAACGGAGTTCCAACGGATGTTTGTTAGAAAACAATTCCAACAGATGCCGGTTGGAAATTTTTTTGAAAATTTTTAAAAAAAATTCCAACGGAATTCCAACGGATGCCGGTTGGAATTTTTTTTGGAAATTTTTTTTAAAAAAATTCCAACCGAATTCCAACGGATGCCGGTTGGAAATTTTTTTGAAAATTTTAAAAAAATTTTTAACGGAATTCCAACGGACATCGGTTGAAAATTTAGATTTTAATTGAAAAATCAATTGAAATATATATATATATATATATATTCGAATTCATATATATATATATATGTATAATATATATTTGCTATATATATATATAAAATATATATATACAAAATATACATGTATTTATATATCATCCCTTCCCATGT
>NW_010971389.1:4331449-4342914 GCF_000463585.1 Tarenaya hassleriana | reverse complement strand
AAATAATAAATTTAAAATATAAATATTATCAATTTAATTTATTTTTAAGTAAAAAATAATTTTATTATAAAATTATTAAAAATAATCATTATTAAATCTAAAAAGTATACTATTATATATTTTTTTATTAAAATATAACACTAAAAATTAATATCAAATCATAATACTAAACAAAATTATCATCAATATATATATATTAGAGTTTTATATAATTTTTAATGAAGATATTTGAGTTTTTTTGTCAAAACGCCGGAAATCGCTACCAAAACGCAAGTTAGAAACTGCGATTAGAAAACACAAGTTTGGCAGCGGTTGCGGGTGATTGCGGTTCAACCAATCAGTTTTTCAATCGCCTATAACCGCCGAAAATCGCAACTGTTCTGTTTGCGGGTAGCGGCAGTGCAACCAGTCGCCCCCTAAAAAATTTTCTTTAAAGCGGTAGATTTGACTATTTATATGTTGTCGTAGAAATGATTTAACACTACGAATCCGTTGTGGAATTTTGGGGTCCTAAATTTAATAATAATGCAAACTCGAAGTAGTGGTTTAGTTTTTGACCGACGAACGCATGCATGGTCGTTGAGCAAACAAAACCGAATCTAGAAATGTGCAGAAGAGTCTTTGCCTTGTTGAACTAACTCGGTCTCCGTTCGCTGATTTGGCAGTAAAAGAGACATTAGAAGTTGAACTGACAAATGGATTATCTCATGGATCTTGTCCCTATATAAACTCGGTACCAGCCACAAGACAAAAGGCATCAACACAATCTTGATACATTAATTGCCCTCTTCATTCTTCTCTCTTTCCCCTAACACAAATGGCCTCTTCCAAGCTCTTCTCCTTTGTTTTCTTCGCCGCTCTCTCCTTCTCTTGTATGATAGACTGTGGTCTAGCTGCCTCCTCCAGCAGCAGCCGCAGCCATTACCTCAGATGCCCCCGCTGCCACAGATTCCTAATATGCCTAACCCTACCATGGGACTGCCTCCATTGCCATCTTCACTCCCACAGATTCCTAATATGCCTACCATCCCTACAACAATGGGATTGCCTCCATTGCCATCTTCACTTCCACAACCTACACTTCCTTCTCTCCCGACCATTCCAACCGCTCTGCCTCCGCTTCCAAAGGTGACTTTGCCCCCTTTCCCGACCACAACGCCTTCTCTTCCTACTAATTTCCCTTCCATCCCCTTCCTCTCCCCACCTCCTTCAACCTCCACGTCTAGTCCTTGAGAGTCATTGTCTTCTTTGTTGCATCTTTCTATGTATATTCACCCATATTTGTTTACGTTGAAGTTGTCGTTTGGTTTGCTATTCGGATATTACACACACACGGCGCTTTGCTTGGGTTTTCTTTGGTTTCCCTTATACCCTTTTGTTATTAATGATGTATTGAAGAATTGTTTCCGTTAAAAAATCCAACCAGTTATTCTAAGGTTCTGTCTTGGTTTTTTGCAAGTTCATATGATTTGTTGTCAGCCTTTGTTATACGACAAAATTCTTAATTAAATTATTCTCTTTTTAAGTTGCATACACTTAATTATATTTGATGTTAGGAAAAGGAAATATATATATTTAAACCCTCAAATTACCTTACCCTGCCATTAAATCTGTATCTGAAACGATTAGGATTATAAGTGATAATAATATAAACAATCGATTATTGTTATTAAAGAATTACAATTGAGAATTCTTGAAAATAAGTATACACAGTGATATTCACCGTGTATCTTTACTTCAACTGGAAACTAACACGACTAGTAAACGATATAAAATGAAAAGTTGATAAGCTCTCTTGTCCTTCTTCACGCCGAATCGTGGATTCGAAAGCTTGATCCTTTCTCTCAGGATGAACATCGGGATCGGTACATCGCTCGGCGACGGAGAACGGTTTGTCGTAACCGAACCAGCAAACAACTCCAAGTTTCTCTTCTTCTTCTTCATCGTATCCTCCTCACTTGGAACAAGAGCTTCTTGAACGGCGTCGGCAGTTGGATTAGAGTTTGTTGTAACCGAACTAGCCGAGTTTCTCTCCTTCTTCGTCTTCTCCTCCTCCTCAATTGGAACAGGAGTTGCTTGAACGACGTCGTCGGAAGTTGGATTAGGGTTTGTTGTGACCGAATTAGCAAATAACTCCGAGTTTCCCTTCTTCTTCGTCGTTTCCTCCTCACTTGGAACAGGAGGATCCTGAACGATGTCGGAAGTTGGATTAAGGTTTGTTGTGACCGAACCAGCAATCAATTCCGAGTTTCTCTTCTTCGTCTTCATCTTCTTCTCACTTGGAACGACGTCGGGAGTTGGATTAGGGTTTGAACGGGACAATTTTGGATGTCGGGATGCAACTGAAGATGCATCGGGTCTCGGTCTCGAGAAACGGCGATGATGATCAAAGGAGATATCTTCATGGACATGGACGAAGGAATCTCGAAACATGAGGCGAAAACCAAAGGAGCATGGGACGAGGTAGGCGTCGCGGACGAGGAAAGTATGCGTGATAGCCATCGCCTTCATCATATCCGATGACGAAATCTTGCTTCTGCTTCTGCTGTTGGGTGAGTGAGAAATTGAGCGAGGCATTGCAGGTGGAGGGGTGTGGGTATTTTATATGCGTTTTCTTCTTCATCCCTTCTTCCGCACGGAATGGACATGAACCGACGCGTATACGTCAATTTCCTTTTCTGAAATTCTATCAGAACGATTATAGATATGTTTCATTTTTCTAACGACCAATAGAATCAGTGGACTGTAGGTTTCCATAAAATATGGGATCTAGAATCTCCTCTCCTGAATGGATTTTTTTCCTTTTCTTAAGAAATGGTAACAAGAACTTAAGAAGGTGGGATTGGATTTGTGACCATTTTCCTTTCTCATAGAACTGAATTTCCATACAAATTATAAGTTTATTTATTTAAAAAAAAATTGGCACACTCCCCATTGTCACAATTATCTGCCGTGTTGCAAAGATTTAGAATCTTAATTCGATATAACCCATCAAATCTTACTCGTAAGTGAACGTTTATTTAATCTAACAAAAAAGCATTTCCCTTTTTTTGTTGTTAAAAAAAAAAGCTAAGGGAAACCTAAAAGGCGACCGACTCTGTCTGGTAGAGTGGAGGGGACAACTCCGATCACAAAGCCTTGGTTTCTCCGTCTTTGTTGGAGACTTTCAAGCGTTCTTCGATCCACGTCTTTCCAAATTCCCCCTTTTTTTAATTCCGTAATAAAAGCTGAAGCTTTTAATCACAAGCTCTCACCTTTTCTCAGATGAGGCCTCTTTGGATCCAATCTCCTCCGTTCCAGATTCGTAATTTCCAGACCCACCACGTTTCCTTTATAGAGCTCTCTAATGGCGGCCGTTTCCGGACACTTGATTGTCTCCAAGGTTCCTACATGTTCCACATCAGTCGCTCACTCGCAAAATCAAGCGGTGTGTCTGGATTTTCTGTCTCGTTCCTCTCAATTTGGACACGATTCGATTTCTGGGTTTGCTCATTCGTTTCTTTTTTCTGCAGATATTTGGTTCCGAGGTGAAATTGAGGGAAACTGAAAAAACCCAGTTGATATGTTCAGCCCTTTTCAGGCAATTTACGGGTCTGATGAACTTTTCTTGTCGGATTCTTGTAAGAATCTGAAGTTTTTATCTGTTTCTGATCGTCGGAACAGGGAACAAAGAGTTTGTCACCTGAGTAGCGATTCTGTTATGGTTTCAGAAATTCGTTCAATTTTGGATGTTGCTTCTGTGATGTTTAAATTGTTACTTTGTGAATTTGGAGCTTGGTGGTGCAACCAGCTATTATTCATTTCGAAAGTACCATTACCCTATACTGCAAATGGTCACGTGCATGAATTATATATGAGATTAATCGTCTCTATTTGAGCTTATTTTTACGTTACATGGTGAGGTTGATACAACAGTAACATAGTAAGGAAATGTGGAAGGGAAAACAATCCCAAGCATCGTGTGCGTTTATTCATAATGTAGAAAAAAGCAAAGCATACGAACAAACTTCAGAGTAAAACATTCTCCATAAACGATGATGGAGTCCCTCACGGACTGTACGTGGATGCCGAAGGCGGCGGGGAGATTATCGGAACGGAGGGGAAACCAATAGGAAGAGAAGGTATTTTAGCTGGGAGCAGAGGCAAATTCACCTTTGGAAGCGGAGGCAGAGCAGTTGGAATGGTCGGGAGAGTAGAAGGTGTCGGTTGAGGAAGTGAAGATGGCAATGGAGGCAATCCCGTTGTAGGGATAGTAGGCATATATATATTAGGAATCTGCGGAAGTGAAGAAGGCAAAGGAGACAGTACTATGGTAGGGTTAGGCATATTAGGAATCTGTGGAAAAAGTGGCATTTGAGGTAATGGTTGCGGCGGCGGCTGCTGCTGGAGGAGGTGGCGGGCGGCTACACCACTGCGGACCATACAAGAGAAAGAGAGAGCGACGAAGAGAACAAAGGAGAAGAGCTTGAAAGAGGTGGTAGCCATTTGTGATAGTCGAAAGGATGCGTATCCGAGTTTGTGTTGGATTCTTCGTCTAGAGGGTGATGGAGAGAAGGGATGTGGTATGGTGTTTATATAGGCACAAGATCCATGAGGTTACTCAACTGTTAGTTCAACTTGTATTGTCTCTTTTTTCAGACAAATCAGCTGATGAAACCTAAGTTAGTTTAACAAAGACGAAACCTCTCAGTTTGTTTTCTTCTCACTGTTTACATCTTTTCTTGTCAAAGTGCCTAAAAGCTTCTGTCTTTAGTTTCATCTCTACCGTCCGATTGAAGGATCACTCACTTTATGTACCTAAACAATCCTTTGAATTAATACAAAATAATTTTTGTGGCTCCCTGAGGCATTGCTTAATTAGCTGTTTGTGAAATTATTAAAAAAAAAATTATATTCTTAGAAATTTGATTTTGACATTAAAATTCTTGTGTATATACGAATATTTGAAAATCCGGTATTTTTACCTGTCAACTAGTATATTATAGCATACAGTACATTTACTTGTATTCATTTAAAAAAAAAAGTGGAATATACAACCCCGGGGGCATGGCAATGGTTTTAATATTTATTCAAGGCTTAAAACATTGAGTTTCTTTTTTGGTGAAAATTAAAACATTGAGTTCACTCCATAATTACAATTTTTTTTTTATGAAAAAAGTTTATTTAAAAACATATCGTGCAATATTATATCCCATGGGTAAATATTGATTATTTAATTCAAATTTGTACGTAATTTATGTATTTTTTTTTTCACAACACGTAATTTATGTATTTAGAAGGACGATAATTTATGCTCCAAAAAAAAAGACACAATGACCATAGTATATGTATTTGTTATAAAAAAAAAGGAAAAATTCCATAAAAATATCTTAATTTGTCAAAATATGTCATATAAATACCCCCATTTTAAAATTATCAATAAATACCTCAACTTATCAATTTATGCAAAATAAGTAAATAAGTACCAAATAGATAACGGCGTTAAGCATCCGTTTAATTTGGCATACGTGGCTTCTAAATTTAAAAATAAAATAAATTGGCACGTGGAAACCATCTAGGATTAGATTCCGGTTTAATAACTAATTTAAGTAAACCAAAGTTATTGCTAAACCGGAACTCAAAAAACCCACCTAAATAAAGAAAACCTAAAAGTCGCTAAAATTTTCTTCAATCTCCATCGTGCCCTAAATTCCGTTTTCTCTATCAGTTCATCTGCATACTCACTGATCATGTCATCTGCTGCATAATCCTCCTGCAAAAACCCAGATCGAGAAATAAAGCTTTTCTTCTTTATTCATCAGAAACATGGAGATTTCCGGCGGTACGACGTTGCTGACGTCATCGCCAACTTCTCCCGACGGCGGCAACGCGGCCTCTGCGTTCTAAGCGGCACCGGTTCCGCCGCTAACGTCACCGTCCGTCATCCCACCGCCCCCGGAGGCGTCGTCGTCCTCCACGGCCGCTTCGACATCCTATCCCTCACCATGGCCACGAAGCAAAGAAGAAAGGCACGAAGAAAAGAAAGAAAGCCATGGATCGTGTTACTTTGTTTCTCGATCTGATTCTGGGTTTTGGGGGACATTTTGGGGATTTCTAGCCTTTTTTTTATTTGGTTTAGTTTTTTGAGTTCCGGTTTAGCAATAACTTCGATTTACTTGAATTAGTTATTAAACCGGAATTCAATCCTAGTGGCCTTCAAATGGCAATTTATTTTTAAATTCAGAAGCCGCGTAAACCAAATTAAACGGATGTTTAACGTAGTTATCTATTTGGTACTTATTTTGGTGACAAATTGAGTTATTTATTTGGCAATTATAAAATTAAGGTATTTATAAAGTTTTATAACGTACAAATGTAATAATATAATGATAACGATCATTTAATACGTAAAATGATAGTACAACAAGAACTCAAAGTGGTGCAAAGCAAATCCAAAATACATTCAAATGATACAAAGCAAACCCAAAATATATCAATGACAAAAGGGTACAAGGGAGCAAATACGGGTGAATATACATAGAAAGATGCAACAAAGAAGACAATGACTCTCAAGGACTAGACGTGGAGGTTGAAGGAGGTGGGGAGAGGAAGGGGATGGAAGGGAAATTAGTAGGAAGAGAAGGCATTGTGGTCGGGAAAGGAGGCAAAGTCACCTTTGGAAGCGGAGGCAGAGCGGTTGGAATGGTCGGGAGAGAAGGTTGGGCGGTGGGAAGAGTTGGAAGTGAAGGTTGTGGCAGCGAAGATGGCAAGGGGGGCAATCCCGTTGTAGGGATAGTAGGCATCTTAGGAATCTGTGGGAATGAAGATGGCAAAGGGGGCAGTCCCATTGTAGGGTTTGGAATCTGCGGCAGTGGTGGCATCTGAGGTAATGGTTGAGGCAGCTGTTGTTGGAGGAGATGGCGGGCGGCTAGACCACTGTCGATCATGCAAGAGAAGGAGAGAGCAGCGACGGAGAGGACAATGGAGAAGAGATTGCAAGAGGAAGCCATTGCTGTTAATTTCTATTGGATTCTCTGTCTTGTGGGTGATGGAGAAGCAAATGGCATGCTATAGAGTTTATATAGTGACATACGACTTGGTCGGTTCGGTTTCCTCGTTTGTTAGTTCAACTTCTAATGCAGTGTCTCGTTTACAGCCAAATCAACGAACGGAAGCTAAGTTAGTTCAGCGATGCAAAGACTCTTCTGCACATTTTCTCAATTTCGGTTTTGTTTGCTCAACGAATGCATGCGTTCGTCGACCAAAAACTCAACCACTACTTTGGGTTTGCATTATTATTAAATTTAGGACCCCAAAACCCCATTAACCTAAAAACAGAGGACACTTGCAAAAACCTCTACGCCTTATTGAGAGTTTTTACAGCTTTGAATCAAATCCTTGCCGGGAAAGGGCAAATACAGACAAAATCTCTTCATGTTTCTGAATTTTGTTGGGTCTTTGCCTCAGCTTATGCATATCTTGCCAAGAAGAACTTCCCATTGCAAGAAACCGATCTCTTCATCTTCTTCTCTGCGCTTTCTCGCTCTCCTGAATCCAATTCCATCCCTTTCGATTCGTATGAAACGGCCTCGCTGATCCTTAGAGCCGACAAAGAATCCAGAGACACCGATCTTCTCACCCGTTGCATCTCATCCTCTTCGACTTCGACAATAACCTCACCATCTCCATGATCATGTTCTTCACTTTCTTGCTCATTTCTATCCCTTTCTTCATCGTTTTCCTCTGGAATCATCTCGAGAATCTCGTCCGGGTTCGCCCCAGAAGACGAATTCTCGGCGTTGACTACGACTGGAGCTCGACAGAGAGGGCAGCTGACGTGTGATCTAAGCCATGTGTCGATACAAGGGACATGGAAAGCGTGGTTACACTTGGGTAATAACCTAAGGGCCTCGTCTTCTTGATACTCGCTCAGACAAACGGAACAGTCTGTTCCGTCGGCAAGACCCTCCCCTTTCTTGTACTTGAACGCCGTGATCGAATCGATAACCGACGGCTGCAACCCAACTGTCCTAATATACCAGATCGGATGGTCAACCGCGGGTCCGTGAACTTCGTCAAGAGACTCACCTCGTGTCTCCTCGTCCGTTCTTGATCTCGATCTCGATCTCGTTCTCGTCCTTGATCTTGATCCTGACTTGAAGAAGATGGTCACGAGACAAGCTACGAGGATGGCAGAGACGATGGCCGAGGCGGATATGACAGACAGCTTTTTCGGGTTCTTGTGGCCATGGTAAGTGGCCGGAGGTGGAGAAAGATCGACGACTCCGAACCTGCAGATGTCGGGACAGGCTGTGAGACAGGCTATTCGGCAAACTCCAGAGTACTCGTTCGACTCGTCGCAATCTGGTTTACAGATCGAATCTTTTAACGATTCGTCGGTCGGATCTTCAGAAAGAAACCTCATGCTGTTGGGTTTTTGGGAGTTCTTGACTCGAAGAACATCAGAGGAGGAGGAGAAGCAGGGGAAGGTGAGGGTCTTCGGCGTTTGTTAGTGCCCTGTGATTACTTTTATTATTATTATTATTATTATTTTTCTTTATCGTTAAGTTGGTCAACAAAAAAAAAAAAGTTTCTTAAAGACAAATTTTCAAGTCCACTGGAAAACAACTTGGATATTTCAAGTGTGATGAGAAAAATCAAACTCATTTAATGCTATCTATTATCTAACTGTATTTGAACCAATTTGATATAAAAATTTTAAATATCTTTTTTAATAATGAAAAATTGAAAATGAAATTCTATAAAATATAAATATTTTTAACAGAAAACTAAAATCGAATACAATTGAATCAAAATTTAATATCAAAATAGAATGATATAGATCTTACAAAATAAAGATATAAATAAACGGACTAAAAATGATAGAAATTTAAAATTAAAGCATATAAATTAGTTTTGTCTAAACAAAGATACTTATTGTACGTGGTGTGAAATTAAAGCATATAAGATAATACGTGTTTACGTTTATTTTGTTTCCGTGATGTGAATTGAAAACCAGCTTAATTTATTTATTTCTTTTGGGCCAGCTGTTGACTTTTTCTAAGTGAAGCATGTGGCTCAATTTTTCTATCTTATATTAATATGACAACCAAGTTGCGACCAGAGATGGACCCCACATGCCCTCAACATAATTTGAGGTTGTTTTTGTTCTCTTGTAGATATATAGATATATCTATATTATAGGCACGTATTGTGACTATTTTAATACGCTTTTGCCTCTGTCCTATAAGCAACATCGTATCGCACAACAAGCAACAGCATAGAACCTTTCTTGAACAAATCGACCATCTTCTTGTTTTTATGCAATAAAAAGAAAGAAACCAACCGTCTATTAATGAAATCAACTATATATATTGATTTAACTTGAAGAAATGAACCTCCATCAACATATATATATATAGATATATACATACATGCATGCACACAACAGGGAGATAAAGTTACTGTTGGGCCCGCTCGGCCCAGCGGCCCGTTTTGGCGGAAAAGGAACTCGGCCCGTTCGAGTAAAACGCAGCGCTTCATCCCGAGAGTTAATGAAACCCTAAGGGGTTTCGGGACTTCGACACGAGAGAGGCGCGGTGCTCGAGGTGGAGAGGAGAAAGGCGATCGCAGAGGCGATCGTGGGAAGGAGAGGAAGATCGCGACGGAGGAAGAGTTTCCCGGCGATGGAGAAGCTTCTGACCGGTGGCGGTCACAAAGGTGAGTCGCGGAGTAGGTCGGTAAGTGTCTCGTACCCTGTCTCTTGGCGTTTCCCGGTGAGCCTCCGACCTTGTGTGGAGAGCCACCGTGTGTTATCCCTTCTCTGTTGTTTCTTTCCGTTCTAGTGGATTCGCCGGCACCGTCCGGCCGAGATGTAGGCCCGAGCTTGCTCGGTAACCGAACTCGTTAAAATCGCTGTCTCTTCTTTCGGTTCTTGCACGAACGAGTGACGGAGAGATCGGAGAGGGTTCGATACCACCTTCACAGTTACATTTTTCAAAAACAAAGAGAAAGTAAACGGAAAGCACCATTGTTCCTTGGCGTGTTCAATCTCCTTCATCAGGCGTTTCTACACGTAAAAAAAGCCTTCATCTTCCTTCACCACGCAAAAATATAAATATTTGGGTATATATATCTTCATTCATATACAAAGTTTTTGCATGTGTCATCTTTCATCTTTCTAACCAGACAAAAAGGAAATCGATCGGTCGATGTGTATGGTCGTCAAAATGCGCACAGGAGGCTCTTCCGTTTGGATGCAGAGCCTCGTCGATGTGTTCCGAATGTACAGAATCAGGACGACGAGAGATATTAACTCGTTTCAGCGATTCTCTCCGACAATTCATCGGTTTGGCGGAAGAGATTATTCTCAGACGGGCCAAGGTTTGAAGTTGATTAGCTCGGTTAATGCCGGAAACAACATCAGTCATGGTCCGAACGACCCTATGTCACAACCTTCTACTCCAAAAACCGGGTTTAATTTCCCTATTTGGTACTCTCTCTCTCTCTCTCTCTCTCAGAGTATAAATTCTTCATAATGAGTGATGAGCATATGGTTGAATGTTATTTTGGCTCAACTCCTATGGTCTAAAAGATTGCGTAACCCTGATTTTCCGGACCAATATGAATGAAAATTTGTATGACTATATGCGTTTAGGGTAATGAATTTTATAACCTTTGTTCTACGATTTTACAACTTGGAATGAGCAGGGCAAGATGGGTTCTAGGTTCAGTTTTGTCGGTATTGTTTCCCTTTTGGAGCAAGAAGATGCAGACGCTGAAACGGATTGAAGGTAAATATATACGTATTCTCACGAATATCGATTTCCATTTTCTTCGGCCCGTTTCTCATTTTGGAGGTGAATTAAGGCCGGTTTAGACTGGTTTAGGTCTAATGTTAGGGTCTGTTCGTCCAATTAGGCTATAATTAGACCGTAGAGGTCAATTGGGTCCGGGATTAGGTAAGATCAGATTCGTTTTAGGCTAATAGAGGTCTGTTTAGGATCTGATTTATCTGGTTAGGGCTGTTATTGGTCGGGTTAGGATCTGATTTTGGGTTTTAGGACTAGATTGGGTCAGTTTAGGGTCTGGAGTGTGTAATTAGGACTAGAACTAACTGGTTTAGGGTTAGGTTGGTCCATATTAGGTCTGCTAATTGGACGAACAGACCCTAACATTAGACCTAAACCAGTCTAAACCGGCCTTAATTCACCTCCAATCAGACCCTATTGGTCTGAACCGAACAATTCTAGCCCTTCCCAGACAAATCAGACCCTAACCAAGACTTAAACCCGCCTAAACTAGTCTGAATTGCCCTAAACCGGACTCAATTGACCTAAACCGGACCTGAATTGACCTAAACCGGACTCAATTGTCCTAAACCGGACCTAGATTGACCTGAACCGGTCTAAATTGGTCCAATTGACCCCAAACCGGACCTGAACCGGTCCGATTTGACCTAAACCGGTCAACTGTTGACCAAATTG
>NW_010971389.1:4330116-4331439 GCF_000463585.1 Tarenaya hassleriana | reverse complement strand
TTAAATAGGTTGGTACAGGTCTGTAGTAGACTGTCTAGGTCTGATATAGGTCTGTAAGTGCTGTTTAGGTCTTGGTTAGGTCTGGTTAAGCCAAATTTGAGTTAGTCTAGCTTAGTCTAGGTCTGATCAGTAGGTAATTAAGTCAAAATAGGCTTGGTTAGGGCTGATTAGAGTTTAGAATGTCTATAGAGACATTATCTAGGTCTGATCAGATTAGTATCTGATTGTAGATTTAGGTATTATCTAGTTTAGGACTAGATAGGACTCCTAAGTACCAGTTTTGAGTCATAGAGTCCGGTACATTGACCGGTTAGGTCTGATTAGTTGGGATTTGACTAAAACGGGTTGGTTTAGGGGTTGGTTAAGTCTAGAATCACTAGGTATAGGTCTGTAGGGGTCGGTTTAGATCAGGGCAGGTCTATAGGGGTTGGTTTTAGGCGTTTATTGGATCTGATCAGATTAGAATTAGGTCAATTAGGCTTAGTTTAAGTCTGATTAGGGTGCTAAAAGGTCTAATCAGGGGTTGGTAAGTCATTAGGGTTGGCTTAGGTTTGGTGATTAGGACTTTTAGGTGTCTAACTAGGACTTATGGTCATCTAATCAGGGGTTGGTCAATTAGGGTTGGCTTAGGTCTGATTAGGGTCGTGTGATGGTCTAGTCGGGACTTTTGGTTGTCTAACTAGGGCTGTTAGGATCTAGGTAGCACTTGGGTAGGTCTGATTAGGACTTTGTGAGGGACCGGGTAGACTCGGGATCGTAGGACTGGTTAGGACTTTGTTGGGGGCCATGTAGACTCGGTGTTGTAGGTCTGATTAGACGTAATCAGGTCTGGTTAGCCTTAAGTTAGGTCTGGTTAGACGTAATCAGGTCTTAAGGTAGGTTGTGTTTCGAGTCTAATAGGTCGGTTAGGCAAAATTATGCCTAGGGTAAGTCCAATCAGGTTTGTGCGAGAGTCTAGGAGGTCGGTTAGGTAGAAATATACCTTGTGTTAAGTCCAATCAGGTCTGGTCTAGAGTGTGTTAGATCCGTTTAGGTAAGATGTACCTAGGGTGTTGTCCGGTTAGACTTGGTTTAAGGTCCGCTAGATCGGTTTAGGTTGAGTGCCTAGGTTAAGTCCGGTCAGGTCGTGTTCTCTAGGTCTTGTAGGTCTGATTAGGTAGAGACGTACCTAGGTTTAGGTCCGATAGACTTAGGGTTAGAGCGTGTTTAAGCACGGCTAGGTAGAAACATACATAGGGTTAAGTCCTCTAGGGTTCGGTCTCATCCCTCGTGTCATGTTACATCACTTCTAGGGTCGGGTAAGTCACTTCCGGGTTGAGTCGG
>NW_010971389.1:4329729-4330082 GCF_000463585.1 Tarenaya hassleriana | reverse complement strand
TACCTAGATCCTAACAGCCCTAGTTAGACAACTAAAAGTCCCGACTAGACCATCACACGACCCTAATCAGACCTAGACCAACCCTAGTCGACCAACCCCTGATTAGATGACCCTAAGTCCTAGTCAATCACCTAAAAGTCCTAATCATCAAACCTAAGCCAACCCCTATTGACTTACCAACCCCTGATTAGACTTTTAGCAACCTAATCAGACCTAAAATAAGCCTAATATGACCTATTTTACTTCTGATCAGATCCAATAAACGCCTAAAACCAACCCCTATAGACCTGCCCTGATCGAACCCGACCCCTACAGACCTATACCTAGTGATTCTAGACTTAACCAACCCCTAA
>NW_010971389.1:4326713-4327204 GCF_000463585.1 Tarenaya hassleriana | reverse complement strand
TAGGTCATATTAGGCTTATTTTAGGTCTGATTAGGTTGTTAAAAGTCTAATCAGGGGTTGGTAAGTCAATAGGGGTTGGCTTAGGTTTGATGATTAGGACTTTTAGGTGATTGACTAGGACTTAGGGTCATCTAATCAGGGGTTGGTCGACTAGGGTTGGTCTAGGTCTGATTAGGGTCGTGTGATGGTCTAGTCGGGACTTTTAGTTGTCTAACTAGGGCTGTTAGGATCTAGGTAGCACTTGGGTAGGTCTGATTAGGACTTTGTGAGGGCCGGGTAGACTCGGGATCGTAGGACTGGTTAGGACTTTGTTGGGGGCCATGTAGACTCGGTGTTATAGGTCTGATTAGACGTAATCAGGTCCGGTTAGCCTTAAGTTAGGTCTGGTTAGACGTAATCAGGTCTTAAGGTAGGCTGTGTTTCGAGTCTAATAGGTCGGTTAGGCAAAATTATGCCTAGGGTAAGTCCAATCAGGTTTGTGCGAGAGTCTA
>NW_010971389.1:4311363-4312043 GCF_000463585.1 Tarenaya hassleriana | reverse complement strand
TTAGCTGGGTAAGAGGTCTGGGTAGACTAAAATAGGCTGGTACAGGTCTGATATAGGTCTGTAAGTGCTATTTAGGTCTTGTTTAGGTCTGGTTTAGCCAAATTTGGGTTAGTCTAGCTTAGTCTAGGTCTGATCAGTAGGTAATTAAGTCAAAATAGGCTTGGTTAGGGCTGATTAGAGTTTAGAATGTCTATAGAGACATTATCTAGGTCTGATCAGATTAGTATCTGATTGTAGATTTAGGTATTATCTAGTTTAGGACTAGATAGGACTCCTAAGTACCAGTTTTGAGTCATAGAGTCCGGTACATTGACCGGTTAGGTCTGATTAGTTAGGATTTGACTAAAACGGGTTGGCTTAGGGGTTGGTTAAGTCTAGAATCACTAGGTATAGGTCTGTAGGGGTCGGGTTCGATCAGGGCAGGTCTATAGGGGTTGGTTTTAGGCGTTTATTGGATCTGATCAGAAGTAAAGTAGGTCTTATTAGGCTTATTTTAGGTCTGATTAGGTTGCTAAAAGTCTAATCAGGGGTTGGTAAGTCAATAGGGGTTGGCTTAGGTTTGATGATTAGGACTTTTAGGTGATTGACTAGGACTTAGGGTCATCTAATCAGGGGTTGGTCGACTAGGGTTGGCTTAGGTCTGATTAGGGTGTTGTGGTGGTCTAGTCGGGACTTTTGGT
>NW_010971389.1:4309855-4310586 GCF_000463585.1 Tarenaya hassleriana | reverse complement strand
GCCGGTCTAGGGAGTCATACAACCGAGGGTAGCATTCGCCGGTCGGGCGATGCGGGATAGGACTACGGTTCGAGTCTTATCGGGGTGAGCGTTCTAACACGTTTACCGAGTGTTTCAGGTTTGGATAAGCTGATCGGTGGCGGATAAGGCGACGAGGCCATGAGGAGTCATCGACGGGAGCTTCATCAGATTCAGGACGACGTGCGACTAATTCCGGGACAGGTAAGTCAGGTCGCGGAAGAATAATGGAAATCGAGTCAGAAACTTACCTGACTCACCGGGTTCGAATCATCTTCCACCGAGTTTCGTTCTCAGATGCATCACCACGATGGATCTCTCCACCGGCAACCCTGAGCTGTTAGATCTGCCACCTATCGTCGTCGATCTGGTTTCGGTATCATCTGAAACACTCCACCAGACAGATCAAAACGCTCAAACACAAGAGATTCGAACCGCAATATCTTACCTCGCCTTTTCCGGCGACCTTACCTCCCTGGATCGATGAACCAGGCTCTGATACCACTTTGTGAAGTGGATATCGAGTTCTCACGGCCACTCCGGCTCTCGTACGTGCGGAAATCGAAAGAACACAACGGATTTTTACAAGTTCGGTTACCGAGTTTCCGTTCTAGTGGATTCGCCGGCACCGTCCGGCCGAGATGTAGGCCCGAGCTTGCTCGGTAACCGAACTCGTTAAAATCGCTGTCTCTTCTTTCGGTTCTTGCACGAAC
>NW_010971389.1:4275243-4309003 GCF_000463585.1 Tarenaya hassleriana | reverse complement strand
ACGAGGCCATGAGGAGTCATCGACGGGAGCTTCATCAGATTCAGGACGACGTGCGACTAATTCCGGGACAGGTAAGTCAGGTAAGTCAGGTAAGTCTGCTTTAAATTCCGACGAAAGTCGAGGGATCGACGAAAGTCGATCGGTGCTGGAAACGGCGAATCCCACTAGTGTTTTATTTGTTATTATTTCCTTGCAAGTTCCTTTCTCCACCAAGGTGGAGATTGTTGGGCCCGCTCGGCCCAGCGGCCCGTTTTGGCGGAAAAGGAACTCGGCCCGTTCGAGTAAAACGCAGCGCTTCATCCCGAGAGTTAATGAAACCCTAAGGGGTTTCGGGACTTCGACACGAGAGAGGCGCGGTGCTCGAGGTGGAGAGGAGAAAGGCGATCGCAGAGGCGATCGTGGGAAGGAGAGGAAGATCGCGACGGAGGAAGAGTTTCCCGGCGATGGAGAAGCTTCTGACCGGTGGCGGTCACAAAGGTGAGTCGCGGAGTAGGTCGGTAAGTGTCTCGTACCCTGTCTCTTGGCGTTTCCCGGTGAGCCTCCGACCTTGTGTGGAGAGCCACCGTGTGTTATCCCTTCTCTGTTGTTTCTTTCCGTTCTAGTGGATTCGCCGGCACCGTCCGGCCGAGATGTAGGCCCGAGCTTGCTCGGTAACCGAACTCGTTAAAATCGCTGTCTCTTCTTTCGGTTCTTGCACGAACGAGTGACGGAGAGATCGGAGAGGGTTCGATACCACCTTCACAGTTACATTTTTCAAAAACAAAGAGAAAGTAAACGGAAAGCACCATTGTTCCTTGGCGTGTTCAATCTCCTTCATCAGGCGTTTCTACACGTAAAAAAAGCCTTCATCTTCCTTCACCACGCAAAAATATAAATATTTGGGTATATATATCTTCATTCATATACAAAGTTTTTGCATGTGTCATCTTTCATCTTTCTAACCAGACAAAAAGGAAATCGATCGGTCGATGTGTATGGTCGTCAAAATGCGCACAGGAGGCTCTTCCGTTTGGATGCAGAGCCTCGTCGATGTGTTCCGAATGTACAGAATCAGGACGACGAGAGATATTAACTCGTTTCAGCGATTCTCTCCGACAATTCATCGGTTTGGCGGAAGAGATTATTCTCAGACGGGCCAAGGTTTGAAGTTGATTAGCTCGGTTAATGCCGGAAACAACATCAGTCATGGTCCGAACGACCCTATGTCACAACCTTCTACTCCAAAAACCGGGTTTAATTTCCCTATTTGGTACTCTCTCTCTCTCTCTCTCTCTCAGAGTATAAATTCTTCATAATGAGTGATGAGCATATGGTTGAATGTTATTTTGGCTCAACTCCTATGGTCTAAAAGATTGCGTAACCCTGATTTTCCGGACCAATATGAATGAAAATTTGTATGACTATATGCGTTTAGGGTAATGAATTTTATAACCTTTGTTCTACGATTTTACAACTTGGAATGAGCAGGGCAAGATGGGTTCTAGGTTCAGTTTTGTCGGTATTGTTTCCCTTTTGGAGCAAGAAGATGCAGACGCTGAAACGGATTGAAGGTAAATATATACGTATTCTCACGAATATCGATTTCCATTTTCTTCGGCCCGTTTCTCATTTCTACGGGTGCATGTTCAGGTGAGGTGGAGATGGCGGTGGAAGGGGCGGAAGCCGTGGCGGAAATGGTGGAAACAGTGGCGAATGCGACGGAGAAAATGACGGAAGAATTGGCGGAGAAGCTGCCGGAGAATGGTAAGCTGAAGGAGGCTGCTTTGGCGGTTGAACACATCTCTCAAGTAGCTGCTCATGAAGCACACCTCACTCATGAATTCCTTCTCAAGGTACGTAGAACTCATTCTAACCCTAATCAATACATACATGTATGTATGCATGTATGTATGGGCATAGAAAGATTCATAGATTTCCAATTTCCTTTGGAAATATATTTTGTTCTCACAAGGGGACAAGTTGAATATTTTTTTATGCATTCTTGGGCAAATATATATGCATATAAGCATTCTTGTTTCATGAATGATTTTTTTTTTTAAGAGAATCAATTAGAATTTGAGAGAATTTCCCATAGAAACACACTCCGATCAAAATGTATATTATATGAAACAAGTTTTAATATTTCAAAATGCGATCAAAATGTATATTATATGAAACAAGTTTTAATATTTCGAGATTTAGAATCATTTTTTCTTTCAAAACGCCATTGTTTTTTATTGATACTCGAGAAATATTCTTTAAAAACTCATTTAAAATCTTCTACTACATATTGTATACGTTTGATCATGGACCGACCCATTCGTAAGGGATGACGTCACATGCCCCCACTTTTTAATTAAAAATATTTATTTTTTTAATGAATTTTATAAAATTTTGATTAAAATTGTTAAATACTCTGTTATAAAATTAAATCTACCCTTTTTATTGCTTCCGTTTATAATTTTTTTCTGGATCCGCAACAAATGTAACGACAGGTTGATGAACTGAAGCAAGACTTGGATGACTTGGAAGCAATGGTGGAACGCGTGCCAGATAAAATTGTCGGGGATGGCAAAGCGAAGCGATTCAAGGAAGACGCAACAACAACAAATGGTCATATACTAAAACGCGACTAAAATAATTTTTTCAAATTTTAATTAATTTGTACATATATAATAAGCTATTAAATTCTTTTTATTACTCTGGCGTGAGATTTGTGCTTCTCTTTTTATTCCTCTCTTGTTTCGTAATTTTGTAGATTTTTCAATTTTTAATTTCATTTTAATCCATTTTCCTTTGTCAACCCTCGTGACTGACTTTGATTTGTATTCTTGTTATGACTTTAATTATGGCAGTCATTAGAGGAAATATTATAAAATAGGTGAATTTGGTCCATCAAAATCGGACAAAAAACGAGAATGTACGTACTGTAAGAGAATATTAATTTATAAAATCTAATTTTTTAGTATCAGAATTCATATGCTTAATCCATTTTACAATTTTCGTCCCTCATTGATCCAATGTAATGAAACATTATGTATTGGAAGTAATACAACAAAATGATATCATACACAAAAATAATAAAATACATTTACTACATAAATTTCGACACTGAAAAAAAAATAGATTTTATAGATTGAAGAACAGAAAATTTTTGTAATAACTTAAAATTTTAATTAGAAAAAAGTAAAAAAAAAAGTTGTGTTGTATTTTATATAATAGAGTTTTGTAAAATATTATCTAAATTATCAAATAAATCCGTAAATATCTCAAATGTTCTACAATTTTTTACTATATAAACTAAAATATACAAATCCAATATTTTTTGTTGAATTAAAAATCCGTAATTTTTCTAAAGGTAAATTAAACTCTTTACCCTTTTAAAATAAAAATCGTTACTTTAGTAATTCCAAATTTCCAACCTTCAATTTAACTGTTCCTTCTCACAACAAAAAGAAAAGGAAAAAACTCGGCACAAAGGAAAATCCATTGGCCGCAAAGAGAAAAAGATAACACGGCGAGCGAGAGAGAATAGAATAGAAAAAAAAATCCATGGAGTCCAGGTTCGTCTCTCTGTCCACCGCGACCGCGACGACGGCGGCGGCGAGAACCGGCGGCGCTTCATTGCCTCTCCTCACCATATCCAAGGCCCTACACCGCCATTTAGCCAGCGCCAAACGCCTTCACCCGCTCCTTCTCACTCGCTCTTCTCTCCCGCACCAACTCGCCACTCGTCGTCTCCAATTTTTCTACGCAACTCGTTTTACCGCCTCCGATTCGTCTTGTTATCGCGCGTCTTCTGCTGCGTATTACTCAGTGTTTAGAAGCTTATGCGCTGCTGTTGCGCCGGAAATCCAGCGTCGGTTGCAGTGCTCCCCCAGCTCCGCCGCGTCGTTTGGGACTGTTTCCGGCGGCGGTTTAGGAGGCGGAGGAACCGGTGGTAGCGGCGGCGGAGGAGGTCGATGGGACGGTGGAGACTCGGAATCAAAATTGGGTGCCGGAGCAGGTGATGGTGTCCCTTCTCCGTCATCAGATGTCATTATTCTCGATGTTGGGGTACGCTTTCTCTTTCTTTCTCATCTCTGTGTGTGTGTGGCACCTAACAGAGTGTTCAGAGATGATTACAATTACATAGGGTTGGTGTAAGCCACTTTATGTTTTCAATTATACACCACATTACCATGGTATCGACATCGATGTTCTACTGAATGCAGGGGATGACATGCGGAGGTTGTGCAGCAAGTGTGAAAAAAATACTGGAAAGCCAGGTGAGCTATGCTTTCTGTATTGTGCTTTAGCTATGATGTTCGCTTTCTTCTTATTTTTGTTTCCCTGATTTATCATGTATTAAGTTGTTCTTTCATGATTTTCATGAACTTCTTCATAGGCTTGTTGATAGGATCAACAATGTTCTTGTTTTATTTTTCTCTAGTTTTCTTATAATCTTGATACTTCAGTCACCATAATCTTCTGAATATGTTTTCTTTATCCTTCATCAAATGCGAATCATAATCGTTCAGGCTGTGATTGTATTTTCACTTCCATGCATTCTCTTTGCCGTTTGGTCCTTTCTTGAGTTACATGTTTGGAAGAACTTGATCTGGTCTCTGGAAGATGTTTTCCCAACTTTCTAATATTCACCATTTCTTTCCGTGTTTCTTTTGCTTTGTGGACAGCCTCAAGTTTCTACTGCGAGTGTTAATCTCACGACCGAGACAGCCATAGTGTGGCCAGTACTCGAAGCAAAATCTGTGCCAAACTGGAAAGAGGAGCTAGGAGAGATGCTTGCAAAACATCTGAGTAATTGCGGATTTGAATCAACCCCTCGAGGTGAGAAACTGTGGTTTGACATGCTTTCCTATGAAGATTTTAGCTACATACCTGACATCAACAGCTCTATTGAGACTTTGTGTGCCACTTTATTGATTATATTTTTTATGCACATTTTTAGTAGAAATCAATATTTGTACATATTTTTGTGCATGATGATACGAACGGTTGGTTGAGAATTCTTCCAACCCAGTGTTACCCAGTCATGCATCAGATTTTGGACTGCACATCGGAGGAGGGTCATGATTGACATTTTCGCTTTTGGGCTGCTTTATTTGCAGTTTTGTTCTTGGCTCATTGGTGCATCTGTGGTTTTTGTTTATTTTGCATACAATGCCCATGATGATTGCTTTGTGTTCGTAAACCTTCTGGATTCTATAGGGAACAATAAGATAGTTTGGAGATGAGGTTGATAAGCTAGATTACTGTATAATTTTTTGGCAGATCAAAGTTATACTTAACAAGTAATTTCGAGCCGTATAATTACAGTGAAAACAGTTTAGCATCTGATGCATCTCATATTTGGAAAACGTAATGCCATAGAATTCAATGTCGTTTATATGATTCTAATTTATTGAAATAAGAAACAGATATGTTAGCCACTTTATTTATTCCTTTTTGTTCTTTCCATTCTCTCCCTCTGTTTGCAACTTCGCTGGATACTGATGGGGTAGGGGAAGATCCTGAAGCTATTGCAGAAGATATTTCACCTTGATAGTATAAAAGATTTCTTAGAGGGGCAAACATTATCTTTGTGGTATGTCCCCTGTTTACTGGGCTTTCGATTGTTATCCTTTCTATTTGAGTCTGCTGGGGGTGGGTTTTGAGTCAATATTAACTTCATAATTTCTGCTGTAATAGGTGAATTAGAGCAGCTGCTAGTTGGGAATGGATCGGGAACATAAGTTCTGGTGCTGGTGGTCTCATTTATGAAGAATTTATTTCCAGTCTGAATGATTTTAGTGTTTATCCTGAAGAGATGTATTGGTGTTTATTATTTCAGTGTTTGTAAACCTTCTCCCAGCTAGACAATCTACATGTTTCTGTGACTGTGACCGTGCTCGAGTGTCTTCTTTACTTCACAATACAATGTAATTAACCTGTTATTTGTAAATCTCCACAAAAAACAGAGGCTTTAGTGTCTTCACAACAAACATTAATGTAGCAGAAGCACCATTTTCAATATAAGATAATTTATCTTAATTTTCTTGTTTATTTAGACTCTATTTAAAAGCTTCTTCTGATTGTCTGTTTTGCCTTTCTGTTTGTGCCTCATTTACCTACTAGGGCTGGATGAATTTAGGGTGACCTCTCCCTGGTTTCTTTTGCCAGTGTGACTTGAAAGTTTGCTAGCAATGATTTCTACAAATGTGTACTGGACAAGCTATAAATCTTCACATAATTCTGAGGCCTTGGATTTACGGCTCTATATTCTACTGAAATAATGAGCTTTTCCATTTGAGTTTTGTTATATCTAGGTTGCTTCGGGCTTGAGTTTTTTTCTATTCATTTGTACATCTTTAACCAGGGCAACTTCTTTGAACATGGGGTAGTGATATCTGTTAATTACGTCGCTTATTTGCATAATATATTTCTTCATATCGCTATCTGAGAACACTTTTCCTTTTGCTTTTGTAGTACTATTATTATTCTATTACCCCCCAGTTGTGCAATATAAATCCATTCTGTTCATGGAAGTTCTGATATATGAGGGGCAAAAGGCTTCTGGTCGCTTTAGTTTTCCGAGAAATAGGCTACAATATCTCTGTTGTTATGAGTTCTCAGTTTCTTTCTTGGTTGCAGGTTTGACGAATGTGAATTTCTTCCGAGTTTTTGAATCAAAGATGAAAGAGAAGCATACTCGCTTAAAAGAGAGTGGTAACAGTGATTTTTCCAAAATCTTGGTATGTTATTATAGGACCATGATACTTCATCACTGATGTCTGTTTAATCTGTTGAATGATTACAGGTCGTGAGCTTGCTGTTTCATGGGCCCTATGTGCTGTGTGTGTGGTCGGCCATCTAACTCATTTTCTAGGTGTTAAGGTTCCCTGGATCCATGCTTTTCATTCAACAGGATTCCATGTCTCCTTATCTTTGCTTACATTGCTTGGCCCTGGACGTCAGCTCATAATTGATGGCATCAAAAGCCTTTTAAAGGGTGCTCCAAACATGAACACTTTAGTTGGTCTTGGGGCTTTGTCATCATTTACTGTTAGTTCATTGGCAGCCATGATCCCCAAGCTGGTAATTCAATGATTCTTTTTTCTTTTACTCCTAGTTCCAACGCCTATGACAACACTTATGAAGAGGTTTTGTACTTGCATTTGGTTGTTTTTCTGTATGCATAGAAAACATATATGCGTCTTGTTGTGAGTTTTAGAGCAAGGCTTAGAGCATATCTGTTAAATGTTGTCTTGATCAATATCATCAGTGAAACAAGTCTAGTAAAGTCTGGTCTACAATCTCACTGGCATAAATTTCTTTACTAATCTAATTTCTTACTTAAATCAGGTTCTGTCGGCTAAAACCTGTTATTGTGGCCAAGTATTTTAGTAGACCACAAATCCTCGACCCTCATGTTAGTCATTGTCTGTGCCAATGTTGATTGATATTTTACCCCATTATGGTTTGACATGCAGGGCTGGAAGACGTTTTTTGAGGAGCCGGTTATGTTAATAGCTTTTATATTGCTTGGAAGGAATCTTGAGCAGAGAGCCAAAATAAAAGCTACCAGTGATATGACCGGTCTTCTTAGTGTTTTACCTTCAAAGGCTCGTCTTCTTCTTGATGGTGATCCGCAGAATCCAAGTTCGACTGTTGAGGTTCCTTGTAATAGTTTATCTGTGGGTGATTTAGTCGTCATACTACCAGGAGTAAGAAAAGAAAACTTTCATTCTTGAACATATTAGTTGTTATTTTTTTTGTGGGGTGTTTCTGTTTTCTTGGATATTTCTATAGATTTAAGAATCTCACTTTTCAGTTCTTATGCAAACGATATGTCTGTTTGAAGGTTGAACAATTAGTTGCTATTTTGCTCATTATGTATCCCCTGATTTGTCTCATATGGCATATGTTTCTTGCTTATCTAGGATCGAGTTCCGGCAGATGGTATCGTTAGGTCGGGTAGAAGCACCATTGATGAGTCAAGCTTGACGGGGGAGCCTTTGCCCGTGACAAAAGAGTCAGGGGTATCTTTCTACCCCAGTCTTGCTAGATTTACTATAGCATGAGATATGTTATACTTTTATTTTTCATCATTCTGTTTTTACATTTATCCACATTGTACATTCTGCTACGCCATTTAAAGTAGATCTCTACTGATGGTGCTAGCTATGGTAAATGTTAATCATATTTTTGTAAAAAGAAATTAATCTTTCAGCTAGAGTCAAGTTGCTGCAGGATGTATAAACCTGAATGGAACCCTTACAGTCGAGGTGCGTAGATCAGGGGGAGAGACAGCAGTTGGGGACATTGTTCGTCTGGTTGAAGAAGCTCAAAGTAGGGAAGCTCCAGTACAGCGTTTGGTTGACAAGGTCTCTCTTCTCTTTTCATGTGCATTCACATATCTTCGTACATACATGCATATTTTGCATGAAAAATCACAATATCGAACTATATGTGTTTGCATGCAAGTGCACGTGAACATACATTCTCCTTAGAAGAAAACTGCAGGTTGATTTTTAAGGTAAATTTTATTTTCCTCAGAGGACTTTGGCCGTGATGTAACAGTAGTTTGGTAGTTCGATGCATGTGATCTTGCTGGAAAACTAGTGGCACACAGTTTCTTTTATAATTTGTTTGCTTGGAAGCATAAAATATATGATTAGAAAATAAGATGTTTTAAGGTTTGTCCAGTTGTGTACATTCATATGATTTCATAGTTGTATGCAAATTTGGAAAAACAGCATGGACCTTAGATCTTTCTGTGATTACTAGGTTGCTGGACGCTTCACGTATGGTGTGATGGCACTGTCTGCTGCTACATTTATGTTCTGGAATCTATTCGGTTCATATATTCTCCCATCTACCTTGCATAATGGGAGCCCAGCTTCCTTGGCCCTTCAATTGTCTTGCAGTGTTCTGGTATGTCCTCTAAGATGATTTTTTGTTCCTTCCTATGTTGATCTTGTCCATGATTGTGAGGTCAAGCTTGTGCAAATAAATTTCCCATGGTCCTAGAAAAGTCTATCGGTTAGCCTAGACTGTAAGTACAGATATCTGGGTAACATTTTTTTGACCATTACATCACTATAGTGTACTACTTTTATTCCTCTAAAAGGTTCTTATACAGGTTGAAGAGAAGTGCAGTGTGTAAGAGATACACTAACACTGTATCAATCATATAGACAAACTGTGGCTTTAAAATCCTTATATTATTGCATAAAAAGAAGGATACTTGTATTATTGTCTGACAACTAACAACTGTCACAACACTCTGGTAATGTTTTATACAACCTTTACCGAAAACACGTTCTGGAAATGTTTCTATGAACAGATTCTAGGATTTTGCTCCTTGCAAATCATAACAGAAGGTAACGTACTATTCAAGTCCTGAGAACATATTGATTTATTTAAAGATACCTTGCTAAGAAAAAAAAGGCTCTTACATCCACAGATCCTTTCCATTTGGCTTACATCCACCATCCTTTCTCTTTGGAATTGTGATGTTTCAGCTATTAAATTATGTGATTCTTGTTTTGCTTTTTTTCTTGAGTCTGTTATCAACTACTACATTTTCTTTCCTTGTTACCATGTCCTTTCTCATTTATTTTCTCCCTTTCCTTCGTTTTGCTGCTGATCTATCTTGGTGACCTTTGTTCTGGAACCAGGTTGTGGCTTGTCCATGTGCCCTTGGGTTGGCTACACCGACTGCAATGCTGGTGATTTCTTTATAAACACAATAACACATTAGTATTTGTTTTGAATAAGTCGCAGACTCACAGTTGCATGTTGAAAATCAAAATCAATGAACTGGATAAATGTTTTTAGGTTGGCATATCATTAGGAGCAAGAAGAGGATTGCTTCTTCGTGGTGGTGATATACTTGAAAAATTCGCTTCAGTTGATACTGTTGTCTTCGACAAAACTGGGACATTAACAAGAGGCCATCCAGTTGTGACCAAAGTTGTGATTCCTGAATATTCAAGGTAGGGCTGTTTGCTTACTCTTCGTATTTCTTTGTTTAAATGGGTCTTCAAAACTATTCTGGTTGTTAGATATTTTTTTTATGTTATTCCAAATTTGTTAGCGATGTAAAGCTTGATTGGAAACTTGAAGGGTCTGTCTGCTGATATTGCTAATTTTTCCCTCTCGAGGTTAACTTTTGGAATACTTGTGAGGTAATACTACTGTCGTGGTAGATACCCGTGTGTTTCTCTGTTGTAAGATAAACATCCAGTTTCAAATGCTCTCATGCAGATACAATTTGGGTGACACTTTGTCAGAAGTTGAGGTTTTGAAGCTAGCAGCTTCCGTGGAATCAAATACTTCTCATCCCGTTGGTAAAGCGATTATTGAAGCAGCTCGGAATCATAATTGCCAAATCATAAAGGTATACTATTATAGGTTTTCACTTCCCACGAAATTATTGAACAATATTATGGTTGTGCTACTGAAGGTAGAGGATGGAACATTTAGTGAGGAACCAGGATCTGGTGCTGTTGCTATCGTCAACAATAAGAGAGTTACGGTTGGAACACTGGATTGGCTTCAGAGGTATTAACTCCAGGCACTCATTAAATTTGCAAATACTATCCATTTTAAGAGTTATTTGGCTCTCTGACATTTGCATTATGTTTATAGTATCATGCCTTTCATCGTAGCATGATTTAAGTTGATGTTATGAACTTATCGTCGCTATGATACATCACAGATATTTGTATTGTAGATAAAAAGGAAACTATCTCCAACTTCTGTTAAATAATTCTGGTTGATGTTTCTTTTATGGTGTAAAACCTTCTTCTCACTGATGGTGTTAAAGATGCCAGAACAGCTATTAGTTATAGTAGTAGTTTTTTGTTTGTAAGTGATCATTGAAGCAGTTTGATTAATGATAAGGTCACTGCGGTCACAATTTTGGCCTACTTGCGCATATATACCTGTAATGATAGTTTTAGGAAATACTTAGCTGAGAATGAATATGTAAAGTATATTTATGAGCAGCCATGGTAAAGTTACAGCTTTCAGTTTTGTAAATAGCCTAAGCAATCCTTGGTATATGCAGACATGGAGTTGCTGAGAACCCATTGCATGCAATCGAAGGACATGAATTTAAAAGCCAGTCCACTGTGTACATCGGGGTGGATAACACACTTGCGGCTCTTATCTGTTTCGAAGATAAAGTCAGGGAAGATGCTCAGCAGGTTGTTGAGAATCTGAGCAGACAAGGAATTGATGTGTACATGTTGTCTGGTGACAAGAGGAATAATGCAAACTATGTGGCCTCTGTTGTCGGAATTCCTCAGGAAAGGGTATGTTCTTATCTCTGTCGATGAATAGACCTCGAAAGGAGATCAAACGGGGTTTAATTTAACTTAGTGTTGCGTTTATTTTTATTTTTGGTTGCTAAATGGTTATACAAAGTCATGGCAATGGTTGAGCTGTAGGCATGAAACTCAAATGAAAGAAAGTTATGTTATTCCTTATTGCTTTGTCAGATAAGTCCATAAATCCTTGCATAGAAACTTCCATATGAATTGATGACGATCAGATTCAATGAGCAATCTCTGATCAGGCATATGTTACAGGTCATAGCAGGAGTTAAACCGGGAGAGAAGAAGAGATTCATAAATGAACTTCAGAAAACCCGGAAAGGTGTAGCTATGGTGGGCGATGGAATCAACGATGCTGCAGCTTTGGCTTCATCTGATGTTGGAGTAGCCATGGGTGGAGGTGTAGGAGCCGCCAGTGAGGTCTCTCCTATCGTGTTGATGAGCAATCGGTTATCACAGGTATAGCATCTTTCTCGGTTACACCTCTGCCTCTGTTTTCCCCTTATTTCAAGATCTTGGTGGTTGTAGTCTTTCACTGTGAAGGAAAAAATTCGCTTTAGCTTAGTAAAGATACCACCATGACCATGGACTTAAAAACTACTTGAAATTGGCTATACATTTTATTCCATGTTGTTCAAATCACTGTTATGTTAACTTGAAATAGGTATATACGTGCTACTATCACGTTCAAACTTGGTTGAAGAAAAAATCAGCATATACAGTGTAGTCTAAGATTACAATATTATTTACGGGTAAGTACTTTACCTGTCTCAACAAATTTGAATTTATCTTATGACAGTGTTTTGATTTAGCAATGTAAAAACTGAGCTAAAACCCTGTATTTAGATCGGAGGGTTCACCATTGTATCTTCATTAAATGGTATGGTGTTCAAGAAATGCAATCAAATTTTTTATCTTAGGAAAATTCATTGTCTACAATACTAAATGATATGTTTTGTTGGAATGTAACTTGTACACATTATCAACCGGTGTATGCTTTGAGATGTTCATTCCGTTTTCATCAGAGTTCTTTGCATAAATTTGTGCGCAGTTGCTTGAAGCATTGGAGCTGAGCCGGCAAACCATGAAGACGGTGAAGCAAAATCTTTGGTGGGCCTTTGGATACAACATTGTAAGTTCTCCCCTCTCTTTGATGTTTTTCTTCTTTTAAGTTTAGATGCACAAAACAATAGGGCTTGTTTATTTACCGGATCCTAAGGTCTAGTGTACTTGATTTCGGCTTCACCCCCTCGGTTTTCTCGGTCAGACTGTCCAGTCTCGGCCTCCTGAGGGTTGGGTATCTGAGTTTCGGATATCTGCGGGATACCCCAGGACTTGGTCGGTACCCTGTCGGTGGAGCTGGGGGGAGGACGAGATGTCAGCCTGAGGGTAGGAGAATGGGAGAGACATACCCAGGCAAGTGATGGAGGCAAGGTAAGGTCGATTCGGTCCAAACCTTATTATAAAATCCCTAACCCTAATTTCCAAAATTCTGAAACGGGCGGCCTCCCCTTGTTCCTGTGGTATCGCCTTCCCCTCGCGGTCTTGCTTGCCCCTTCTCCCGCTTGGGTTATCTGCTGGTTCCAATAAAAGGAACCAGGATGATGGAGCGACGGTATTTGTGTAGTAAAAGCAAAAACATTCGTCTTGAGTGGCAACACTCCAGGAATAATCGATTCAGCGTATTTATTTTTAAAACAAAAATGGGCAGGTAGGAATCCCCATAGCGGCAGGAGTGTTGCTGCCATTGACAGGAACGATGTTAACCCCATCCATCGCCGGGGCTCTCATGGGTCTGAGTTCTGTCGGGGTCATGTCCAACTCCTTACTCCTCCGCTTAAGGTTTTCCTCCGACAACAATCTGAACAGAACAAAACATCTGGACGGGAGGGCGAGATCGAAGGACACACCCTAGAGAAACAGGACGGTTATTTGAATCGCAAATTGTTCTCTCATGGGACCCCTTGACGGTTTTTGCAAGTGCCCATTTTTTGTCAAAACTCACTTTCGACAACAGACTTGGTTTTTTGTTTGTTTTATTTTTATGGTTATATTATATTTGGGGAAAAAATATATAGAACGACGTTGTGGTAGCAAGAAGATCACATGAATCTCACCAATCACCATAACATAAGCCGTAGCTAAATGAGGTTGAATAGGGTTGAAAACCACGGATTCTGAAATCCCTAAAACTTTGCCCTAATCTCCTCCAAAATTTACTTCATTTTGACGGCCACTTTAAATGACAAAACAACAACAACAAAAGGGCAAACAAAAAAGGAAAAGCCTGATTTAGGGGAAAGTCATGTTACTTTTGTTCAGAAAGTTTTGTCAATGGCTCCGCATAATGACCATACATCTTTGGTTCATATCAAAGCTGAACTAGAAACAACCCTACAAAATTAAATAGGTCAACTAATTTTACAAATGGTTATTATGGACAAAGATGTTTAAAAGCATAAACAAACGCTAGCACGTGAAATCATGCCATCGAGTGGCCGTGCCAAACATCATTAACCAATACCGAAAGCGAGATTCCTATCGTCATTTTATAATTTTTAATTCGTTTAATTGCACAAATTAATCAAATTGTTTAAAAACATATCTTATATTACGTTCGTATATAACTCGTATAATTTGGATATTATTCGTACTCCTAGAAATGCGAAGTGTTCAATGCTAGAACGAATAGATTGCCCAATTGGTCTAATTGTTAACACAATTGGAGTCTGAGTTTGGATTTACAAATCGACGTTATTATTAAATTATACTAGGATTCGTAACTTTAGAATTACGAAATATCTATAAAAATTTTAATTAGAAAAATTTCAATCATTCTTGAAAATTATAAAAAAATCACTTATATCTATTAGAAATAATACAATTTCGAATTCTATAAATTCTGAATATTTTTTCAGATATTCAAATTCGAATATCCAAGATCCATGAACATGAATTTGGATATTTTAAAATTTCAGGGTCCATATGCGCATACTTTGTATGATAGTGTTCCATTTTTTTTCTTTAAAAAAAGAAAAAGAAAAGAACATTTAAAGTGTGTTCAAGTGCAAAAGGGGATTGGAAAATTGTAATAAGAGCTTTTTGGCAACGGATGTTTTCAAGTGGGGGAGTCCAAAGGAACATCTTAGTCCCACTCGGATGCTTTTGTGACAAAATCATGTAGAAAGCCAATAATCAAGGGCCGATCCTTGTGTTTGAGAATTTCTACATTCTTCTTTGCACTTTGAGCAAAAAATATTATTAATTTCAATACAATATATATATATATATATATATAGTAAAATAAATGTAAAAAGCCAAAGCCCCCCATGGGCCATGGTTATGTATCCTTTGCATAATTTCCATGTTCACAAATTCATTCACTTTTATTTTAAATTTCGTCTTGCATTGGCCTTTAAGCTTCAACAAACAGAACATTTGAGATATCTGCCCCCTCGCCGGTTTAAAATACCTTCGATTAATCATTATCAGAAAATAAAATAAAGTTGGTGAACTGAAAATTTCAGCAAGCGACTGCCTGTGTAAAAGGGACTCCCTTTATTTGCCATCCTCTTGCATTCATTTCTTTAGCACTGTTTTCCACTCTGCCTTCATCATTGTCACGTCCCTCATATATATTACAACTTTTTAATATTACTAGACAAAACTATTTGTTCCGAATAAATATTAAAATAATAGCGACTACTTTAAAACAAAAAATAGAAAGTGATATATTTTACATAAATTTAATTTGAAAAGAATGAACCAAAATATAATCCATTTGTTTTGAAATTATGAAATCTGCGAAATGCTCAGCATAAAAAAAATTGTTGTTTTTTTTTTCAAAACAATGAATTTAATTATACAAAAGACCGTGAATTTAAATATTCTACATCAAAAAGCATTTGCATTGAGCTCATATGATTACTATTTTTTCTTCTCTTCCGCCTTCGGCGGAAAAAAAGAATAAATTCCCTTTATTTAAGAAACTCGTAGACGGACATTCCCATACTCACTCGCACGCCTCTCTCTCTCTCTCTCTCTCTCTCTCACATCTGTTGTGTTGTTGCCGGGGCGGCGCGTGGGGATGGCAAGCAGGGCGTTGACGGCGGCGATTCTGGTATTCACGGCGGCGGCGGTGATATGTAGCGGAGGAGTGGCGAAGGCGGCGGTGGACTGTTCGACGCTGATACTGAACATGGCGGACTGTTTGTCGTTCGTGACGAGCGGGAGCACGGTGGAGAAGCCGGAGGGGAGCTGCTGCTCCGGATTGAAGACGGTGGTCCGATCTGGTCCGCAGTGTCTCTGCGAGGCTTTCAAGAACAGCGCCTCCATGGGAGTCACCTTGAACGTCTCCAAGGCCTCCTCTCTTCCCTCCGTCTGCAAAGTCGTTGCTCCACCTTCCGCCCGCTGTGCTCGTCAGTCTCCCTCTCTCTCATATATATATATATGTATATATAACCGAATATAAATATGAAAACATAATTTGGGGTTAGACTATCTTGTTGATTTGATTTTGAGACAATGGACTGATGAAGTTTGGTTTTTGTTGTGTTTCAGTTTCAGTTGTTCCTCCCACTGGTGCGCCCAGTAAGCTCTCTCTTCTCCTCTTCCACTCTTTTGTTTAGAACTTTTACTTTAAGTCTGAATCCGATCCGAAACCGGCCGGGTTGGTTGGCTCTGACCGGGCTCACCTCTAAACCGGTTATGATCCAATTTGGTTCGGTTCAATCAAACCAAACCCTAGTTAGTAATCAAACTTTAAATTGTAAACGATTTCTTGGTAGGACTAGTAATATGATTAAAAAAAATAGAGTATTAGTTCAATGCAAGAATACTTTTATCATATACTAACAACATCATCGTCATCATCAACATGCCCTTAATCCCAAATTTATTTGGGGTCGGCCACATGAATTAAACTAAAATCATCCCATACTTCCGCCAAATGAGCCGATAAAGAACAACAAACTCGATCATGGTCTGTGTTAGTGTTTTCGGACATTTTTTTTATATGAAAAAATGTAATGATTCTTACAGGTAAATCTCCGGCAGCCACTTCGGATGCACCCAGATCATCAGCCGGAGCAAACGAGGAAGCTCCGGCTGCGGCTCCAGCCCTCGCGCCTGCGAGTTCATCGTCATTTTCTCTGTCGGTTTCCGTGTTGTGTCTTGCCTTTGGCACGCTCCTTGGGTTGATCTCCTGTTTCTGATGACACAAAGATCCGTTTTTGCTGTCGAATTTGTCATTTTTTTTTTCTTCTGCGTTTGATTTCGGATCTTTTAAGGCTGTTGAGATTTGCGTTGTTTAATTTTGAATCGGAGTTGTGTTAATTCTAACACGTTTCCTCTTTCGAAGTTTCATGGGAAAACAGTTCTATGATCCCCAAAGTCTACCGAAATTACTGAACAACATGAAAACTGCAAACGCAAACTATATTCAACTCTTGAAACAAAATCCAAGAACACGTAAATTCCACGTGTCACCACCCCATGCAAACCAGCGTACATTATCAGCGGTAAAAACCGCAAGCACGTGCGAATGGTACAAATCACACCCTAGAATGGGATGAAAAACATATTTGATTCGCCACACAGAAAGGAACATGGGGGATTACATAAAATGGATATAAGGTGTGCTTTCAGCTGGGCATTGGACATCACACTTCACTTGTAACCGTAGTCACCCCTATGAGAACTTACATCATCAAAAGCAACACCAAATCTGTTCTTGTGTGAAAAAAAAAAAGAGGAATACAGTTTTATATATAGACAGGAGAGTGGATCGGCTATTTGTATTTGATAATACAGGGTTTCACGAGAGATCGAGGCCGTCATCTAGGACCCGAGGGATATTCGTTTTCGATGTGGGACATGGAATCAGGGATGCTCCAACCGGTGTTGGGCGGTTGATGGGTTGGGTAGTTGAAATCTTGTCTGAACATCTCTTCCTTCTGCCATTCCTCCCATCTCTCGGCCAACCCGTCTCCTTCCAGCATTCTCACCACCTCCGACATCTTGGGACGTTCCATCGGAGAGCTTTGTGTGCAGAGGAGAGCCACTTGTATCAGTTGCTCGACCTCTTCCTCGACGTAGTTCCCCTGAAGATCTCTGTCGACCAGCGTCTCCAGTTTCTTCTCTTTCAGCAGCCCTTTCACCTGAATTCCACAGCCAAAACCGACCCTTTTATATCCCACAAAACAACCGCAGACATTGGCAAAGATCATAGATCATAAAAATGGAGTATAACCCACATAATGGAACGGCAGATTTTGGGGATATGAAAGGGAGATTGTATTACATACCCAGTCAAGCAACATGACATCGTCGTCGTTTGCAAGCCGGGCAAGGTCAAAGGCCCGCTGTCCCGTAATGAGCTCGAGAAGCATGACTCCGTACCCGAAAACATCTGTTTTCTCGTTCGATTTTCCCGTCGAAAGGTACTCGGGAGCTATATGACCAATTGTACCACGAACAGCGGTAGTTACATGCGTGTCCTTGTAATCCATGAGTTTCGCAAGTCCAAAATCCCCGACGACAGCTTCAAACTCTTCATCTAACAGTATATTTGCAGCTTTCACATCCCGATGGATGATCTTCGGGTCACAATGATCGTGCAAATAAGCAAGCCCCCTCGCCGACCCCAATGCAATCCGCTTTCTCTTTGGCCAATCAAGTGGCGGTTGGGATTCTGGGCGTTCTATAGAAAATACAGAAACAACGAGAACACGCAAATCATCACATTACGAGAAAATCAGGTAGACTTAATCGACAAAGTAGAGATAGGTCAGATGAGTAAACTATCCTCATGAACATCTCTTTCACTACCAGAGATCTCTAGGAGATGAGATGTATAACTAAAAAGAAAACTCGGGAAAGGGGTCTACATTTTACGAAACTTTATTGGAAGGAAAAGAAAGTTATTGGGAGATATGGGAAATTATAGAATCCGAGATGAGATACCTCTTAGACACGAAGCCACGCTTCCATTGGCCATGAAGGGATAGACAAGCAATCTTTCAGTCGGTGTCATGCAAAACCCACGCAGCCGAAGCAAGTTTCTATGGACGGCCATGCTGATCATCTCAACCTCAGTTTGGAACTGAAGTTCGCCACCCTGAGTACGTTCTTCTTTCAGCCGTTTCACAGCCACTAGAGAACCATCAGCCAACCGTCCTTTATAAACTTTGCCAAAACCACCTCTACCCAGAATGTGTCTGTTGCTAAAATTATCGGTAGCAACTTGTAATTCCCGCAAGGAAAATCTCTTGAGTTGACCTAAATGAACTTCTGGGTCTTCTTCAGCTGCGAAACCAGTAGCGGAAAATTGGAAATATAAGCAAAAGAGGCATCAATAGGAAAGCAAACCGATCAAAAGGAAGTCTGCTAACCGGGTACATCAAAGAAGTTGTCTTGTGGTTTTCTCCTTCGCCACCAAGCAAGTGCAATGGCAGGAGCGGCAAACAGAAGTGCTGCACCTGCAGCAACTCCCCCAGCAATTGCTCCAGTAATTTTATTTCCTGCAGGTATGATACGAAACAAATGCAAAAGTAAATACTAACACACAATCAACAACGAAAGTAGAACAAGTCAGCACCAAACAACGTTGATCATTCAGCACATAAAAGGAGATAAAAGATGCAAAAAGATAAACCTGAAGGCGAAGGGGGGGTAGGAGAGATAGGAGGCGGCGGAGATGCAGGAAGTGGCTTTAGTTTATTATTGGCAAAACTGTAAATGGATTTCAACAGTTAGTTCAACATACTATGGCGACTCCACTGAGTTCATGAGAGGAAAAACAGAGAGAAACTTGGAATAAAAAGCAAAACCTGATAGGAGTGAACAGTGAAAAGGAACCATTAACAGGAATATCTCCTGTTAGCTGATTGTTTGAGATATCCCTGCATATATAAAGATGAGACCTGTCTCAGTGGTGAGGCCGAACGAGAATAATCAGAAAATCAAATGGCGTAGGAATTTTGAGTGAAAAGTTTACACTCACAGAACTTGGAGCGTACTGATAGCAGTCAAAGACCTTGGAATTTCTCCTGATAAGCTGTTGTTATTGAGACGCCTGACCACCAAAAAAAAAGATGTAAATGACAATTTTTGTTATACATTAACCAATAATGAGTAAAGATTGACAAAAGTTCAACAAATACAATCAATCTTTTACTAAAAAAATTACAAAAATCAGACAGTCAGGCTATGCAGACCGGACGGTCCGTTTCAGAAACTTATCCAAAAGCTTCAGATGCTATAGAAAAACAACTGACAGAAATCTTAATTCTTCATGACTCAAGCTGTACAGAGTACTAGAGCACAGCATCACGAGAGCCAATATGATTTATGCTAAAGCAGAAGTATATGCTCCTCAGGGCCCAGATTTAGAACATACTAACAAATTAGTCAACTCAATAAGCATTCACTGGCAATCACAGTGAAGGAAAAAGGAGAAGTATTTAACAGTGACAGATGCTGAATTTTGTATGTGACGCTGCTCCAGTAGAAGATAGATCTTTCAGAGATATACTTCAAATGCAAAGTTCAGGCTCATTTTACTAAGATGAAATCTTTGCATCAGCAAAAGTTGGATGTATGACAAAATGGCTGCGCCTCAACTTATGATTTATCAGAGTCTATCTCATCCAGCAGCAAAGCAACCTAACATCCATGAAGCTCCTTTATTTTTTTTTTCTATTCTTGTTAAAAACAAACCGATTTTGCCAGAGGAATGGCATAACAAGCATATAATAGCAGTTTGAAGGAGAGACCAACATAATCGAACACTGCAAATTGGTTATTGAAGCGCATAGAGTATGGGTACATACAAGAATCTTAGCTTTTTTAGTTTGCCCAGAGTTGATGGTATTGGACCGCTTAAATTGTTCAAGTAAAGATCCAAGCTCACCAATTCCATCAAGTTCCCTAGCTCCTCTGGTATTGTCCCGGTAATGTTATTGCTATACAGTTCCCTGTCAAGGAGCTTCACTTGATAATACATCCAACAAAATTTTTCACCTCACAAAATGGGAAACCCGTAAAACCGCCAGAAAGCTAGGTTAAGAAACAAAAAAGCAGGAGATGAAAATGGAACCCTACACTGCATTCAAGAACTGAGAAATCTTTACTTAAAATACAAGTAAAGATTTGACAGCATGAAATGAATCTAACTGAGCTTTGACTCAACATTTGAGAATGAGAACCCATAAATGTCTTTCACAAGTGCCACAATTCTAGGCCACGTGTCTCGGGTTAAACCTGTTGCTATTCCCGTAGAGGTTCAGTATGATAGTTTCAGAAGCCCAAAGAAAGATCTCTAAAGTAATACTACTTAGGCCATTACTCTTTGGAGAGTTCATATAGACAAACAACAGGCACACCCATCAGTGCTCGATTCCTATACAAACATTCTGCTAAAGATGTCGGTAGAAATGTTCAAATACTTACAAAACAAATATATATATATATATATACATATGTACATACACGAGGTGAACGCCTAGCAAATCTATGTTTATGCAGAAAAGTAAGACAAAAGGTAGCCATTCAGTCCCTTCATAACCGATGCAGTTGAAATCAAAAGAGAATGTACAGATATAGAACCCATGCGACAATGAACAGAAGCTAAATAATTCCTCCTGGTAAAGAGATGACTTACAAGTACTGCAAATACGGAAGCTGACCAAGCTGCGGAACCAGCTCGCCGGATAGATTTGCATTCCCAAGGTCACTGAGCAAACATGAACATAAAACTCAAGACTATAAGCAAAAGGCTGAATCAATCCAAATGGCAGACGTACAGGAGTAACTTACACACGCGTAACACTATTGTCACTATTGCAAGTAACATGAAACCATGTACAGGGAGTAACGAGAGTGGGATCCCAACTTTGGAGGACCTTGTTAGGGTCTGCTAAATTGGTTTTCAGAGCATTCAAGGCATCACCTGCATAAAGGGGAGAGAGAACTGAAGATTATAACAAGGATGTAGCTTCGTCAGATCATTCGAAACAGTTGATAACACACAATGAAAGGGCCGATATTTGTCAGCTCTGACCACACCATAGCATCTGAACCAGCCAATTTATCTTCTAAAACGTACGCTCTATGAAATGATTACACAACATAACTCGAGTCAACGATGCAAAACTAGCAGTAATAAACCCAAACACTTTCTTTGTGCCCTGGCATGAACCAAGTAGCTAGAGAAAAGTAGTTCCATGACACGTGAATTCTCTCTCCTTACACCAACATACCACTGACGAATTCGGACATCTCTTGTTCATCTAACTATTGTCACAAGAATCTAAACTAAACGATTCCTGTCGATTCCAGCTCGAAGAAAAAGACGTGTTCCAAAAAATAACAACGCAATGTCAACTAAAAGACATTTCATCACAGAGAGACAGAAACAGACCTTCTGCGTTGCCGGAGACTCTGAGAATCGCATCGAACACCAAAATCAACCAAATGACGCCAGGAATTGATCTTCGTCCCATGTCTTCCACTTCACAGACTAAAACTAAACCCTAGAATCCTCCATCGTCACTAATCATCGGAAAACGACCCAGCAAGTTGTTGACCCCAGAGAAGGATCTAGAGTCCTCGATTCAGGTGTGGCTTCAACCTTCAACAAAGAAACCCAGATAACCCAAGAAATAAAATTTGAAAAGAAATAATAAAAAAAGGGAGACCCTCGACGCGTATTCGTCCGTTGACCAATTTGGAAAGAGACCCAAATCGATTCTCTGCGAAATCAAACCAAAAGCCCGGCTCTTTCCGTATGGAAACCCCCCGGAATTGCGAATCTCTACAGAAGAAGCAAGAATTAAGCCCAGGAAACAAAAGGGGAGGATGATATTTGCCACCAGAGTACTTTAAAAAAGTGGAAAACAGAGGAGGAGTTCTCGGGGGACGAAGAATGAATAAAGTACTGGAGACAAAGGAAGCTGGGTCGTAGTCAAAACCAGAGAATTTTCTTTGAGGGGGAAAAAGAAAATGGGGTTTTTACTCAGTTGGGTTGGTACAATACAGTAAAGATCGAAACCCATGGCCGTTTGTAGCAGTAGAAGAGAACCAGTGAAGGAAAAAAAAAAGAGGGCCGAAAAGAATGGTCAAACACGCACGCATTCAAAGGGGGATGATAATGATGATACTGTATGTATGATCATCATGATGGAGATATCATGATGGTACGTTGGATCTATAAATTTTGCTGGGCTTATATATAGCTCAAAGAAAAATGTGGTTTACCATAAAAAATTTACAAAACACACAGATAAAATAGATAAATGACGTTATTTAACAGAGGAGTGTGTTAAAAATGATGCAAATATTCAATGTAAATAATTTCATCGTTTACATAGATGATATAAATATTCTTGCATCGCTTTTTTTTACATAATAGATTTTTATCACCCTTGTTTTAATAAAATATATAAATTCTAATATACAAGTAACTCTAGAAAATTCATATCGATCCATAAACTATTAATGCACATTTTAAAATTCATCGTAATTCGCAAGTTATTTATGAATCACAAAGATACAAACTATTACTAAAAGATGCGTTCACAAGCCCTCTAAACCAATAATTCAATACCATCCACAAAAGTTTATATCGAAAAAGTCCAATAGGTAGGTAGATCATTGGTTAATAGATGACAAAGTCAAAGTATTGGATTCGAATCTATTGCTGGAGAGGATGTAATTTTTGAATAAAAAATGGTTTATATACGACGGATGATTCTAGGTTTAGTATGGATATAATCGGGTCGAAGTTAGGTGAAATTATCATGTTTATAAAACAAAAGGTTCATATAGAAAAAAATTTATAACCCCAACAAAAAAAATCTTTAAAGCAAAAATCTTTGACCCGGTTCGACACGAAAAAACCCACAAAAAAAAACTCGATCAACCACACCCCAAAAATTATAATCCTATTGACCAAATATATATGTATTTATATATTCGCACAAAAAATATTATTTTTTATATAATAAATTATGCAATGGAAATCTTTTTAGATATTATTACCTAAAAAAAGCTACTCCCTTTGAATAGTTTTACGTACGTACAAACTTTGAAAATTGTAAATAAATCCATGCACGAAAGAAGAAACACAAGTTGACCGCGGAAGAACCACTAATATCGACGTCATCAATCCGTAAAAAATATTCAACCAATAGGATTTGAAGATAAAGATCGCCACATCAGCTCTCTTCACTTCCGGCAAATCTGGACCGTCGAAAAGGTTTCAAATCGCACGTCTGCTGCTGCTCCTAAATCGAGCCGATTAAACCTTTTCCTATATATGATAATTTTCTAATCCGCTAATTCAATTTTTCTAGTTTTGGTATCCTCTTCGAAGGTACGCCTCTTTCTGTGATGAGATTTCTATGCGATTTGTTCTCTTTGTCGATTTGTTTCATGGGACTATTGTCTTAATCGATGACCAGATTTGTCTGATTGTGTTTTTTTTTTTCTTATCCATGTTCCACAGAATCTCAAGTTCTTGTGTTGTTGTTCTTGACTGAGAAGATATGGCTCGTACGAAGCAAACCGCGCGTAAATCGACAGGAGGAAAGGCTCCGAGGAAACAACTCGCAACCAAGGTTTGGTTTTGTATTCTGTTTCCGATCATAATATCATTGAAGGCTCCTAGGGTTTTCCTATTGGGTCTAGTTCGAAATAATCCCGAGTTTGGGTAGTGATTCAAACCATAGTTGGGGGTGGGAGAAGCGGAAATACGGTTCTCGATTTGGGTTAATTCGAACGAGTCTTTTCTTCTATCTGGGTTTAATTCCGAAATTCGAATTATTCTTGAGTTTTATTAGCGATTCAAGGGATAATTTGCATGGGAGAAGGGGAATTGGTTGATTAGGGTAAAATACGAATGTGTCCCGAGTTTGTGTAATGATTGAAAACAAAAATCGAAACGCAGGCTGCGAGGAAATCTGCTCCGACCACCGGAGGAGTCAAGAAGCCTCACCGTTACCGTCCTGGAACTGTCGCCCTTCGGTAATTACATGTATTTGGTTTTGAATGTGTCATTCAAACACCCCTTCTTTGATATGAAACGTGAATGATTGGTATTGGTTTTGGATAATGCAACAGTGAAATTCGCAAGTACCAGAAGAGCACAGAGTTGCTGATCCGTAAACTGCCGTTCCAGCGTCTTGTTCGTGAAATCGCTCAGGATTTCAAGGTAACTTGTGTTATGACTTAAACTCTTGTTGAATCGTAATTCTTCAAATACCAAATTCTATCCTAGTAGAAGATCATTGGGTAACTAGACTGATCAATGTTTACACGAGAAGTTTTGCCTCTGCAGTTGATTCAGTTATGTGATTCGAACTTTAGGGCATTGCAAATACTCTTGAGTTAGATGTCTTGTAAATAAGGATAAGGGAGTGTTGTTCATCAAAGCGGGTAGCAAATTGATCGCGTCCTTGGTTCAAATGAGATAAAGAGTGGATTTGTTTTCCAATTAGCGACAGACGCAAAATTGTCTCTGCTATTGTGATTTTGCTATGGGGTTGTGGTATAGTTTGATTTTGTTCAGACCTAAAGGGGGAGGATTTTGCATAGTTCACACGAGATGATTAATAATGGGTATGATTTGGATTCATATGAGATTTTGCTTTAATTGGGTTGGATGTGGAAATTGCAGACAGACCTGAGGTTCCAGAGCCATGCAGTGTTAGCTCTTCAGGAGGCGGCTGAGGCGTACCTGGTGGGTCTATTCGAGGACACCAACCTCTGCGCCATTCATGCCAAGAGGGTCACCATTATGCCCAAAGACATCCAATTGGCTCGACGGATTCGCGGAGAGCGAGCTTGATTTTCGACTACTTGTCCACTATGTAGCCTTTTCCTTAGTGAGTGGTGGTTAGGTTTTGGAAATGGTAAGAGGAAGGAATAGCAATTTGTGTGAGATAATACATACCTCTTTGTCTTCAGCCTCTCTATTGCGCAATTCATCGTCTCGAAGTTGGTTTTCGGCTTTTGTTTGGTGGGTGAATGATGGAATTTCCTCTCTTGTTTTACAAATGAAAATTGGTTGTTCTCGATATGCAGTAGGTCATATGTTATCTGGATCCAAAAGAAGGAATATGCAACTATGGCTTCATAGAAGATGTGAGACGATTGATTGATCCAGAGGAACGCACGAGGAGTGGGAGTCGATAAGAAATACATGTTTGTTTTGTTGCTGCTTACGAATTAGAAAAAACAAAATTCATAATCTAATTAAACCTAAACCTATTTCTGGGTTATCAAGACAACCTTGTATAATTAAGGATATGGTTTTGTAATTTACTTTAATTTATAGTTTTAATATTACTGATTCTGATGAGAGGGTTACGGAAAACAAATTTAGTAATTAATTTCATCAATTTACTGTCTGTGTCAGTTGAGGCATTTTGTTTGGTGTAGCTGTCAACAAATATTCCGTAATCTATTTTTGTAACGACGAAACTGCCATCTCATGAGTTAACAAAAACGGAAACTGGCATCTCATTAATTACCCCAAATGATACGTTGGCAAAGTTGGAGGAATTAATTGCCCGCAAGGTAATCCATTCGTATTATTCTTACAAATCCAATAGGAAGTTTTAAAAATTACAATTCCGGAATTTTCATATATATTGGGATTGTAATATATGGTTATATATGTTTGCAATTTCATAATCTCTTAAAAACTCCCTGAAAATTAGAAGCATTATAAAATTTTTATATGAACCAAGAAAGAAAATCCACATTAATATATAGTTTTGACGGGGAAATTGGTGAAATAATCATTTCTAAAAAATAAATTAATCATTTTCTGAATCTAATCTACATTGCAGAAATCTATTTCATTTTAATGTTGTATATAAAAAAAATGTCTAACCACCCAAAATGAAAACAATTTATTTTGAAAATCGTTCAGAAGTTGAAGTTAGACTGTAAAGTCAAAGGTTGGACCGTCATATTCTACTGATTAACAAAATAACTCTCAATAGATTGAAATTTATAATTTTATTATATGTAAGATTTTAAATTAATCGAATAATATACAATAGTATACAAGGTAAATTCCATCTAAAAAGTTTATACAAATCGAAACAAAAGATGAGTGTATGTATACCTTTTTTCTAAGTGTTAATATTTGGAAAAAATAATTGAATCGAAATCGGAAATTTTACTTTGAAAATAATTTACTCCAAACTATATATATATATATATATTTGTGGCGCTCGCAACGAATATAATTTCTAGTTGTGCTAGGGTTTAAGGTTAGTGGTGAAATCTGATTGGTTTATATTTATCTAAGGGAATGAAGGGAGGACATGCCACCTTAGTTCGGAACAACGTGCGAAATCAATGTTGACAGATTTGCATGCATCTCCCATTGTTTCCTTTTCATCGCTTTGCTTCGATTTTACTATTCTTTCCTAACCGGAAAAAATGTATTATTATTTGTTTTTATTATGGGATCTAATTATAAAATACAATTTTATAAAATCTAATCTTACAAATTGTATTAATTTAATAGATAAGGTCTGGAGTTTTTTTAATCCAGCCCATCGAAAAGTATTCGTTTTGCTTCGGAAATCCGAATATTTTAAACCTCCGGCTCGAGAACAGCCTTTGTATATCAATCATATAAACCCAGAATTATCTCCCTCCCCACAAGCCAGGAATCGAACACTCAACTTCAAGGTGGAGTTACCTCCTACTCCAAACTTGATCACTCGCCCACGATCTGTTGGGTTGGTCCTCGTAACTTGTTAGAAGGCCAATTTTAAATAAGTGGACCTATTTAAATAAATGGGCATGCCTTATAAAAACCATTTTGTAACAGAAGCATTTCATTATGCTTAGTTGTTAGCGCTAACAATGGCTTGTCATATATACCTTTTTTAGAAGCGAATCATAGGTGATGATTGTATGATAAAAACACGTACTAAAAAAAATAACAAGATGAAAGAGCAATTAACTAAGACAACTGCACTGTTAAAACCAAATATTATACAAAAAAAAAAACAAATAAATTCACATTGTACAAAAAAAAAATCAAATAAAACATTATTTTCACTATTCCATCACTCTAATAAACTGCATGCAACAAAAAGCATTTCTAATTGATTGAAGATAATTTTTCCTAAATATGGAAATGATTAAAAATCTGAACTGACCACGAAAAAAAAATAATTGTTTTTCTTACATGAAAGCAGAATCCAAACTGAAGTCGCAAAGAACCCGAACTGAATCGAAATTCGATACGGAAGTCGAATGATATAAATTTTTTAAAATTGAAAACTCGAGTAAAAAATAACTAGACTGAAAGTTAAAATTTATATCCCTTATTATATCGTTGAAACAATTGTCCTCTATAGAAAAATTAAATAAAACTAGATTAATTTAACAAATCTTTAATTTAGAATGAAATGCAAATGTTTGATCGTGTTAAATAACTTTTTATATTTGAAACAACTCTTAAACATTTAAATCTTCTTACCAGAATAGTATATGATTGGTTGATAACAAAATACCCAAATATCGTAAATAATCTTAATGGACAATATTGATTAAATATACAAAACCCAATATTTATACGTACAATTTCGTCAAGCCAGATTTTAAGCACACAGAAAACATATACAAATATGATATATGTATGTAGGTATATATTGACAGAGGCACTTGGATATGTATTATATATATATATTGACAAGTCATATAAATAAGTAAGGGCTTTATCTTGTAAACAAAAGAAAAGTGACTTCTCACCATAACCCTAAGAGAGAGAGAGAGAGGAACGAATTAATCCACTCTTTTTTTATTCTTATTTTTCCCTTCTTTGTTCAAAATTTCATCCTTTCATCATGTCGTCTTAGACCAACTATGTCCATGACCTGTCTTGTTCCATTCCAACTCCGAGTAAAACTCTGAAATCAGTTCGGTCGGTCGGTCCACTTGACATCTGTATTGGATTCCTTACATACATATAGAGAGTAGTTTGAAATTTCAATGGAAATCTCTGAAACAAGCAACGATAGTTTTGAGAGTGCTCAAACTTGCCAAAGAGGTCACTGGAGACCGGCCGAAGACGAAAAGCTCCGGTTTCTTGTGGAGAAATATGGCCCCAAGAACTGGAATTTCATCGCTCAGCATCTCCAGGGCCGGTCTGGTAACATATATAGATCCAATCATTTTTCTTTCATATTTTTGTAGACACCCTTTTATATGTATGTATGTATGTATGTATGTATGTATGTATCGTTTGATACGTATTGTTTCCGGTACATATAGGGAAAAGCTGTAGGTTGAGATGGTACAACCAGCTCGATCCGAACATCAACAAGAAACCCTTCACGGAGGAAGAAGAGGAGAGATTGCTGAAGATGCATCGGACTCAAGGGAATCGTTGGGCATCCATCGCAAGATTGTTCCCCGGAAGGACGGATAATGCGGTCAAGAACCATTTCCACGTGATTATGGCCAGGCGAAAACGCGATCGTTTCTCCTCTCTCGCCTCCTCCTCAGCTAGTTTCAAGCGGAATTGGCAAGGCATCGCCACGACCTCTACTAGCCATGGCTTCCTCCCTAGGGTCGACAGCTCGAACTTTGGACTATGGAGATCGCAAGACGTCAAGAAACATGAGACGTGGCCTGGTTCTTGGACGTATAATGGATCTACTGTCACTTCTGGTTCATCATTCTTCGATGGCTTTGGAGCGAGGAGGTGTTATAGTCCTAATTTTTCTGTTTTGGCACCGAGGGATTGTCATATTGGATCGACTAATTCGGTCTCCGATTGCGGCCATGGAAGTCAAGAAGAGACGTTTCGTGTGACCGAGAGTACAAATCGTCACGGAGAAGCTCATGGAAAGATTGCAGAACATGTTGATGATCATGATGAGGAGGGGAAGAACAATGTCGCTTTCATTGATTTTCTTGGCGTTGGATTATAGTTTCTTAGGTTCGAATATCATCACTCAATTTCATCAAGGATCTGTCATCAGGTTTATGTTTCATTTTCTTCCTTTCTCAATCTTCTGTTCTACACATATACATACATAATATATATATACACACACACATATATATATATATATATATATATATATATATATTACAACCTTGAAATCAAAATCTCCTCAAGCAAGAGTTCCATATACATATATATATATATATATATATGTATATATATGCCTACGTTTAGTTGAGTATGCGTTGAAAAGTATGAATTTGCATCTACATATATATAAACATAGGCAAGGCTACACATGCATATATGCATGGACACAAACGTATATACCAATATATGCATGTCTGGGAGTGTATCCATTTGTATGGGTTAATTATAATGGGTTTTCACCATTTTTTTTTTATCAAATTATATAAGTTATTGTTGAATCAACATAGATCGTAAGTATCCATCTATATATAGAGCTTATACCAGAAAGCATATAATATACGATTTTGTAATTCGTCAGTTTATACAGTCACTTACAAATTTTTTGTACGTTCGGGAAAAAAACGGAGAAATCTTTTTCTTCTGCTGCTGGATTTTACGGATATGCATAAATAATTTTTAGAAAAAAAATCCTTTCACGTCATCCAAATTTATGATCTTACCAACCATCTATACTATATATATAACCTTTAAGTACGAAAATTTGATATTCTTTAAAATAAGAAACTAATTAACGATGACATAAAAGCACATTCGTATGAAAAAAAATTAACGATGACATATGTCACCGTAACCTTTAAAATAATATATATTTCATAATTCTTATAAAATCTGTATGTTCTATAGTATCAACAAATTTTGGGAAAACGATACTATACGTCAAGTATAATATGAAAGATATTGAATAATTTAAAAATATTTATTTATAAATATTTTTTGGTTTTATTTTAGTTTATTGATAATTTTTATTCTTTTTTTTTTGGGTTTGATTAATTTGTTATAATAAAAATCGTACTCAATTATTATTTAAATCAGGCCCATTTAAATGTTTAAAAGCCCATATGTTTTCATTAGTAGCCCATGAAAACTATATTGCAAGCATGAATAGTTTCAGTCAAAATCAATACAATAATATTACCCTTATTAAAGTTTCAATTTTATAATGATCCGATTTACGATCTTATTAGTTACTAGAATTTAAATTTATGACTATGAAAAAATATTTTTTTTCTATAGAAATGTCATCCCTAAATGAGTTTATTGAAGTACATGATTGTATTGAGATTAAGTTTCGTCATTCACATTAAAATTATAAACTCAAAATATATCGCGGAAAGTATATAGTTTCGCTGAATATTTGATAATAGAATTCATAACGACAAACTTATCTTGAAAATTTTGTTTAACATGGCTTAAATAGCAACCAAATACCGGTTATTTAAAAAATTAACCTTTTATTAATATTATTATTAAGTAGAAAAACTAAGTATTTACAATTTTATAAACTATTTAAAATTCTTATTAATTATTATTTTTAAAATTTTTGTACCTTTGACCGTGCTGGCATTGGATAAATATGACTTTTGTATACTATATGAAATTTAAAGATGAAAAATAAAATACTGAAAGCCTTAAAAAACATATTTCGAAGAAAAAAAAGGTTCACGGGCTACAAGAGTCAAAAATTGGGACTATGAAAACGGAGACATGCCGACAAAATGTTCTTGTATTGTAGGAACGTTCACGGGAGACACATTAAGACAAAAATAGATTCTAAAAATTTAATAATAAATCGAATATATTTAATTTTTAGCAAATTAATTCAATTATTTCCCACCATGAAACGCCAGTTTGGATATCATAATTTTTGCAAAATTTTATATTAAAAAATATCAACCACACAAAAAATAACTTGGACACAATTTGCTCAAAAGTTATGTTCCGTCAATATCTAACAAAACAAATACATTTGATTTTGAGTTATATATACATATATGTAGTATGTGACTATGTGAGTATATATACTATAATGAAGATATTATGTTTTTGTGATAATGTTTATATTCAATGATTTTTTTTGTCTCAAATAATCGTATAAAAAAATTCTCTAAATTTTTTATATTCAGATCTTAAACATAAAATATAATAAAATAATATCACATTTTGGGGTTTGGAAAACTAATTAAGATAAAACATTTGATTTTCCTAGCACAAAAAAAAATATGACATATGTAAATGTTCTAAGTTTTCGAGCAAATAATCTCCCAATCATTTATGGATGAAAATATTTCCCATAACATAAAAGTTCGTGACATTCATATTCAATTTATTGTTGCATAATTTATCAATTTCGTAAAATAAATAAATGAATTATAAAAACACTAGTTTCTTACCATCATTTGATGGATAATTGGAAACATGATATCATATATCTTAAACAAATTGTGTCGGCATTTGGTACTAACTACAATAAATTCGGGTAATTATCATTATTAGTTTTATTACTATTTTGGTCACTTCTCGATTATTAATAATTTGATGTACGACTTCTTTTTTGGTTTGTTTGCTTCTAATGAAACTTATTTGGTAACAAATTATGGTCGATAGTTAGATTTTAATTCAATTTAAATTTTATGACCTAAAACTTAGTAAACTTGTAAACATGACTTCTAAAACCATGTAAATACAATTGACGTTTTAAAACAGATCTTATTTTACTAATTTGAAATTTAAAAAATCTAGCTTGGTTTCAAATTGCAATTTCCAAACCTTTTGTTTCCTTTTGATGTAAATCCATATATACATACATATATAGGAAATCCATATATATATATATATATATATATAAGCGTGTGTGTGTATATATGAAATCCCCAACAGCCATATAAAAGAATATATGTATATCAGAGAGAGAGAGAGAGAGAGAGAGAGAGAGAGAGAGAGAGAGAGAGAGATGGCACACAAAAGAGCACGTGAACTCTACATTTCTCAGTGGGAAAATCGCAGCAAACTCCGAATAACACTTTCACGTGAACAAAGTAGCAGCCAAAATTACAGAACATTTCTTCATTACACACACATATATATATTAAAAAAAATATAAAACCATAGAAAGGACATGGTTTTTGTTGGGCGCACTGGGCCTTTGGGAGGAAGAACAGAACAGAGAGGATCAACAAAGAGCTTCATCCATGAAGAAGGAAGGATGTGAGATAGAAGCTGTGGATATCGACTTCAAGATCTTTCCACGGATCAGAAGGGTTAACCCTTTCGCGATCTCCGTGTGGAAAATGCCCCAAGAAACTGATCCGTGGAAGATTGAGGAAGAGACAGGCAACAAGATCAAGCATGTCTTAAACGGAGTTACCTGCAGAGCGAAACCGTGCGAAATTCTTGCAATTGTCGGCCCCAGTGGCGCAGGGAAGTCTTCTCTGCTTGAAATTCTTGCTTCCAAAGCCACTCCACAAACCGGCTCGGTTTTTGTGAACCAGAAACCTGTTGACAGAGCCAAGTTCAAGAAAATCTCAGGTTATGTCACTCAGAAGGATACTCTGTTTCCTTTACTTACGGTGGAAGAAACCCTTATGTTCAGCGCCAAGCTGCGTCTAAATCTCCCTCGAGAAGAACTGAGATTGCGGGTGAAGTCCTTGGTACAAGAGCTCGGTTTAGAAGCTGTAGCAATGGCTCGTGTTGGCGATGATAGGGTCAGAGGAATATCCGGTGGAGAGAGACGTCGAGTTTCTATAGGAGTTGAGGTTATTCATGATCCCAGAGTTCTTATTCTTGATGAACCCACGTCTGGTTTGGACAGTACTTCGGCACTGCAGATCATAGAGATGCTCAAACTAATGGCTGAAACACGGGGTCGGACCATAATTCTGAGCATCCACCAACCGGGATTTCGTATAGTTAAGCTCTTCAACTCTGTTCTTCTGTTGGCCAATGGCTCGGTCTTGCATCAAGGCTCGCTAGACCAGCTTGGTGGTTACTTGAGGTCAATTGGTTTGCAGCTTCCTCTCCATGTAAATATTGTAGAGTTCGCCATCGAGTCCATTGAAGACATCAGAAAACAGCAAAAGATTCAGCGAGGAAGAAGGGTGGGACATGTCCTGACATCAACAACACAACAACAGAAGAAATCAGAAGATATGAAAGAGGAAGGCAGAAGTGGAAAATCCACGCTACAACAGCTGTTTCAGCAATCCAAGGTTGCTGATAAGGGAACCATGAATGCTGGCATTGAATTCAACAGGAATTTCGCAAAATCAAGAATAGAAGAAACTATGATACTCACTCATAGGTTCTCAAAAAACATATTTAGAACTATGGAGCTGTTTGCATGCAGGACAGTTCAGATGTTAGCGTCAGGACTAGTTCTCGGTCTGATTTTCCATAATCTTAAAGTCGATCTCATTGGTGCACGAGAAAGGGTAGGCCTATTTGCATTCATATTGACATTCCTGCTAACTAGAACAATAGAGGCACTGCC
>NW_010971389.1:4259998-4275226 GCF_000463585.1 Tarenaya hassleriana | reverse complement strand
ATTCCTGCTAACTACAACAATAGAGGCACTGCCGATATTTCTGCAAGAAAGGGAGATTCTAATGAAGGAGACCTCAAGTGGAAGCTACAGAGTATCGTCATATGCAATTGCTAATGGACTCGTCTACTTGCCATTTCTGCTCATCCTAGCTATCCTATTCACTGTCCCAGTATACTGGTTGGTGGGACTAAACCCTAATTTCATGTGCTAACTACAACAATAGAGGCACTGCCGATATTTCTGCAAGAAAGGGAGATTCTAATGAAGGAGACCTCAAGTGGAAGCTACAGAGTATCGTCATATGCAATTGCTAATGGACTCGTCTACTTGCCATTTCTGCTCATCCTAGCTATCCTATTCACTGTCCCAGTATACTGGTTGGTGGGACTAAACCCTAATTTCATGGCATTTCTGCACTTTTTGTTGCTGATTTGGTTGATTCTTTACACGGCAAACTCAGTTGTCGTGTGCTTTAGTGCACTGGTTCCTAATTTCATCGTCGGAAATTCAGTGATTTCCGGTTTCATGGGCTCGTTCTTTCTGTTCTCTGGCTACTTCATATCGAAGCACGAGATCCCCAGCTACTGGATTTTCATGAATTACATCTCTCTGTTCAAGTATCCCTTCGAAGGATTTCTGATAAATGAGTTCTCCAAGTCAAACAAGTGCTTGGAGTATGTTCTTGGTAAATGCCAAGTCACTGAAGAGGGTCTACTAAGAGAAGAAGGGTATGGAAAGGAGAGTCGATGGAGAAATGTTATGATCATGGTTTGTTTTATCTTAGTCTACAGGTTTATTTCCTATGTGATCCTGAGGTGTAGGTGCTCCCAATCCCAACTAAGTTTCAAGGGCACCCGAGCTTGAAGGATATGGTAAAAATACTGTCTTTCATGTAAGTCTTTCATGAACATGTTTGTTCACATGTTTCGAGATTTACTTCGTATAGCTTCTGAAGAAGAAAACTGAGATTCACTAAAGAAGTGAAAAAAAAAGGTCTTCTGCGAAGAGATTTTTCATTTGATATAATATTCTCTGGGCTTTCCTATCTCCTATTTCCGGTGTCATGGGATCACTGCACAGTTATTAAAATAAATAACATAAAAAAGTATAGAGCAATTTACTTACATGAGATTACCCGAAAGCAGCATCAGCTGAGTGATCCATTTGGTCATCCAATGCCGATTCCATCTCATCCGGCTCTTCGTATTCCTCATAGTTTATGGTATCAGGGATATAACCAGCTTGTTTCATCTGTACCATGAGAGTCTTAAGAAGCCGACGAATTTGGTTCTTGCGAGGATGCCTTTTATCCTTTACCATGAAAACATTGACATGTCCTTGTATGTCTATCCAACTACACCCTGGCTGCTTAATGACTCCTTGTTTCCTCATCAACTTCCGTACTCTCATCACATCGCCCCATCTTCCAAGCTCAGCATACATGTTTGAGAGAAGTACATATGGTCCAGAATTGGAAGGGTCTATCTCAAGATGCTTCTCTGCTGCGTATTCACCTAATGTGATGTGCCGGTGAATTTTACAAGCAGCAAGAAAAGATCCCCATATAACAGAGTCAGGCTGCATAGGCATCTCCTCAATCATGTTCTTAGCTTCTTCTAGATACCCAGCTCGACCAAGCAAATCAATCATACATGTGTAATGGTCCATATGCGGAGACACCCCGAAATCTCTGTACATAGAAGAAAAGTAGTGTCTCCCTACTTCTACAAATCCTGAATGATTGCATGCAGAAAGAACGCCGATCATGGTAATGTGGTCTGGTTTTTCTCCAGAATCCAGCATTTCCCGGAACAAAGCAAGAGCCTCGATCCCATAACCATTTTGGGCATATCCCACAATCATTGCATTCCATGAGACGCAATCTCTTTCCGACATTTTCTTAAATGCAAGATAACCATCTTCCACAGATCCGCATTTCACATACATGTCTATCAAGGCATTACCCACAAATATATCAGACCTTTCGCAAGATTGAAATTTAAACCCATGCTTCAGCACATGCACATGAGCCTGCAAACCAAGATGCAGATCCGCAAGATTAGCACATGCATTTAGTAGATTCCCGAAAGTATAGTCAGTTGGGCATACTGACTCTCTCTTCAGGATGCGGAAGAGATTGATCGCCTCTTCATTTTCCCCATTTTGGGTATAGCCTGCTATAAGTGCATTCCATGATATAACATTCCTTTCTATCATTTCCGTAAACATAAGTCTAGCCGCCTTTGTGCTCGCAGTCTTTGCATACCCACTGACCATGGAAGTTTCTGACACAATATTCTTAGTTGGAATCCTATCAAATATGTACCTAGCTTCATTTATTCTGCGACACTTTGCATACATGTCCACGAAGGCATTGCTGAGAACAAGATCATCCCTTAACTTATCATTCTTAATAGCACGTCCATGAATTTCCTGACCAACCTTAAGTGCCGACATGCTTGCACAAGCACTGACTACACTTGTTAACGTCACTTCATCTGGCTCAAACTCAGACTTCAACATCATGAGGAAAACCTTGAGAGCTTCCATTGCCGGACCATTTTGTTCGTAGCATGTAATCAAATTATTCCAGGACACAACATTTCTATCACTCATCTCGTCAAAAACCAGCTGAGCGCTTCCTGTGCTCCCACATTTTGAATACATGTCAACAAGTGCAGAGCCTATATAAACATCCGACAAACCTGGTGACTTTGCTATCAAAGCATGGATTTGGGTACCCTTTTTCATGTCCATTAAACCTGCACAAGCACTGAGACCGCTGCCGAATGTATATTCATTGAGCACAAAGTCCTTCTTATGCATCAAAGCGAAATAATGCAAAGCCTCTTCAAAGCTATTATGCTGCGCAAACCCAGCAACCATAGAATTCCAAGTACACTGATCATGGTCAGGCATCGACCAAAACATTCTCTCAGCCTCATCGAGAAATCCAGACTTCGTCAAAGCGGTTAGGACAGAGTTCCAAGAGTAAATGTTTCTCACAGACATTTCATCGAACACCCTGCGCCCGTCCACCAAGCACCTGCATTTCGCATAAGCATCAATGAGCCTGTTCTGTATAAATACCTCATCTGAGAACTGCGATTTGACGATAAGTGCATGGACGCGACGAACATCTCGGGCCGACTTTGATCGGATGCACGAATCGAGAAGCTTCGCGAATGGTGATGATGAATCCGCGAAAACGAGATCGCAGGCGACGACTTTTTGCAGAATTTGCCTTGCCATTCCATTACTGTGGGTTCATGAGACTAGGGTTTCGGATGAAGAAATGGGTTCCATGAAAATATTACAACACCGTTGAGAGATGAGACGGAACAAGAGATTTCATCTCCGATCCAATCTGGAGACTTTGGCGCTGCTTTAACGGTAAAATGAGTAATTTTCCTTTTTCGGTTCGGTTTTTGTGGTTTTAGCTTTAATATTTTTTTGGGGGGATTTTGGTTTAATTTTATTTATTTTAACGGTAAAATCGAATGATATTTTAGAAAATTATCTTTTTTTAAAAAAATGAAAATCGAATCCGAACAGAAACCAAACCAATTCCAAAAATCAATATCAAACCAAAATTCAAAATATCAAACAGAATAGCACAATAACCACTTATTTAAATATTAGAAAACCATTAACACACGATACATATAACCACTTATTTTTAGAAAATTATCTTTTTTGATGAGAATAATTCTAATTTAATTCGTTTCTTTCAAACCCTAACTCTTCCGGCTAACATAAAAGCCTTATAGACGACGTTGCGAACCAGCCTAGATCCGCCCCACGCGGTCTCGAGCTCTCTCACCACATTTTCCGACAACAGATCGAACCCTTTGTCTTTGGCCGCGACGACCGCCGACCACGATCTCAGCATCCGTACGATCCCCTCGAACGCCGTCGTCGTGGGCATTTCTAGCTCCATAGGCTCACCCTCGGACCCCATTCCCACGCCCTCAAACGGAAACGGCAGCGTTTTGTAAGCGTCGAACAGGTACTGAATGTTTGGGTACTTCCAAAACGGCAGCGTTTCAGTGTGGAATCTCTTCAAGACGGCGTCGAACTCTTGGTTCACTACGACGTCGCTGTAACACCACACCGCGATCACTCCGCTGGGTTTGCGTAGGAGGCGCGTGGCGAGCGCGTAGAATCTCGGGAGGTCGAACCAGTGTACGGCTTGAGCCACCGTGATGAGGTCGACGGAGTTTTCTCCTCCGATCAGATCGACGAGCTCGTCGTCGGTCATCGATGGCGGAGTGTGGTGGTAAACGACCTTCGGGTTCGGCATCGCGAGCTTCAGCTGCGATTCGCTTACGTCCGTCGCGATGACTCTGTCGTAGTGCTCTGCGATCTGCTTGCGAAATCCGAAATGAAATGGTCAGATCGCAGTTTTTGAATTCGTGTGGGTTCTTTATCAATGGGAGAGAAGACACTACACATCATGATGTAATTTCTGAAATCGGAGATTTGGTTTCTGTTCGTTTCAGTTTTTCCGATCTTCAACGATTTTTTGTTTAACGTTTTCTGATTAATCTAGCATCCAACGAAAGCAAAATCATTGGCACGATCTACAGGGAAATCTATGGGAAAATCAACGATCTGAACATTTGATATCTACAAGAAATTGCACCACAGGAAGCATCTTAAGCATTGCACCACAGGATCAATCTAGCATTTGTTATCTACAAGAAATTCGAACTCCGATTCGAATTTGAACTCAGATAGTTTCTCTTGCAGTGAGCGGAAAATGAAGAGAGAGAGAGAGAAAAAAAAAATAGGGAAGAGGGTGATGAACGCTGACGCTTAGAGCAGCCTGGCCGTTGCCAGTCCCGACGTCCCAGGCCAGGTCACGGCGGAGAGTGATGCCGGCGAGCTTGGAGTACCATTCCGACGGGTAGGTTGGCCTTGCATCCAAGTACAAATCGGCTTGTTTGTCGAACAATCCTGCCATTTTCTCCGGCGATGATGTTCAGAGTTATCCAAGTATATAAACAGTAGATGACTGATTAACCCAAGAGAAAAAGGAACTTTCCAAGAAGCTGACTAGGTTTTTTTGGGCTTTATGCTTTATCAATTGGTTTTTTTTCTTCTTAAAAACAAATTAGGGTAAAAACAAATTAGGGTCAGTACAGTACCTGAGTTAACAACTCTAGAGTTAAGATTTAGGGTTTATAATCGGTTTAGAGTTTGGAATTTAGAATTGGTTTAATAAAAAAACTGACAAGTGGTCGGTCCAATAAAATTAGTAAAAAAGATGTTTTGCCTACAATGGTATAGACTTTTAAAATTATGAATAAGATACATGCATGACGAATATATACAAATATAAAATGGGGTAAATGTTTGGAGCGGTTTTATAATATATTAGCATATGATATAATCGATGAGTTGGTACAAATGACTAATTTGTCGAATATTCCTCACCCTATACGATTCCAAGTTCCAACCATTGACTAAATCGCATCGAATCCACTCCAAAAAAAAAATTCCCTTTTATTTTTTTTGTTTCATTTAGTTCTCTCACTTTCTTTTAATTAATTTAATTAACAGTCTTTTTATTTTTAAACTATAAATAATTCAATGATAATATTATTAGTGCATATGATCACGTTTTTCAATCCATCTATATAATTATATGAATATTTCATGGCTCCTTTATGTACGGAGGTCCCTCGACTGTAAGAGGGTTAAAGGCTAAAACACACTACCTTTTATAGCAAAATACATTTCATCCTGTTTTTCTTGTTCAACATATCTATTCACAAAACAAGAGAACGAAAATACGAAAACATGGACGACGGAAAAAGACAAGAACCCATGTTTCAGTTTCTTGGTCTGATATCGTACTCTCACGCGGCGGAGCGATCGGTTTCGTGATCAAGAAGAGTCGATCGTAAGCGGGGGGAAAATGGCAGTGCCAGATCCTGGGGCAGGACAGGCCTTCGTCTATCTCGTAACCTTTTTCCTTCTCCTCTCCATCGCCGTCGGAGGCGGCTGTCTCATCGCCTACACCATCCTCCCTTACCCGCCCTCCTGGCTCTCCTACGTCGGCATCACCTTCGTCTGTCTCCCGTGGCTTTTCTGGCTTCTCACCTTCGTCTACCGCCTCCTTTCCCGGGCCCTCGGCTTCAGGATGGTCGTTGGATCCGGTGGCAACGCCGATGCTGACACGGTGACCCGTGAAATCGAGCCTCCTGGACGAAACCCCGAGTCCCAACACGAGGAAACGCCTGCCAAAGTCCAGTCAGGACAAGCCCTTATGTCGAATGGCGGGCAGGAAGGGAACAGATCGAAGAAGCGAACGTCCACCTCGAGCAATTCCAGCCTTGCGTCGCACGAAAGCGAGATGCCATTGGCCATTTCCATGGGAACTTGAAGAATCTGTTGAATGGTTACGCCTGCACATTCTCGCAGAGACCGTCGCTCGACAGGTTGTTATTAGGGTTTCTTACAGTGACAAAACAAAGGAGAATCTCTGCAACCTGCGACTCAGATCGGGTGTTTCATGTTTATGTTCGAAATGTTCCCCCTTTACAGACATATGAACCCTAAACACAACACCCTTTAAATCATTAGGACCAACAGATCTTTCCTCAAGCTAAATGATCCAAGATTGGATCAGGTTTTGGACGGAATTGTCGCCATCAATGGCCGGATCGAGATTTGTTTTTTTCCCGTCTGATTTGTGAATAGTTAGCAAGATTGTTGATTTTTTGCGTTTTGTACATATTGATCACAGTCACATGACATCATATAAATACACAAACCATAGAAAAAAATCCTTTCCTATAAGAGTTTTTAAATTCCTGCCAAAGGACTTCTATCATGTTCCGTGAGACATACACACACACATACACATTTGCATGGCAAAATGAGATCTTGCTTATCTTCACACCTGCTTCAAAGATATGACTTAAGGGTTTACATGAAAGAGAACTTGCCTGTAACAGAGGAGGAAGAGGAGAAGGTAAAAAGAAAAAGGGAACTAACAACTAACGCCCCGATCAAGGCCCGTCGGTATTATCTTTCGCCTAGCAGTGACTCGAGAAGAGCCGCCTCTTCCTCCTGCGGGGAAAGTACGAAATGGGGAGTCTTAAAACCGAACATTCAAACTCTCGACTGTAAGATAGACAGCGTTACTGTTTTACTATGTATTTCACATACCACCAAGGCATTGAATTCTGTCTCCTCGTCTATGGCGCTGATCACGGCTGGATCTTCTAGGAGTTCCTGTCCCCCCACCCCAGGATTAAGACAAGCTTAGTTTACAGTTACATCACCCGAGATATCACAGCAAAAACCAAACTGAAAACTTGTCCTTATTTTAACATGCCAACAGTTTTGAGGTTCTGATTTTGCAAACAGTGAGTCTGTTTTATTTTAAAGCATCTTTGTAAGAATCCACGACCAGGAAAAACCGAGCATCAATGCAACTGATTCGGAAAAGAGAAGAGAGCCACAAGGTCTTATGTTTAAGATCGATATTCTATATGGGTATGAAGAGATGCATTTGGACAACAAAAACGGAACAGGAAAATAGTCAAGGTTCAGCTTACATCATCCGCAATTCGTAGCTGCCCGTTCTGATCCTGCGCAAATGAAATTCACCTGTATCAGATTTTGTCTATTTCTCCGGATATAGTTACATCGAAATACGCTAATCAACAGCTTCTTTCTTCCTTTTTCTTGAGGTAGTAACAACTAAAACCGTATTCAGCTCAAGGAGACAATATACTAATCTACAATAAGTACTGCAAATTTAGAAACTTGCCTTTACAGCAACAAATAGAAGTGGATCTGAAGGTGTGTAGATCATGTAATGGGCTCCATCCTGTTCCAAATAGAATTTGAGATGAGGAAAGTGGAAGAAGTGTGACTCTGAATTTTCTTTTAACAACGCAAATACAAAAGATAATCATCGGTTTTAACTGCATAACGTTTGCATTTAACATTGGACTTGTTCCAAGGAAGTGAACCAATTCGTGATTAGTCGTAGAATCATTGGCTAGGATAAGTTCACACCAAATCAAAATCAGAGTTTCATGGTTGTTTCATGCTTTACAACATAAAACAACAAAGAATCAAGTTCCATAACGGAAATTGTTAAAATTCTGAAGTAGCCAAAACAGATTTCCTAGTGTCGGAGCAAAGCATATAGAAGACGGAGCAGCAGCAAAAGAAAGACATTTGTAATGTAGCAAAAAAGCTTGCATGGTTTTCACAAAAAGAGAAGTTTAAAAAGAAAACCAAGAGGCCTTTCTGGAGGAAATGGAGTGTCCAGATATTTTAAGGCTCCTTAAAACTATGACCAAGCAAGACACAGGTCCATCCTAATTCCCTAACGTTTTAAGTAGCAGTGATGGCAAGAGCAAGAACAGCTGACGTTATCATACCAGATGGAAACACGTAATTTCAATTCCTTCTGTTGGCAAGCCTTCAACGTCTTGGCCGTCATCTGCAAATGTTCAGAAATTTGTAAACACGTAATCACAACAGTAAAATCTGGAAATATGGATGACCTAAAATCTCCAGTGGGTTTCATCATCAAGTAGATCGATCCCATTTGGAATTTACCAAACATGCAAGTCCCCTAATACGAGCACAGACACTTTTCTCCTTTAAGATTTTTCTTCATATGTTTGGTGTTAATTCTTGACATACCATTTCAAATGGAAGTTCGATCGAATTCATAACCACCATAAATATGAAAGAGATACATTTCCATGTGCATATATAGCATAGATGATGAAGAATTTTCATCAAAAGTACTTTCTTAACATCAATAGGAAGGGAAGCTCATTGCCTGTGCGGAAATCAAAGACATTATCTTCTGTGTAGCAAAATCCTCCTCTTGCAGTGTAACAAAATCTGATAAGACACAGTAGCACATTTAATAGTATTGGACATCAAGAAAAAAAGGGAATAAAGAAAATTTCCAGATTAATAATCTCCAAACACAGATACCGTCATACCCGCTGTTTACAAGATGCATATGTATTTTAGCAAGAGCAAAGGCAGCAGTCGGAAGAAGAGCTTCAACCTCTTCATCGCTGACCTAAAAGGCAAAAGCAACGACACCCATAAGAATGAGAGCTAAATACACAGGTCCTGTTAAATGCAATCTTTATCCACAAGGATGAAATTCTGCACAAAATGACTTCTCCTACATCCCAACAATGGTAGATCCCAAGAACCTTAGCTGTATCAACTGGTTCAACATTATAACGAAATGTAAATCTCGGTATTTCTTTTTCCTACTTCACAATACAGGATTTCAGATGAACTTTAGAGTGGTAAGAAAACTTCTAAGTCGAGGAAAGCTAAACACAAAGAACAGAAAGATTCAAGGAAAAGAAACTTACAGCCGACCATCCATCTATATTTGTGCTCTTCAAAATCTGGACTGGTCTGGAGCCACAAAGCAATCGATCAAGCAGGATAGAAGGAAAGGGAACAAAAATAGAGCAACTCCAATGGCGAAAACACCAAATGTGAACACTCACGTATCAACAGGACATAGAAGCATGCATTCTTCTCCCCGAGAACTCGTAAATATTCTTCTTATAACACAATCCAAAGGGCTGTTGTTCGTAGAATCAATCTGTCCACAATAAAACTTTCAACTGTTGAAGCCGACAAATTTCCAGAGTAAAGGGCACTCAGAAGTCAGAAGCATAGAATTAGGCTCTGTTTGAATCTGAACCAATAAATTTGCGACTAGAAAAAGGAAAAAGGAGGCAAGAATAGAAGATTGAACTTACAATGGTAGCGATTCGCTTATTAGAAGCCATAAGAACCCTACCACTTTCATCGATCACGAACCCAGATGGTGGTTTCGGCATTGTCGGAGGACTATACGTCGACAGAGACCGCGAATTCGAAGAAAAATCACCATCATCATCTTCCTCAACAATCTCTGCGTCGCTCATATCCCAATCATCATCCCCCGAAACCCCACTTTTCCCCTTCCTTCTCCGCTTCTTATTTGTACTTCCACTACCCTTCGCAGGCACCGACGATGACGATGACGATGACGATGACCGCTTTCTCGCGGTCTGTTTCGTCTGTGATTTGGATGCGGAGGCGATGACCAGACGGAGATGAGGGGTTTTTTGGCGGGTCAAGGGCGAGAACGGGAGCGAAGCAGATGGGTTCAGAGATTGGTGGGTTTGGGAGAAGGAGACAACGCTTAAGCGTGCTGATGGTGATGTGAAGGAAGGTGAGAAAGCCATGGAAGAGCAGCAACTTCCGCTTCCAGTTGATCGGACGAGGAAGATGTGTGCAGTAGTAGTTCTCCGGTCGGTGGTACGGCCAACGGATAAATGTTTTTCCTTTTTCTTCACATATTTATTTGGGCATTTTACTCAAATTACACAGTTGGTCGCAGCAATTTCACGTCAAAAAACACAAGGAATTATTTTTTTTTATTGAAAAGACGAAATTACACGTGATATTTGTCCGTTCGAAAACAATTTCGTTATTACGATTTCGTAATTAATTCTAAATATAGTTACAATTGATTCTAAAAAAGTGACAAAAAAAATTATCTATCGAATTTTTAAAAAAACTATATTTTATTTGAGACTTTCATCTCTATACGATTATAACTACTTATTATTTTAGTTGTATATCAGTTATATGTTAGTCGTAATAAATTCATAAAAAAATGAAAAAAAAAAGGTATTTAAGATTTTTTTAACCGAAAAGTGGGTTAAAAGTAATTTTTTTTGGTAGTGTATCCATGAAATTGCTGCGATCCAACTAGTTCATTTGAATAAAATGTCATATTTATTTTCTTTTTTTCACTTTTGCGTCGCATTGATATTTCCACAGTTCTTTTTTTACAAGCAGAAATTCACCTTCTTTTTTTGTTTTTACAGTTTAACCTCTTTTTTTTAACAGAAACAAAACTACACATAAAACCAATGCGTATTTTTTCATAGCCTAGGTATTCAATTTATTTATTATACTTTTGAAAACAATAAGACTGAATTTTCGACGGCGTAAATCCCTTTAGACCGGACACGGTTATTTGTTATTATGTACGGCTTAAAATACAAGAGAGAATAACCCAAAAAAATGAAGAATTGAATTGGACCAAATCATACCTTTCTTGGGGTTGAATTAATAACGAAATATAGAAACAAAAAAAAAATGAAGAATTGAATTAAAGCCTTAAAATATACAGAAAAAACAAGATTGAATTCATCCAAATCAATCAAAGATTTCTAAAAAATTTAAAATAAAAAACTACAAAATATAGAAACAAGAGACAACCTCTTTAAATCTGAACGCAGCAAGGTTTATTACTTGCCAAGAAAGCAGTTGATGCCGACGGCGTAAAACACGTCTCTGCTCCCATGTTCTCGGATCATATCTACGTTGAAGGAAAGCAGCCAGTCGCCATTTAAAACCCGACCAAAGGTCAAGACTTTACCAGTCAGATTCTTGTAATCATTTGACAAAGGTCTCGAGCAATGACCTTGGCGGTAACTCTGTGCCAACAACAGTACATGCATACATATAGATACATACATATATACGTAAGAATACATCCGATATGGTACATGAGAGATAGAGGAAAAGGGTAAGAAGCATATTCTCACCAGCAATACGTGGGTCTAAGTCAGTGTCATCTGGAGAAGATGAAGCAGAAGAAACCCTCAGGAACTGAAACACACCAGCAACTTTGGCTCTTTCACAGTTGCTCACATTCCGTAGAGAACACCGCCTCACAACACCACGAAAACCTTGAACAGAACTCCGCCTTTTCAGGCAAGACAGAACGCAATCAAGATTTAACAGAGGATGATCCAAAGTGGACAAATCCAATACCATGATTCACAAACTCTTGAAGGACCAGTAGGGGTTCAAGTTCCAAAAGCGAGAACCGGTCATAGGCTAGCAATATCTGATGCGACTTTGCAGTTCCATCAACCAAGAGAGGTTTTGCCACTGGACAAGTCGGCGAAAGCAAATATATGAAAAAAGATTTGTAGCCATACAAAGAAATTGAACAGTGAAACCATTCAATACATGAAGGAGATAGTTTTCCAAGGTTTCTTAGAGATATCTTGCTTACATGAAATGGCAATTGAAATACGTCCAGATTGACATAAATCCAGTAACCTTTGGCATGTAGTTTGATACCTGGTGGCAATTTTAGCCCCATCTGCTTTGGAACACAAATTATGCCCGCAGAGATTACCAAACCAAGGATGGCTTCAAGATCAACTGTTGAAAGAAAGGACTTGAAACGAAAAGGATTAAAAGTTACCACCACAATCAGACAGATTCAGATCTGCAACACACTGCAGCATCGATTGCCGATTATGTATTCGGTGTATTGCAGTTTGAGGATCGAGGATGGTCACTTGGCTCACTTTCGGATGTTTTTGCTGGTAATCCTTCAAGCACAAGATTGTAGACAGACAACCATGAGCTCCTTTCTTGTTAAAAGGATATCAAGATGCCACAAATCACATAATTCCCACAAAACAAAAGAACTTCGAAGGAAAAAACCCATTTCACAGAAACGTTTCAAGCAACACTCGATCTGTTAAAACTTAACGGCAACGCTGTGAGATTTTTGGCTCGAGTTGATCCAAACGAAAACGAAATGTTTCGAGTCATCATAATGAGTTACAAGAACTGGAAGGGCTCATGCTAAACACATCAAAGAAACATATTCGAATTTCCAAACATAGAGATATATAAAATGCTCCAAGCATAGAACACTAAGGGAAACACTATCCTATGACTGCATTCTCAGCACAAATGGGTTCAGAAAGTAGCCTGTTCTGATCAATTGCAACAAAGAAAATGCCTCTTTCCCCCACCCCAGGATTAAGACAAGCTTAGTTTACAGTTACATCACCCGAGATATCACAGCAAAAACCAAACTGAAAACTTGTCCTTATTTTAACATGCCAACAGTTTTGAGGTTCTGATTTTGCAAACAGTGAGTCTGTTTTATTTTAAAGCATCTTTGTAAGAATCCACGACCAGGAAAAACCGAGCATCAATGCAACTGATTCGGAAAATCCCTACAACCAACATTGAAAAAACAAAAAGAATGAAGGCTAAACCCACCAAAACACCAATAGTAGAATAGCAACAAAGCTCTCCCAAGTCACGGAATCAGTGTCAACTTACCAAAAAACACCATAATAACCATAGGCAATAGTACATTAACATTCTCCATGTGCTGTTAAATCTCTGTTTGCAACATTTTCATGTGAAATCAAGAGAAGTGATATTTTAAGCAGAACCAAAGCCCAAGAATAAGCATGAAAACCAGGATTTATCATTTTAGAACTCTAAAGACAACATCCAAAACATTTGACATCTCAATGGAGACTAATCCAAAAGGTTTTTATTTATACGAAGGAATGTTCCTATAAAAACAAGGGGGATAAGGAAAACGATTCCTGATACCACGAGTAGAAGCATATATTATAAGTCCAAACAACGATTCGGTTATGAACAAAGCAAGTTCCTGCAGAGTAGAATCTACCAAAAAAAACAACCACCAAAGCTACAAATAAAAGCAACAATACAAAGCCAAAATCTTGCCCAAAGTGTCAAAGTTTGTCGGTTCTGTGGAACACCCACGAAACAGAATCAGACATGGATGAGTAGAACTAGCACACCAGACAATTTCCATAAAAAACAGTTCTGAACTCCAGAAACTTTTGAATACACAGTCGTATACATGAATCTATGATGGTATTTGTGCAAACCTAGAGAGAATTTCAAGCTTGGGTTGCAAGAAATCAGAAAAAGGAGGAATCTTTACTGGGAGAGAAATCAGAAGATGGAGAATGCCAAGGCTTCGGAGCAAAATATTTATAGACAGAGAAGCAGAAAATATCGTTTCGGAAGCTTTTCGCCTATTTTTTTTATGTTTTTTCCTCTCCCCTGAATTTCCACGTAACCTTAATGGGCCTCAGCCTATTATTATAGATTTAGGCTCGGGCTTCTGAGTGGATCTAAAGCCCATCTTTATTATTGGGCCTTTTACAAATTTAAATTTACGAATAAAATATGAGTGAAATTTTTATTTTGAATTTTCAGCTTCCCGGGGGAGGGGAAAAAGGGGCATCGAATATTAAAGATTAAAAAAACAAAACTCGAATCGGTGAGGAGAAATGGGGAAAGCGAAGAGGTATTGGTTGCTGAAGACGGAGCCAGGGGAGTGGTCGTGGTCGGACCAGGCAGAGAACGGTGGACTCACCAAATGGGACGGCGTGAAGAACAAGCAAGCCCAGAAGCATCTCAAGTCCATGACCGTCGGCGATCTCTGCTTCTTCTACCACTCCGGCGCCAAATCCAGGTGCGTCGTCGGCGTCGTGGAGGTTACGCGTGAGTGGTACACCGAAGACGACGGGGACGGCGGCGGAGATGGCTCGGTCGACGTGAGAGAGGTGGGGGAAATGAGGAGGTTCGTCGATCTGAAGGAGATGAAGGGAGATGAAGGGTTGAAGGGCTTCGTGCTTTTCCGGCAGCCGAGGTTGTCGGTGGTGCCGGTAGAGGAAGATGTCTGGATCAGGGTTTGCGAATTGGGCGGTGGGTTTCGAGGAGATGGTGTCGACGATGAAGAAGATGACGAATCCTGACTCTTTCCAAGCCTTTCGAGGGAGCTTGTTTTCTGAAGCAGAGGTTTAATCAGAGGTATCAACTATCAAGTGTGGTTAAGTTGAATTATGCATGTTTTGGTGAAGATTAGGGATTGTAAATCGGAATTTCTAAGATTAGTAGCGATTTTATGAATGAACTTCAAAATCATCTTCGTTGAGGCATTGTATCGAACGCCTGGAATGCAAAAATCTTACACGTGAAAACATCTCATAAAATGATGAATATAAACTAAGCCCATTTCATATTTATCTCATCACCTATTTTCTTCCTGCCCGTTAGTTTGGGATTGATTCCGTTTTAGATTTTTTTTTAAGATTTGTAAAAATTATATATAATTGATTTTTATCAGTTTGGTTCGAAATAAAATGTTTTTTTAAAATTTTATAGTTATTTTTAATATTTGATTTGAATTTATTAAATAGCGTTTGGATTCATTTAATTTTGGTTAAAAGTATATATTATTTGGTATTTTATTTTCATGAAATATTTGAAAAAAATGACGAGCGTGAAAATAAAATAGATTAAACGTACGAGAAAATGACAGGTAAAATCTCGAAATTCGTAGTGTAGGGA
>NW_010971389.1:4220748-4259844 GCF_000463585.1 Tarenaya hassleriana | reverse complement strand
AAAATCGACATAACTAAACAGTGAAAAAGTTTTATTTTTTTTCCAATGTGAAAAATAAAGAGCGTGATTTAATAATATTTTTTTCTAAAAAATCGTTAATAATTTTCTCTTATCAATTCAAAACTAGAATAATTTTTTGGAAAATCTAATAAAAATATAAACAAATTGATAAAAAAAATATTATTAATTATATTATTCCATCTAAATATATTAATTGTTTGTGTATTTATTGAAGATTTTCTTACAGATTTTATTGTATTTTTTAAGTTCTTCAAAATTAAAATACAATTACCAAAAAAGTCATTAATTATTTAAACCTTCGGCGTTCACTAATTCCATTTATTACCTTAAATGTAAATTAGCTTCGAACGCGCTGTGTGACGCGTCTTTACCTTTCTGGGTACAGTTCCCTTCCTTCCTGTTTCTTTTCCAAACGAATCCTTTCAACCTATTAGAACTCGCCACGTCTCACACAATATGATTTCTGATGACGTGGCGAAATCTCAACGGCTAATCGCTCCCCCCGAAACCCTCACTGGTCACTTACTTTTCATTCAATATAAAGAAAATAATTTCCGAAAAAGGAAAAAAAAAACAGAATGAGGAAGAGAAGGGAATCACATTTTATATAAGAGATGTGTCTGAATTCACTTGGTAGAATATCTTCTGCCGGAGAATCATATCAACGAAGGAAGAAGAAGAAGAAGAAGGAAGGAACGATGAGTCAGTATCCGCCGCCTGCTGGTGCTCCTGCTCAAGGTCTGTTTGATTATGTCTTTTTTTTTTTATTGATTTTGATCTTTTTTTCTTTTTTTTTGGATTATTATCAGTTTTTCACTGTATTCGTTTTTTTAAATCAATGCGTGGCATTAGAATCGGTGGAATTTCGAGTTATTGTGTGTTCGTGTGTGTTACACTGATCCCGTTTGGTTACGGTGAGATCTGAATCCTTGTGGGTTTTTTTTTTGGCTTAAACCGGGATAGGTTATCCGCCGCCGGGATATCCTCCGCAGGGACCGGCGTATCCTCCGCAGGGATACCCCCCTCAAGGACAAGGGTACCCTCCGGCGTACCCGCCACAGCAGCCTCCGCCGCAACAGGCGTCAAGCGGTGGGTGTATTCAAGGATGGTAAGCACTAAAACCGAATACGTACACGTACACACACACATACATATATATATATATATATATGTATATTCTAATGCAGATCCCGAGGATAGGAATGTGTCTGATGTTTGAAATGAATTGATTATTGGATTGTTACAGCCTAGCCGCTCTCTGCTGTTGCTGCGTCTGCGAGATGTGCACCGAGATGTGCTGCTTCTGATCGGAGCCTCAGCTCATGGCCGCTTTGGTGCAAGTGGAGATCCTTAATTTGATTCGTTCAGACAGGGATTTGGTGGCGGATCTCTTGGTGTATTCTCGCGTCGTTTTCCTGTTTTTTTTTTTTTAATCTCATATACTTAAATATGCCCCATTCATCGACTCTCTTGTCTGATGGTTTGGAACTTTGGGAATGAAATAAGTCGGGGCAGAATTCATATCTCACTTTGCTCTTTCTACAAATTTAATCTGTTATAATGCTCAGGTCACTCATTATTAGTCCTAGTTTTTAATTGAATATATCCCGTTAAAAAATGTTTTTTTTTAAATTGTGTAGAACTAAACCCACTATTTCATTTAGGACACTTTTACTACAGCCAATTGGGTGAATATTTCGGTTTGAAAATATATATTCGGATATATAGAACCGAATTTTATTACAACTAATCGGATGCATATATTGGTTTGGTTGTGTAAAATTGAATTAAAAACAGATAAAATTTGGACTTCGATTTAAAAAACCGATTGAATCTTTTTAAAATTAGATTAAATTCAGTTGAACTATATATATATGAAAAAAAAAGAAATAAATGCTTCAAGCCTTCATGTATAATTTCGACATATCTCCAAAATATTATTAAAATTGTTATTATTTTTATATATGTCATTTTGATGGACAGTGGGAAGAGAAGTTGCTTATGCCCCAAGGTTGGGAACTAAACACAGTTCCAAGAAAAACAAATCGTTAAAAGCCCTTGTTCGAAAAGTGGATGTGAACTTCAAAAATCAATCGATAAGCTCGCCGTAATCTATGAATCATCATCAGGTGCTGAAACCTTTGAGCAGTTCCTCCTGACTTGACCCAAAGGACCGGTCAATACATGGAGGTTGGAGAGTTTCATCATGGAGAGTGCGAAATCTCGGTGGAACAAGAACGGCGATGAAGCGTAAGCCTTCACCCATATCGCTGTATCTTCCCTCGCCATCAGCTGCTGATCAGCAAAGAGCAGCCCCTTGTTCCTCAGCAGCCTTCTGAAGTAGCGGGTTCCGAAGCTGCCACTTGTACTGTCTTCCCCAAATGTCATATCAACTGTCTGATCTGTCGTGTCTTTGGACCTTAACCCTGGGGGGTTCATGGAATAATCCGACGCTGGGAAGGAAGGTGCTGAAGCGGCCCAATGTGATGATGATGGCGATGGAGCTGATGACGAGTTTCCTGGCTGGCATTTGGTTTTCAGTTCTTGGAGAAGCACTGGATCGAGTGAAGGGTCAGGTTTTCCGGTTCCAGAGAAGTTGTAGAGACGGTTCTCGAAGAACTGGCAGTGAGTAATGCCTATGCTGTGTGCTCCTGCAATTATTCCGTAGAAACAATCAGGACTTATCATTCAATCAGCTTTCAAGGTGAGGAAACAAAACCGAGATAGCAGGCATTCGATCATCACTTATCAGAACACACATAAATACGCAGGACGGAGTGAAAGATTTGGCCAAGAATTTTTGGAGAGAGCAAACAAAGGAGAGATGCTGAGATATAGTAATACCTAAGAGACTGATGGTTTCTCTCTCATCGAATCCCCGAGATGCGAAATTTGCCAGAGTATCGGAGAGACCAGCATGCGGTGAAGGAATTTCATATGTCGCCATTTCCCCGAAGGCCACGAGACTATCTTTCCTGCCAGTGTACAAGGGATAAAACGGCCCACCCGCCTGAAAATTTGGAAGACATTGTGAACGTCACAGGTACATTTGCACATGAATGTCTCTAGGGGTAGGGGCTTTACCACGAGGACAGCTTCTCTAGCAGCCAAGACTAGAATATCGGCACAGGAAACAATTCCAGGACACACGTTCTCTAACACTTCCTTGATCGTGTCGATCACATCAAAACCTTTCAGGGACTGGTTTGGAGGTGAATCTTTCTCAGAATCAAGACTTTCATCCGGGTCCAGAAGTATCGACGCGTCACATCCCTGTACCCCGAAGTCGAACTTAGCAAAAGGGGTCACAGCTAAACATGACGAGCCAGATTGCAGGATCAAAATTACTACTTGTGTCAAATTAAACATACGATAATCGGATTCCCAATTGCGAATAATGTTTCAGAGATTCCTAAACCCCTAAAATCACAGTTTTGGAATGTAATTCTTGAACATAAAACACAAATTTAGCAGACGATTAATATAAGCAGTGAATTGATGTTGAAGAATTTAATTCTGAGATAATCCAACCAAGAACCGGCAAAAATCAGCTTAATCAGAAACAGAGACATCAAAATAACAAATATGAAGTAAAGGTTAACAGATTCGGGACCCTTTACTCTTTTTCCTGCAAGGAAAATGCCAGAGAAAGAAAGAAAACAGAAGAAGAATTCTGTAATTTCGACAAGAAAATCCAGAAGAACGCTTTGATCCTTAAACATTAAGAATCGAAGAGGAAAAGATAGAGAAGAAGAAAAAGAAAGAACCACAAAACTGACCTCGATGAAGCAATCGTGAAAGAGAAGGCGAATGAGAGTCGGAGAAACGCTGGGTCTCACATTGTGGAGCTCTCTGACAGCTCTTCGGATGATTCTCTCGGCGGAAGGGCAAGATTCTCTGTAGTAATCGTACTGGAGAGAGAATGACCGATCATCTGGATCTTCGGCGATTGACATGTACAAGCCCGGTATCTCCTCACCGGGGAAGAAAGGTCTCCGGGAAGTTCTGGTCGCCGTGCGGTTCTCTGTCAAGTCAACAAAGAGACGGCGTAATCCGGCGGTGCAACTGTTGATGTCGATGCGGCAGTAGATCGCGACGTAGACGCTAAGAGCGATGATCAGAAAGGTCACCGTCGCGATCTTGTAGTCTCCGAGGAACTTCATCTTCTCTCTCTGTCTCTCTCTCTACACCGCTATGACTGGTTTTCGTCTCCGAGACTGCGAAAGTAGTTGATTTCGAGTGAGCATAAAAATGGAGGAAAAGAAGCGGGAAACCGGTTAACGAAATGACGATAATGCCCTTATCGTTGAATACTCTGTTTGTTAAGAAGACGGTTATGCCGCGCAGCTATGTTGAGAGGTGGAATCCGGTACATCGGGAATATTCTACATCGTTTACTTTTACGAAATTAAATTTAAAATATGATAAATTGTATCGGTGACAATTTTTGTTGGTAAAAAATGTCTGTTTTTTATAACATTTATTTTAACGTGTAAAATAAGGATATGTTTTTCAGTTCATATAGAAAAAAAAATCAAACAAATAGAACCCGCTTAAAATTATTTTGTAAGTTTTTCAAAAACAACAAAAACAATGATCTCGTAAAAAAGAATAAAGGTAATTTTCTAAATGTTAATAAAGATAAAAGATTGTTATTGAAATTATTTCGAATATCCACCAAATAGTCAAAATAATACCCAAACCTATAGATATTATGTGTACATTACCCGGGTCCGATCCGTACGACTAGCATATCCGTAGAACAAGTGATATATACACACTTTCTCAATTTTATATGCTAAATTTAGCACGGATAGTGTCTGTTTTATTTTTCCTTAATATTTTACAATTTTGATTAAAAAAAATTATATATTTATTTAAAAACAAAAATCATATATTTATTTGAAATATTTAATAAAGTCGTACTCCGTTTTAACAGAAACCTATAGGTAAAGTAGAATTGTAATTTGTCTGTCACAGAAATTGGGCCTGTTTGACCCGGCCCATATAGAAAAGTAGGGCTTCTTAACTGACTAAATCGCACTATAAAACTCCCTCTTCGTTCTCGAGTATCCCCTCCTGCCGAATTCTAGGGTTTCCAGTTGGTCATCTAGCTTACCTTGTTCGAGTAGCCGACGATCATGGGTCACTCTAATGTCTGGAATTCTCACCCCAAGAAGTACGGGCCTGGATCTCGTACCTGGTAATTGCTCTATCTGTCTCTCTCTGACACACACACACACACACACACACACACACACACACACACACACACACACAGCGTATGTTCTTTGTTTAGGTCGTAGTTATATCAGAACACTTCATCTATGTGAGTTATGCCTGTAATATGTTACCTTTCGGTAGATTAGTAGATTGTCGTCGGACTTGTATCGGTTTTTGTTCCGTTGGTGAATCATTCGATATTTCGCTGCCGACCTTGTCGCTTTAAAGGAAGGCTCGGACAGAAATTTTGAGCAGTGCCTAATGTATTAATGTTCGTATGATGTGTTTGATTTGTGAAAGTTTGGTGTATAAGTTAGATATGTTGTGTTAAACTGTTGACTTTGTATGGAGTTTAAACTGTTTATCCGTTTTGGTTTTTCTTTGTAAACCCATAAAGATTTCTTTTGATTCAGGCAATGCTCTTAGCGGATGGGGCTTGGTTGATCTGTTGATAAAGTTCGTGGTGTTATGTATAAGTTTTGAGGAATCCGTAAATCTGTAAATGGTGTTAGTTAAGATCTTTGACCATTAGTAGCCATTATTTTGAAGGTCTGTTTATCGGTTTTCTTGTGGTGAAGTCTGCTCATTGGTTTGTAATCCAAGGGTTCTTCACTAATCACTAGTGATTACCCTTTCTTAAGGAATCTAGAATTATTTATATGGGACGTTTTAGCTGTGGATAAATCTGCTTGTAGGTTTCGTCTGACCAGTTCTTATGTATTTGTGAATAGCCGTGTGTGCGGAAACTCTCACGGGTTGATCAGGAAGTATGGTCTGAACTGCTGCAGACAATGCTTCCGCAGCAATGCCAAGGAAATTGGATTCATCAAGGTGAGTTAGTGTTCTTACCGAGGTTCCTCTTTGACCTTTTTTCATGCCTTTAGGAAGGACCGTTTATCTGTTTTTGTTTTCCTCTGGCCCCTCTGCAGTACCGTTGAAGAATTCAAGTGCCGATTGATGTCATTAAGCAGATGATGATCAATGGATCGGCTCATTTAGTTATGTTATTGAATCGGATTGAACCTTTTTTTTAATGGTGCTTTTAAGGTATTGAACCTTTCAGATTTTGGTCTAAGTTTTAGTTATCTCCTCCAATCTATGTCTCAACTTTCATATTCCTATACTATTAGTTATCATGCGGCATCTGAATCTGAAGTTTGTGTTGTGGTTTGTTCGAGTTCTGTTCTGTCTGAATCATGCATGCCTGGATATGGGGTTCTATCGAATCCTGATTTTCACCATTAACAATTGCCTACCCAGTGTTGGCTGCTCGCAAAACCCATGGACATGAAAATTTGGGTTTGATTTGGTTATTTTCAAATTCGGAATTTTCAGTGCTAGAGAAATTATAACCAGTTTTTTAATTGTTGGATTAGATTTTTTCCGCATCCAATATCCCAAAAACGTACGACACGGGTTTTCAGATGTAGAGAAAAGGTCTGAAGATGTGAAGTTGTCCCTCCATTACCAGAGGTTGAACAACCGGACAAACATTGCACATATAGAATTTGGTAGAAGACTACTCCCATTTAACACTATCTATATCTTTGGCTAGTGAGGTAAAACGGGTTGGCTCGGACCGACTCGGACCAGTTCGTCTTGAGCCAGTTCATTTTTGTTCAGTCTATTCGGTCTATTTTTTTACGAACTAGAAAAATTCTGACGCAGACCAAATTGTCCGAACTCCGAGTCGGCTCGCGAGCCAACCCGTTTTTATCTAATTATTCGAAAAAAATTTAAAAATACATGAAAATTAATCATTTAAAGTCTATATAACAATATTTTGAAGTTATTCAACATAAAATAAAATATTTAATATAACAATCAATAAAACTAAATCTAAATCAAGAAAAATTAACAAAACCAGATCAACATAAAAAAATGTAATACACCAACGACATCAAAATATAACAAAAAAAATATATCAACATAAAAAGTGTCATACACCAGCAACTTCAATATATAACAGAAAAATATGCACCAACATCAACATATCATGAATTTTAATTTGCTATATAAATAGAAGAAGTGAAAAAATTAAAATATAAAACCCTAATATTTTTTTAATGTCAGCTCACGAGTCGGTTCGCGAGCCGACCGAGCTAGTCCGGATGAGCTCGGGCTCATCATGAGTTAGTCCGTTCGGCCCGTTTTTATTTGAACTTTTATTTTTTTCAACCCAACTTGATAAAAAAAACGAGCCAACTGCCTGGCTCATTTTGCCATCAATATCTTTGGCACATGCAACATTTTTAATATTCGAATCCGAAATTCAGTTCTTACAAACTAGAAATGTATTTTTTAAGACATGAGTTTCCTTGTAACTATATTTTATTTTATTTTTAAATGCGTTCGAATACTTCCAAATTATATACAATTCATTTTATTTCTTCACTTCATAATAAAAAAATAAGTAAAACATTTTCATCAATAACACACACACACATATTTTCTTTGAATCTGAATTTAAAGATATAATAAATAATTACAATAAAATTAGAAAGTTTAATAAAAGATTAATAATATTTCCGTTTCTAATTAATTTTAAATACATGAATTTTAAGTTTGTGGTTTTGAATATAGATATTTTTATTTAAAAAAAAAAAAGGAAATATAAGGTTTCTTTTATGTGTGGATTTTTTATTGCGATAAAAAAAATTTAAAAAAAAAGGAGAAAGAAAATAAAAAAGGCGAAATCGATGACCCGGAAAAAACAAGGAAAACCAAAATCTTTAGGGCACAATATCCTCGGAAGCGCTTCAGGAACAGCAAAAATCGAGGAATTCCCCGGCTAAATCAGTCAATCCCTCTCACTGGTTCGTAACTCACTCCATTCTCTTTCAATGTTCAATCATCTTTCTGGGCTTCTCGATTCTAATCCCAATTCGATTTGGGATTCGACTGTTTCCTGATAAAGCTCGTCGCGTGAAGTCGGATCCCGCAAATGATCTTCTTCGTTTCCTCTGTTTGTATGTTTCTGTAACTCAGAGTTGCGAGAAACCCCCGATTGTTGTCTTGTAGTTCTGTCTTGACTTCACCTTTTTAGTTACTACATAAGAGGATTTTATCAACCTGTTGAACGATTAACTTTCCTTTTGAGCTCAGGTTTCAATCTGAACTTTGTTTTCTTCACTTTGGTTTTTTCATATTTACTGAATGTGTTTGATTCTCGATTCTGATGTTGCAGGTTAGCATAAAGTTTGAGAATTGGAGTATTTTGGGTCTTGGATTGGGAAGGGACTGGTTCTCTCAAATCTTGGATCTTCTTGAGAGTTCTGGATGAGATTTTAATTAAGGCAAAAGTTGGTGAAGATGGGGTCAGACCAAAGTTTTGGTCGGTTAGATACTTTAGAGATAAAAGCCCTCATCTTTCGGAAAATCGGGCATCAAAGAGCAGAGAAGTACTTTGATCAGCTCAGTAGATTTCTTACCTTGAGGGTCAGCAAGTCTGAATTCGATAGGTTCTGTTTTAAGACGATCGGTAGGGAGAACATCCCTCTTCACAACCGTCTAATTCGTTCCATCATCAAGAATGCAAGTGTTTCCAAATCTCCTCCCCTGGGAAATCTGAAGCGAGCAGAGAACAATGTAAGATCCGGGATTTGGAATCAGAGGAATGTTCGATCCCTTTATGGGGATTGTCCCTTCCCTCCTTCCCCTCGCAAGTGCAGGTCAAGGAAGTTTAGAGACAGACCGAGTCCACTTGGCCCACTCGGTAAACCTCAAAGTATTACTACAACAAATGACGAGTCAATGTCAAAGGGACAAAGTGCTACCGATTTACTTTCTCCAGGTAGTAGACCTCCCATGGAAGTCGGCTCTGTGGAGGAAGGAGAAGAGGTTGAACAAATGACGGGGAGTCCGAGTGTTCAGAGCAGAAGTCCCATTACTGCTCCTCTCGGCGTGTCTATCAATCTTAGAAGCGGAGCAAGAAAGTCTCTTTCCAATGCATCCATACATAGCGGTAGTATCAACCATGAGACATGTCATAGCAGTGGGGAGCTACCCGACACAAGAACATTGAGGAGTCGGTTGGAGAGGAAGTTGGAGATGGAAGGGCTAAGGATATCAATGGACAGTGCTAATCTTCTGAATAATGGATTGGATGCGTTTTTGAGAAGACTGATTGCTCCATGTTTGAATTTTGCTCGTTCTCAAAGTGGAAATGAACCGTCGAGAGATATGAACAGCCAGTTCATTGGGAGTGGCCGCAACAAGCAGCAGCAACCAACAAGAAGGTTATCTTACCTATCAATGCTGGATTTTCGGTCTGCCATGGAGTTGAATCCTCAGGTTCTTGGAGAGGAATGGCCTATACATCTCGAGAAGATCTGTTCCCGAGCTTCTGAATCTGAAGAGTATAGATCTTGCACATGGTTTCAACCAAAACATGGCACATGAAACCATTTACCCATTTGAGCCATGAATTTGATTATTTGAACCGAAATTCTTTCCTGGAATTTGGGTATGAAGAGTCTTCTGGTTTGTCTCTGAGGAAGTGTAAATGCCATTGTTGAGTTCTTGAGGTAGTGAAGCTTCAAAGGGTGTGTGAGTTCTGGTCATAGCGTAGGTATTAAGAAGGTACAAGTAGACATTTAACCATTTGTTTAATTACTTCCCTTCTCGATTTATTTTTCATTCCTTTTTTTTTCTCTAATGTGACAAATTTTGAGTGGAAAAACAAAGAGCAAATTCTGTCCATTTCACACATTTCTCATAAGACCAAGTCTTCAGTTACCATCTTTGGATAAGTGTTACTAATATCTAATTTTAATTACTATTAAATGTGTGTTTAAGCAGAGAATGATTAGAAACAAACCTTAAAATCAAATGAAACCCATTGCTTGACTGAAGCATACACATTCAACTGTACATTTCACATCTTACATGTTATATTAACTTTACAACATTTTTAATTTCATCCAACTGTTATCGACCTTCAAATGGAATTCGATATAAAACCTCACAGAAATTACAATCTCTTTATTCAAGACATGTTAAAAAGGCATTAGATATTACAGATACTGCAGGTGTGTGAAGTGAGGAGCCAATGTAACAAAGCTTTGAACACCACCATGGGCACATTCCATTATAAGAAACAATGAAAAATATAGCAACATCAATTATTACCATGTGTAACTTTGTTCATGGCAAAAAAAAAACCTAAGTAGGGTTTCTATGATCAGAAAACACTTCAAAGTGCCAGGAGATTCTTCTTCTTACCCCATCCGATAGCAACGAGATAGAGACCGACGCATCCTACTATCGTTCCTAACGCAGTTTCCCAGAACTGTAAGGGCTTACCGTCGAATAAACTGATATGAATGTTCATCCCGAGCAACCCTACAACCACGATTCCCGCGTTTAGGATCATATTCCCCGTGCTAAGCATCACTCCCATCTGTAGCAGCTGATTCTGCTTGTCGTCCAACATTATGTTTATGTAATCTTCCGTGTCTTCCACGTCCTCGCTCATCTGATCACAATAATCCGATTATTTTGTAACGATTTTTTCCCCGGCTTTTTGGAGTTATTGTAGATCAGAGAGAGGTACTTACGCCGGAAAGCTTTTGCAAGATCCCGTCGATTTGTGCAAAATAAGCTTCAAGCAGCATCTCAAGCTCTTCGATGTTAGGTTTAGGAATTGGGATCATCTCTGAGTTTGTAAATGCAATTTCATCTTCCCTGCCATATGAAATTCGTGAAGAGTAAGCCTTAGATACGAGACTGAGTCAGGAAGGAAGATAAATGGAAATTGTATGTGATCATTGTGATGCTTATGATAAAATCTGATCGTGATAAAATGCTTGCTTACCTCTCTTCATCAGATTCAGACGCATCATCTTGAGAATCTTCTTTAAGGGATGCTTGATCTGGTGATTCGGCCATTTCCGTCAGGTACATTTGAGCCATGTCGTTATCGTCATCCAGCAAATGTTCAAGTTCATCTCTTACCTAGATATTGCAAGGCATAACAGCATTATGGACAACACACATTCATTTGTATGAACCATGAAACTGATAAATTTCTTGTTAAATTCAACTCTTATGGCAGTATAAAAACAGAAGGCCGTGACAGAAGCAGCATTCATGATACATTCCAGAGAGAAATTTCAAATAATCCTTTGAAACCTGATGCCATGAAAGAAGCAATACTCTGATTTACAACAATGTCAGAGATTCTCCGAGCACCAGGCAATGAACAAGGGTTTCTTACCTTCTGCACCCGGCCAGATAGTGTAACTAGTCGACTTTTAATCTGCCTGACCCTGTCGAGGTTAAGCGTGCTGATTTTCGAAGTAAGTTCATCCAAAGCTGGATATGCCTCCTCTTCCAATGTCCGAGTCTAGAAAAAATGCATTTTCACTTCACATGAGGGGACACGTGCAAAAACCATATAAGCACATGTTACATGTATGTATGCATGTAGAGAAAAAACTGTTCCTTCTCAATTGTTTTTGTGTACCAAAATACATGCTAAGGACATGCATCAGCAATGTTACTAATACAAAAATGAAAAGAGTAAAAAAAACTCGAAAGCAATCAGTTATAAAACTACATAATCAGTTTAGTTTTTCCCTTTTGATGCAAAATTGGGGCACAAAAAATCAAGGTAGAGAGTTTATTCTGTTCAAGTATGTACTAGCAATGAACCAGTAACAAGCATAGTCCCACAGACTTAGGAGACCTGGTAAGGGTCCTTGGACCTATGTTTGGAATCACCAGATCAGTAAAAATAAAATGCATATTTTCAACCAATCCATAATAATCGAAGGATAAATGCCACATGATACATCCGGAATGGGCGGAACAACTGATGGATTCCTAAAGCCTTATCACCAGGTAAAGCAGATGGGGACTGTCAATAATTCTAACCTTCTTTTCTTCTGTTCACTGATTTTCATCGGTCAATTCATCACAAAGCAGATCACCGAGCAGTAAAACACCAAGAAAGAGGGCAAGGTTTAACAATGTATAAGCATACTACAAAACAGAGAAATACACCTAAAAATGCACAGAATGTGAGAGCACCCGTTTCAGTGATTGGTATCTCACACTAGTTGAAGTCATTTTCAATTCATGTTCAACAATCAAAATGCATATTGTAATTTTTTTCCCAATTATGAGAGATTGAGTGTTAAAAACAAATACTACTCTGTCCAGAGGTTCTAAAATACCCTTAAAAATGTCCCCACTTCTACCGTCAAAACAAAATTTACGAGGAGAGAAAGTAATGAAATGATGTACCTCTGACTCAAGGCACCTGCACGCTGATTCAAGACAAGCTTCGAGCGCCTTGAATTCGAAAGGCAGCACCTTTGGGCCAATGGCTATGGCCGTATCGATATTTTCCGGTGGGCTAATACTACACTTTGCATCATCAACTCCATCGTTAGCTTGGACTCCGTTGCCTTCACCTGCCTTTCAAGTGATGAACCAAACAAACAGGAATCAAATCAAATCCCTTATTAGCCATCCACACATATTTGAAGCCTTTGACACGGATCATAAACATTCACAGGGAAAACCTTCAACACCAAATGTATGAAATAATTTGGGTATCTAGAGTTGTACGGAATTTCATATAAGAACAACAATATTGATGTCGATGCGCGTGATTGATTAAAAACAAAAAGTAATACAGAGACGTGATCAAATTCTAGATGGTAAAAGAGAAGGTCACCTGTTGGATTCGCTGGATGAGATCGGAGACGAAGAGAACGACGAGGGGATTAGTGGAATTGAGCAAGAAGACCTCTTTCGCCGTGATGATGCACTTTATGTGCTCGAGATTCACGACAATGGCCCTTTCTCTTCCGAGAATCGAGGAGGGATACGACAGGACGGGATCAAGTGCCCTGAGATCGCGAGCCGGTAGACCTGTCCGACGCATGATCGAGTGCTTTCCGACATCCTCAAGCCGCGAATCCCCCGCCGCCGTCACCACCGTCCATGTCCGTACGCCGCCGCTTCCCTTCACCCTCTTCGCCTGCGCCGCCGCCGGAATCCTCGCCGTGGGATCTTCGTCGCGTAATCTGGTGAACTCCATCGGATCTTTGGTCGGTGCTGTCTAGGGCTTCTCCAATTTTCAGCGATCAAAGGGGCTGGGAAAGGGAGAATCGTTTTCGCATTTGACTAATTTACTTTTTCTTGCAATTTATTTTTTTTCCTTTTTAAATTGCCTAAGAATATTCTTCCCGCCGAGCTGAAGAACTCCAATATTTTATTATGTTTTTTAATAAATAAGATGAAGCTAAAATTCGAAAATAATTTAAAAATATATATATATTCTCGTACATGTATTTTGGGTTTTTGATCGATGAACCTATACAATTTAATTATTCAAAAATATTCTCCTATTCTTAAAATTGTTTGTCAAAAAGAGATTAAAAGAAACAGAGATAATGAATAATATCGTGTTAGCTATTTTGTAATTTAGATAGTAAAGCATCAAAAGCACAAAATTCGAATATTAAAATAACAAACAACGATTATTCGGAAGAGGACAAAATATAAAACCAAAACAACATTCGACAAAACCCTCGAAGAGAACAGATTATTATTTTCCGAAACCCTAAACCTGAGGAATCTTTTTCAACTGTCATAAACTATTACACGACCGAACCCTAAAACGTTCGAAACTGTAACAAATAAATACAAATCACCGCCAAGAACAAGAACCACCATTCTCCCCTTTCTCACCCTTTATCTCGAGCAAAGCCGTCGAGACAGTACAATGCAGGGAGCAGCCTCGGGCGAGTAGATGTCGGGTGGGGCCGTGACAAGGCCGTTCTCGAGATTCTTCATGTCGGGTTTGCGGTGGCTGTCGAGGTAAACCACGACCACGCTTATGTCGTCATGGAAGCTGCGTCTTGCCCCTCTCTCCATCTTTGTTATCTCTCTGTATCTCTTCTTCCGCTTCCTTGCAACCTCCTCGAGGGCCGCCTTTACTAGTCTCCGAGCAATTCCCTGTATCGGAAAACGTTAAAGGAACCCGAGCTCTCAGGGGAAGTAGAGAGAGTGTAACTTACGGCTCTTGGGTGTTTAAGAACGATTTCTACGGCTGCTTCATCGCTCAGCAGTTCCCAGAGACCATCCGAAGCGAATATGAGAAACATGTCCTGTGGTCTGAGCTTCCTCACCAGAATGGAGGGTTCAGCTGTCAGGGCAGGTCTCCGCAGAGGAACGGGGTTTCCATGTCGCTGGAAAACCGGGTCCCTGTAAAATTCTGGTTTCTTCAAGTATACATCCCCGATCGATCTTGATACCTAGAAAACAAAAGGGTATAAAGAACATTCATTCGGCGAATTTAGTACATCGAAGAATGCAACATAAAATCAGTGGGAATAACAGTGAAAAAGCATACAACTCGCAGATTCATAGCTTCGGGGGCTTGCCATGTAACATGTCATGAGACAACAGAGTTCAGGAGGTCGAACAATGGAGTCCTGGAACATCGCAAGCCCCCGTTTAGATTAAACCTCAGCTCCACAAGCAAATGGAAACAGAGATAACACCTAATCACGCAACCACAATCACAGAGGAGTTCAACACAACGAGATGTCAGTGATTAAACAGACAGGCAAGAACAGACAGCTACATATGTTTTACCTGAATTATGCCTTTGATCCTCCAAACACCATTCGTGTACACAACGATGTGGGAATCATCGGGGTTAAGTGCCTCAACCTCGTTTCTAACCTCCTCGACTGCAACGTTATGATCTGTAGACAGTCGTTCAGCTACAACCCCTTTGGCCTTATTCCCTGAAACCTTTCTCCCAAGAACGGCCCTCGAATCACCGAGATTCGCTACATAGAGTGTGTCATCTGAGATTGCACCCACCAAACAGCACGATCCCACCGTAGCCATCTTCGGTTTCATCGGCAGCGTCCGTTTAACCATATGGCAAAACTCCTCCTCGGTCTCTTTAAACGCTTTTTTAATCACATCTTCGGATAATCCCCCTTGCTCCCTCGCAAATTCTGGAATTTTCAACACAAAACAGTTCATAATCCGACAGAATTATGACTATGAATCTGCTCACGGACCACAGAAAATGGATGCTACGCAACGTATACAACAGTGTTTCCATTATGGCTGAGATTGAAAGGAAAAAAATTACTCATGAGGAACCTATTCAACGGAGTGTAAATAATTCTGACGAATTTGTCATGATCAAGATCAGAAATACACCAGAAGAATCGAAATTCCCCAAAACACAGTCAGAGCCGGAGAATTCGGAGGCAGCAAAATACAGTCAAAGCCAAAGCAGAGAATCCGGAAAATACCCCAGAAACCGTTACACGAAAGAGCTGAGATCATTACTGTGCATAAAAGGGAAGAGATGACTGTTGACGAATCTAGAAGCTTCGGGTCCGCCATGGCCGTCGTAGACGCCGACATAAGTGGCCGAAGCAGAGGTAAACACCTGACTCTGGTCCTCTAGACTGGAGTTCGCCTGAACCACCGCGATCGAGTAATCGCCTCCGGCGTACGTCCGCAAGTCCGCCTGCCAGAGTGAGCCGTCTCCGCCGTACAAACACCGCTCGAGAGGCCGCACAAGAGCTCGCAACATCGCCGTCGGGAATTCTTCTGCAACGGAAATGAAGTGGGGATTTTTCAGCTGGGAGGAATAGTGGGTTTTTTCGATTTTTTGAGAATCTTGAACTGTTTATCGTTGGATTCGATCGGTTTCAACTTTCAAGGGGTTTGAGTCTAGAGTTGGTAAAAGAGAAGAATCCCGCGTGCAGAAGACGATAGACGACTCTTGACTCTTTGCCGTTCGTTATGTACTTGTGCAGACTGCGCGTCGTTTTTTATCGGCAGTTATGAATTTTTGTTTCATTTGTTCTTTTTGGCAGTGTGTGCTTTTTCTCTGCTGCTGTTTTGTTTTTAGCGCCTTTCCGTTGCTTGGGTTTGAACCCTTCTACCTTTCCTTTTTAATTCTTAATTTTATTATAAAAAAATTCCCCGGGAAGAAAGATAAAAATACATTAAATGCTATAATTTACCAGACACTTTTTGCAAGAAATGACAATTATGGGTTACAAAGGCGAGTAATCTACGTGTTGGGTAAGAACTCAAATCTTCATAATCTAATTTTTTTTTTTTAATCCAAAAATATTATCACATGATTAATATTGTCTACATTGAAAAGTTCATCAATACATAGATGAAGGAAATAAAATTTGTTGTAGACTGAACTGAAGCGAAGATTTGTCAAAATAAAATAAAAATAGGACCTTTGAATTTTCCGTGTTATAGTCAATATGATGCATGTATTTATCAGGAAGTGATTAGCATATGAATATTTCATGGTATTCGGAACTTCATTACATTACGTAACCGGGTTTACATTCCGATGGGCATACGGAGATACCAACATAAATACATATATAATGTAATTATAAATATAGTCTTCGTGAAACATACGTTGCAACATGTTTGCGTTGAGAAACTAACAGTTAAACTTGGGTTCTCCTATCACCCCAACCGGACTGACCCGGTCGGTTATGGTATTAGAGTAACCGATTGGTTATTTCCGAACCGAAAATTGCTTATTCAGATCGGTTCGGGTAACTTATTAGTACCACTGGTTTCTCATCCCCGCTTTCATTGTCCGACATTTAGGGCAATTACATTGAAATTATCTCGAAACTTGTCCTTGAGAACATATCCACAAAGATTATCAGTACCCAACCACTAACATATTCCAAACCAAATTTCTCAGTTAAACGTGAATTATTGCAAATTTCGCAAGAGTTAACTCAAAGACCGAAATGAGTGGAAACGAAAAAATTCATGCGGACGACCCCAAAATAAATCTGGGATTAAGGCAATGTTGAACATGAAAATCCAATACAAAGAAAATCCCAGATAACCCTTTTTCCAGATCGAGACAGAAAACTACTTTCTCCAAATGAAAATGAAAAACAGAGAGTTCAGACAAAAAATTAATGCTTCATGAGACTAACCTCGAGGAACACCCCAAAAAACATCATTACTGTTGCCGGGCTTCGACCTTCTTCTTCTGCCACAGCCTGTCGATAGCACTGTCGGCATCTCCCTGCAAAGTTCGATCAAGGCAACAAGGCAGCATGTCATAATGATCGACTAGAGAATGACCCCAGTGCCACTCTCCTATAACAACAGTAACTATCTTCAAGCTAAGAGATTACATTGTTGCAGAAGATGAACCGGAGCATTACCATAAGCAGAAAGGAATTGATGCAAATCATCAAACCTTCAGATTACAACTAGTTAATTCCAATTCTAAACCACAACCGCGATCCAAAGTCCATTTCGGATCCAAATAAAGTTAGGATTGCTCGGTGATGACAAGACGAACCTGGGCGCGGACAAAACCGCAAAGAGCAAAGGTGGTGAACTGGCCAGTGTAGATGCCATCAGCATCGAGATGACCGATGTTGATTTGGACAGAAGCGTGATCCTTTGAGGTGATCAACCTGTTGGTCGCTGAGCTACAATATCGGAAATACACCACGAATAAAGACTTCAAATCACTCATCGAGGCCTGTAAACGCTCACAAGTACAAAGCACAGAGAAAATACAACACTGTAATACCATTTCCTGGGGATGTAAAGCTCAGTGATCTGACCCTCTTCGTTCTGCATCTTCAGAGATTTAAGGACTCGAGCTCCGGAACACTACAAAGTTGAAGAAAAAAAATGGATTCGTGACCCGAAGAAGAGCATGATGGAGAATCTAGAAGAATAACGAGCGTACGATGCAAATGCTAGAAGAAGAGCAAAAACCATACAAATGCTAAGATCGAAACTCAGAAGCTTGATTTTATCAAGGAAAAAAACTAAAGACCGCCACTAAACCGCGATCCTGACAGCAATCTTGAGCTTTAGAAGAGAGGAAGCTCAAAGAGAAACAATGGTGAGAAAGGGAGAGATACCTGATTCGACTAAGTGCTCGGCAAGCGGCAAGCGAAAGAGCCCTTCTCTGGAGTCTAGAGATTCAGGGGCTGTGTGTATATATATATGGCCGAACCCTGATTGTGCAGAGGAGTGGTTTCACATATTTGGGCTTCACTATGGGCTGGGCCCATCTAAGTCCGGATTTTAGATACGTAAATCATGAATAATTAGTTTAGTTTTTACTGGGTAATATATAAAATATTAATTTTTATTGTTGTATTTAATTTGACAAAAAAAATGCAAGGATTAGAATTTAGAACAAGGGAATTCGTTGTACATTATTTCTGAACCTGCGGATACATATGAATATTCGATATTATTACAAAATATTATTTTATTATTTATATTTATTTAAAAATTACAAAATAATATAAATTTCCCCGAGTTAAGGTCGTAAGCTTTCTCCTATGTGAGACGGGCTTGTCAAATTGACAAAACCTCCATCAGTTCCATTCGGTGTTCCAAACCTCTCACACGGTGTCCTAACAACATGCACCTGATTACCAAAACAAAAGAACAGCCATAAAAAATCTTCCAAATGTTAGCATCGATCTATAACACCAAAGGGTCTTTACTCCCATCCAAAAAACAACAATAAAGAGATCGAGAGAAATGGGAAGAAAGCATCTAACCAGAAGAGAAGACCAGCGAGATAGTCCCGAGTTAATGAGCTATGAGGCTGAAACTGAATCGAGGTGTTCTCCACAAGTTCAGCACAGTCTTCGTCGTCGCTCTTAGCTTTTATTGTTTCAGTTGGCAACTTAGTAGAGTGCATCTTAGGCGAGAGGGTCGCAAGAAGGTCGGCCGTGAACAACTGATCGAACCGTCTCTTTTACCTCCGGAGACGTCGGTTCTGATAACTCAGCCACCTTTACAAACACACGGTTTGGATTGTTAGAGAGAGAGAGAGAGAGAGAGAGAGATGAAAACGAGATATAACTAACAAATTCATTAGACTAGTTGAAGCAATAGGTACAGAAATTGTTACAAAAAAAATAAACCTTTTCGGGTTGCAGAGATCTCAAGTAGTCCAGCAAATCATTCTTTTCTTCCCCAACAAACTGTTGCATTTGAAGGGCGGCGTTCCTTCTCTTCACCTCTCGCAGCTCCTTCAATAAAAGCAACACAAAACCATGTCAAAAGCTCAACCAGAATAGACAGGCGTCATTGCAAAACAAAGGCACTGGTTTCTAGCACGAGGAACTCATAATAGAATCTTCCGGACTCAGACCACAATCTTCAAAGCAATATAACAATTTGCATGTTCCTGTGCTTCCTTCTTCTCATATTGGATCATTTAGTTGATCGCAGCCGTTGATTCGAAGAGTGTTTATCATCTATGGGCTGTTTCATTTTACGGCCCAAATTGGGCCCATAATCAGAAATAGTCCAGCGTTAGAGCAATCAAAATACTCATTCATAATATTTTTTAATGAATACTAACTCATTCCGATGCTTTTAAAATATATATATATATATATATATATATATATATGCATTATTATAATGAGAGCTAATTAATTTTCTATTATAACTAAATTAATTATATAACATGATCTTTACGAAAATCTTTCTTGTTGTTCGAAGACATGACGTTATATATATATATATATATATGCATTATTATAATGAGAGCTAATTAATTTTCTATTATAACTAAATTAATTATATAACATGATCTTTACGAAAATCTTTCTTGTTGTTCGAAGACATGACGTCAGCTCTTGTCAGCATTTCTGGGGCGGGAACCCAGGTGTACACATGGCGCAATCTGAAAGAGTACCTTAACAAAATGAGGAACACCAGATTGCAATCTGCAATGTCATGGACTCATTATGTCAGTTCCCAAAACCCTTTCGAATCCACGTGTACAAACTGCCAATTTTTTTCATGTTTGATGACATTTTTGCCCTTCCCTGGTTCCTTATTAAATACGGAAAATCCATGAATAAGAATATTCTGATTCGATATCTTATGCTAATTAATATATGAATGCTCATTTATTATGATAATATGTAAATTATATCAAATTTTAAAAATTAAAATATTAAAATTTTTATTATTTGATATATAACAAATAATGGCGGATATTAACTATTAGTTAATTGATATATAACTATTAATTAATTGAAATCCGATATATTTAGATAGAAGTATGATATGATATTCATTTAGCAAATCGTTACGAATTTATTTTTTATTTTATTTTATTATACGTATATAATATGAAGGGTTTTATAAGATTCTCAAAAAATAAAATTTAACAAGAAAAATTTTCCCTCATTATAATTAAGGTGCATGAATTATTATGGACATGTATTAGATAGATGTCTTTAACTTGAGCGAAAATTGATTACAAGATTTTTTTTGTAACGGCGTTGAATATAAGAAACAATATATATGTTCAGAAAACAGACAATCATGAAAATAAAATACATGAAATATCCAAAAAAAAAATTAAAAAAAAAACATAACTCTACAGCTAAAAGAGTGAAGAACCACATGTCGTGCTCTTTCAAGCAAATGGTCTTTGTTATTAAGTTTGTCTTACTGATTGAACAGAACGAATGTGTTCTTCTCCGGACACCCCTTTACTTACTCCCCACCGCTTCACGCATCAAACTCTGGCGCTCCATGGCGTGCTTCAAGTACCTGCATTCCATAAACAATTGCCAGTACAAGCTTAAAAACCCTGCGTAGATTGAGTAGATTCCCACAGCTTTGAATGATTATATATAAAAAAACATTCACGAGTTACATATGTCTAGTTTGCCCGTCGTTTTGAGTGTCGGGGCAATGAATTCGTATCTTCAAAACAAAGTTGCCCATTTCGAGAAAAGGAATGCAAAGTGGATCAGCCTACTTTGGGCGACAAGACAACCAAAGTATATGGTTTATCAATACAAACACAACTCTCAAGTGTGCACCTTTTACTCGGCCCACGGCTTAAGTAACACCATTGAAGGGTGGGACGACAATAACGTAAAACCCCTACTGAAATTGGGTTTTGAATGAATGATGAATGGACCTCAATCATAGGCAGGTATTCTTCTCTGCTGCTCTAAGCTCTGTAATAGGGTCCCTATGTCGAAATTGGCGTCATGACTCAGACAACTATAGGCAAATTTTAGTTTGGCATGAGACTCTGGACTAATGATGTATCATATCATTTTCGCCGAGAAAATGAATTATATTTCCAAAAGATAAACACAGATGTTGGAAAACAAGAAGCCTACAACTCCAGCAGCACTCTCTTTCCACTTGCATCATCAATCTTTTCCATTCCTACCTATCAATTCCATTCCCGATATGTTCTTAACACCCACATAAAGGAAAACAGCAACCAAACCTATAAGATTCCACTAGAAACAAGAAGCAGAACACCGATGTTCCAGAAACTTCCAGATCAGAGAACTTAAACAAGAAAAATTGGATGTCAATCTTTTGCATGAAACCCTAAGGAGACATCTTTCCAAGCATCAAGCTGGACACCACACTGTGCAACGGCAGCAACGATTGCACGCATCCGAGCTCTCCAAGGCTCCTACAGAAGCAAGAGAATGAACCCGAGCGCATGAAACTTCTCTGAACAGGTCACAAGGCATTCACGAAACACCTCTAACAAGACATAACGTGAGAAGACAATATTCATCGGAAGAATCTACGGGTAGAGAATATCACGGAGAGGGAGAACTGTCGGAACCTGGAAGGAGAGAAAGAGGCGAATCGGCGACGGGGCGTGGAGGATTGAGGAGGACGGAGGCGGGGGAGCGCCGCCGGAGGAGAGCGGAGTGACGGAACTCTCGTAGCGGCGGAGGCGAAGGAACGGCCAACAGATCCGGCGCTGCGCCAAGCCATTTTCCGATTTCTGTTTTCACGGTGGAGAGGTGGAATGAGGTTTCTGCTAGGGTTTAAGGTGGGAATTGAGCACTGATCTCTTCGCGATGTTCCAGTGCGGTGCGCCCTATGGAATATTTGATCCTTCCGTTGATCGCAGTCGTTGACCGTAGGGGATATTTGATCCTTCAGATTATCACGGCCGTTGACTTGGAGTGTTGATCATCTTTGGGCTTTCAATTTCTGGCCCAAATTAGGCCCACTATCAGAATAGTCAAACGTAGAGCATAGCAAATGCTAATTCATAATATTTTTAATGAACACCGACTCATTCCAGTGCTTAATATATATATCCAGATGCATTATTGTAATTAGAATTAATTATTTTGCTAATATGATTATATGATATTGTGAGAATTAATTATATTATGAAAATGTTTTATGTAGTTTTTTTTGTTCCAATTTGGCGTGACGTCAGCTTTTGTCAGCATTTCTGGGGCAGGTATGAGATGTTACGCACACACGTGACATGGCGCAATCCGAAAGAGTATCTTAAGAAAATGAGGAACACCAGATCACGACTTGCAATTCAGTTCACCAAATCCTTTCGAATCCACGTGTACAAAATGACCAGACATATTTGCCCTTTTCTGGTTCCTTATTTGCTCATTTGCCTTCTTAAATACGGAAAATCCATTAATAAGAATAGTCCGATTCGATATCTTATACTAATTAATATAAATGCTAATTTATTTTGATTATATGTAAATTATATCAATTTTAAAAAATTAAATTTTTCATTTTTTATTATTTGATATATAATTATTAATGACTGATACTAACTATTAGTTAATTGATATATAACTATTAATTAATTGAAATCAAATATTTTTAGATGGAAGTATGATATGGTATTCATTTAGCAAATCGTTACAAATTTATTTCTTTATTTGTAATTATATGTATATATTGTGAAGGGTTTTATAAGATTCTCAGAAAATAAAATTTAACAAGAAAATTTTCCTTCGTTATAATTAAGGTGCATGAATTATGGACATGTATTAGATAGATGTCTTTAGTTATTAGAGAACCATAACCATCATATTGGATGCTTACCAGGTTCATGTATTAATATAGAATGGTTTGCTTAATTAAAACTTAATTTAACCTTTCTAAAAGTCTTCCTTTTTAATTTGTCGGCTAATACAAATTAATCAATCTTTGATTAATCTGCATTAAAATGTATAAACTAATTAAGTTAATTAACATTGAAAATGTCCAAACTATAATGCACAAAAAACTATAGGTTATATATATATATACACACATGTAGTGCCTCTAAAATATCAAAACAAAAACTTCTAACGAGAGAGAGAGATGGGAAGGCATGAAGGAGAGAGGAAAACCACAGGGTGGGCTGCAAGAGATTCTTCTGGGTTCCTCTCGCCTTACACATACACTCTTAGGTATTATTTTTCTTTTTCTTTTATTTGATTTGATTCTGTGAAATATATATATTATCGAGAAGCTACCTAGGTCACAGGGCCTGATGATGTGTACATAAGAATCATATGCTGTGGAATATGTCACACTGATATTCATCACGCTAGGAATGATCATGGCAAGGCTCTTTACCCAATGGTTCCTGGGTACGTTCTCTCTTCAACACCCTTTTAAGATTTTTTTGCTTAACTTCTCAAAATCTAAGTCTCTGCATGTACATACATACATACATACCTAAATATATATATATATATATGTATATGCGCACGTGTTTAATTGTGTGGATGGCTGGGTGGGTTTCAGGCACGAGGTGGTAGGGGAAGTGGAGGAGGTGGGATCAGGTGTGAGCAGGTTCACGGTAGGTGACATAGTGGGAGTGGGCTGTTTGGTCGGAAGCTGTGGGAACTGCGGTCCATGCCACCGAGACATGGAACAGTACTGTCCCGAGAAGATTTGGAGCTACAGCGACGTCTATTTCGACGGCAGCCCCACCCAAGGCGGTTTCGCCTCCGCCACCGTCGTCCACCAAAAGTACGTTGCCTATACAATATCTCTCATATTATCGGGATATATTTTCATAAAATTTGTAAAATCAAGAAAAATTCGGCTAAAACTACTATTTATTAAACCTTTTTTTAAAAACTATTTATTAAACTCTCATCTATTATTTTCAAATTAAAAAAAAAAACTTATTCTAACCATTAACAATATTACTAACCACTTTAAATACGAGGGTATTGTATTGGTTGTAGGTTTGTGGTGAAGATACCCGAGGGAATGGCGGCGGACCAGGCGGCGCCGTTGCTATGCGCGGGCGTAACGGTGTACAGTCCTCTTCGCCACTTCGGCCTGAAAAAGCCGAGCCTAAGGGGAGGGATTCTAGGGTTAGGCGGCGTCGGACACATGGGTGTGAAGATAGCCAAAGCGATGGGTCACCACGTCACTGTCATCAGCTCATCCGACAAGAAGAGACGAGAAGCGCTCGAAGATCTCGGAGCCGACGATTATGTGATCGGATCCGACGCTTCTAAGATGCACGGATTAGCGGATTCTCTCGACTACATCATCGACACGGTGCCCGCCCATCATTCCCTCGAGCCGTACCTGTCATTGCTGAGGCTTGACGGCAAGCTCATTCTCATGGGTGTGATCAACACTCCTCTGCAGTTTCTCAATCCCATGGTCATGCTCGGTGAGTGGCAGTGTTTGGATTAAATCATAAACTTAATCGTGGATTAAGGACTGTAATTAAATAAAACGTGGGTTAGGGAGGAAGATTATCACAGGGAGTTTCATAGGGAGCATGAAGGAAACAGAGGAGATGCTCGAGTTCTGCAAGGAGAAGGGTTTAACTTCGATGATCGAAGTTGTGAAGATGGATTATGTGAACACTGCGGTTCAAAGGCTCGAGAAGAATGACGTACGGTACAGATTCGTCGTCGATGTCGCCGGAAGCAATGTGTGATTCTCGACACAAACCTACGGGTGATCTCATATCATATATATCTCCAAGAGCCACCACGACACACCTACGTGTATCTTTCTAAATAATGTTAATGCCATGAATCCTGAACTGATTTGCAAGGTTCGCCTGATTTATCAAGAGGATGAATCCACGCATATACATACATATATATATATACATTTATCCACCATCGGGTATATAGAAAATCAGATCAAGAGACTAAAACAAGAGAGGATTCAAAGATAATATGCGAGTCTGATTCATCAGTTTGCCAAGACATACATATATACAGTCGAGAAACAATGAGAATAGAGAAGAACAGGAAAAATGAAGAAAAGGAAAGTGGCATACAAAGGGGAAATCATGACGGAAAGGGAGATCCGAATCTTGCAAGGAAGGGAAGATTGTTGATCTGCAAATATTATTCCGAGATTGCAGACTGGATTGGAAAATCTGTGGAGCTTGAGTTTCGGTGGTCTTGAACTTGTGACGTGTCGAGCCCATGTCCACTAATATTCCCCCTCAAGCTTGGAATGTGAGGATCGAGCATACCAAGCTTGGACAAGAGAGTGTGAAGTATGTCCTTAGTGGTTGCCTTGGTGAACATGTCTGCGAGTTGGTCCTTGCTCGGTGTGTATGTGAGGGAGATGAGACCGTTGAGAACCTTCTCCCGTACGAAGTGGTAGTCGACCTCGATGTGCTTAGTACGTTCATGAAATACGGGATTTGTTGCGATATGGATAGCTGCCTGATTATCGCAATGGAGCGGAATGGCTGATGAAGAAGAGATACCAAGCTCGGAGAGAAGAGTACGTAGCCACATAAGTTCAGAAGTGGTGTTGGCCATAGCTCGATATTCAGCTTCGGCGCTCGACCTAGCCACAACGGATTGCTTCTTACTCCGCCAAGTCACCAAGTTTCCACCAAGGAAGGTACAATAACCGGTAGTTGACTTGCGGTCGCCTTTGTCACCAGCCCAATCTACGTCACAATAGCCGACAATGGTGGTGTGGTTGTTCTTAGTCATCCAAATCCCCTTGCCCGGCGAGCCTTTAAGATATCGAATAATGCGTTCGACCATATGCCAATGATGTTGTGTGGGGGCATGCATCCATTGACTAACCTGGTTCACCGCAAAACTCAAGTCAGGACGAGTGAGAGTCAAGTAAATAAGCTTACCTACTATACGACGGAAGCGCTCAATGTCGGGAAACAATGAAGAATCCGAGATGTCTTTGAAGTTGCTCTCAAGAGGTGTTGGGGAAGGCTTGACACCGAGTTTGCCTGCCGTGCTAAGCAAGTCAAGGGTATACTTGCGTTGTGATAAAAACAACCCCTTTGGAGATCGTAAAACTTCAACGCCAAGAAAGTAACCAAGCTCGCCAAGATCTTTAATGTCAAATGTATCCTGCAAATAAGCTTTAGTTTCGGCGATCCCTTGAGAAGAGGCGCCCGTGAGAATAATATCATCGACATAAATAAGCAAAACAACAATACCATGGGAATGAGAAAGAATAAAGAGAGAATGATCGGAGTTACTCCGAGTAAAACCATATGCGAGTAAAGCATCGTGTAACTTTTGGTACCATGCCCGAGGGGACTGTTTAAGGCCATAGATAGACTTCTTTAGACGACACACTAGTCCCTTATCGAGTTCGTATCCGGAAGGTGGCTTCATGTAAATTTCTTCGTCTAAGTCTCCTTGAAGGAAGGCGTTCTTAACGTCCATCTGCCAAAGAGGCCAATCAAGATTAACAGCCAGAGAAAACAAAACACGAACAGTAGAGAGTTTAGCAACAGGAGCAAAGGTTTCGGTATAGTCTTACCCGTAAGTTTGTGTGAATCCCTTGGCCACAAGTCGTGCTTTATGGCGTTCGATACTACCATCACTCCGAAACTTGGTTTTGAAGACCCATTTGCATCCCACGGCCTTCTTGTCTTTAGGTAACACCGCTGGTTCCCAAGTCCCATTCTTGTGCATAGTCTGTAGTTCATCAGTCATGGCTCGTTGCCACTCAGGTAGATCTTTGGCCTCCTCATAAGTGCAGGGATCATCGGAGTTGTCTAACCCACTAAAGAAGGCTTGCTCATGGAAATCAAGATGAGATAGAGAATAATAATCATGTAAGGGATAAAGTACCGCTTGATGTCCCGCCTCCGAGTCATGGTGATCTCGTTGAAGCTGAGCCAAACGCTTCTCTTGAAGTCGAACACTCCTTCGAGGCAAAACAGGGACAAGGGAAGTCTGTTCATCATTGCTGTCAATGCCAAGAGAACTTGTAAACTCATCATCAGGGAAGACAGTCTCGTCGAGAACAACATGGATCTGTGGAGCTTGAGTGGCGGTGTCATCCTGAGATGGCAGAACGTGTTCAGGTTCCATCAGGTCCGGTAGAAGCCCACAAACAGGTTCCCCCTCAGGCGTAGCCATGGGAAGGGGAGTTTCGGTGTTAATCCCAGCAGTTTGTTCGATAGTGTCAGCATTCTTCCGGCGGACAGACTGGATGATGCCTTCAAGAGTTGTGTCGTAGCTCGGTGAGTATGCAAACATGTCCAAGTCTGAAGAAACAGAGTCTTGATAGAAGCTCCGACTTTCATCGAACCGAACATCACGAGAGACATATATTCGTCGAGTGTCTGGGTGATAACACTTAAAACCCTTTTGATCAGTCGAATAGCCCACGAACATGCATTTGAGACTTCTCGGATCAAGCTTATCTCTCTGAACTGCAGGAACCAATGCAAAACAATCACATCCGAACACACGTAAGTGATCTAAAGAAGGTTTGTGATGATTAAGTACCTCAAAAGGAGATATATCTCCAAGATTCTTGGTTGGCAATCGATTGATGAGATAGCAAGCTGTAGGAACAACATCACTCCAAAACCGTTTAGGAACATTTCGGTGGAACATGATCGTTCGGGTGATGTCCAAGATGTGTCGGTTTTTTCGTTCCGCCACACCATTTTGTTGCGGTGTGTGAGGACAAGTCTTTTGATGGAGAATGCTGTTATCAGCAATGAAGGACTGGAAGCGATGGCTAAGGTATTCTCCTCCGTTATCGGACCTAAAAATCTTGATCTTGGCATTAAAATGATTAGAGACATAAGCATGAAAATTCTTGAAAGCATCGAAGACATCTTTTTTTGATTTTAGCAATGTGATCCAAGTGTATTTAGATTTGTCGTCAATAAACGTAACAAAGTACTTATGTGAATCACGAGAAAGACAAGGCGCGGTCCAAACATCCGAGTGAACAAGATCAAAACAATGCTCATATATAGTAGTAGAAATAGGAAATGAAGTTCTACAATGCTTTCCCAAGGTACAAGCCTCACACAAGTCAATGGAACTAGGCTCGTCGGGGAATAATAAACGTAAAACTTGTTGATGCGGATGTCCTAAACGTGCATGCCAAATAGCAGAAAGTGCAACTTCAGAAGACAAATGGAAACGATCAAGGAGATAGAGGTTGTTCTTGAGAGATCCTTTACCAAAGATTGCTCCCGTCTTAGTATCCTGGAAAAAAACGTCGTTAGCATCGAAAATTGCCTTGCAATTCAAATCCGAGGTGAGTTTCGGAATAGAGAACAGGTTAGTTTTAAAGTCGGGAACATATAAGGCTTTTATATCCTTGTCAAATAATCGAATAGTTCCCTGTCCATGAATAGTCGAGTGAATGCCATTAGCTAGAGACAACCCCATAACGTTTTTCTAGAGATTCGAACAAATCAGCCTCATGGAACATATGGTTTGTAGCGCCTGAATCAATAATAACAGGCGAAGAAGAAGAAAAATGTGCAGAGGGAGTGTTACCAGATTCGGAAGCCGACTGGATCAGTTGTTTCAGCGTCTTAAACTCTGCTTCCGAAAACATCTCGGATGTTGCAGAAGTCAGAGCCACATGTCGAGAAAGAGGAGCCTGATCGCGAAACTTGGTAGGCCTGAGATGTGGGTGCAAGATCCAGCACTTGTCCTTGACATGGCCAGGCTTTTTGCAGTGGTCACACAACACAGGTTTCTTGTCGCGAGAGGGATAATGTGCTTTACGGAAATGAGCAAGTTCGAGATTACCTTGAAAGAGATGTCGGTCTCCTTCCTCACGCTTGATCAGCATACACACTTCATTGAGCGAGGGTAGCTCGGACTGACGGAGAACGTGATGGATCAGGTCACCATAAGTACCATCCAGAGAGAGCAGGAGAGTATAAACCTTGTCTTGCTCAATGCGTTTGGTGATGATCGACATATCAATGGAAACTGGGCGAAGTTCTTCAAGTTCTGCCCATAGGGCACTGAGTTCGCCAAGAAGGTTATTAAAGGGCTTTCCCTTTTGCTGAATGGAATGGAGAGATTTTTTAATCTCATATATCCTGCTGGAATTTGACAGGTTTCCATAAACCCCTTCAAGGGTATCCCACAGATCTTTTGCTGTGTCTTTGTGAATGTAGGTAGAGAGAATGGCAGCATCAAGAGAGCTATGAATCAGGGAAAGGACAAGTTGGTCTTCCTGAAACCATGTAGCTTTCTCCTTATCTGATTTTTCGACAGGAACCGTCGAACCATCCTCTTGAGTTGCCATCGTTGGAGTCAACGGTTTGATATGCTCCCAGAGGCCACGACTGCAGAGAGTGGTTTTGGCTGCTTTGGACCAAATAGAGTAGTTATTGCCGGAAAAAATCATCGGAATCAGTCTTTGCGAGGGAGTTTCCATTGAAACAGAATAGATGAAGCAGAGAAAAAAAAATATTGAGAGAGAATGGATCAATGCTCTGATACCATATAGAAAATCAGATCAAGAGACTAAAACAAGAGAGGATTCAAAGATAATATGCGAGTCTGATTCATCAGTTTGCCAAGACATACATATATACAGTCGAGAAACAATGAGAATAGAGAAGAACAGGAAAAATGAAGAAAAGGAAAGTGGCATACAAAGGGGAAATCATGACGGAAAGGGAGATCTGAATCTTGCAAGGAAGGGAAGATTGTTGATCTGCAAATATTATTCCGAGATTGCAGACTGGATTGGAAAATCTGTGGAGCTTGAGTTTCGGTGGTCTTGAACTTGTGACGTGTCGAGCCCATGTCCACTAATAGGGTAGTCTAGTGGTCAATCTGAGGATCTCAAACTTGAGTGTTCGATTCCACTTGGTGGGTAGATACGTAATTTCTGGGTCAATAAATTCTATATACAAAGGTTGGCCTTAGTTCGAAAGTTTATCTATTCAGCGCGTTTGAACGGTAGTAGATAGGATACTCCGTTATAAAATATATATATAAACACAAACTCATGGCCTAATGACTGAGACATTGAAATCGTACAAGGAAACGCATGTACACGTTTTGGACAATACCTCTTCTACTTCTAATGCCAAAGTGAATAAATACCGACAGAAACCTACGTAATTAGAATATAAAATTACTCCAAAAAATAATACCAATAGACTATTAATATTAAATAAATTATTTTAACAATTTACAATCTATGCATAACAATATTTATTAATAATATAACAATTCACTGTGCGTTGCGTTTGGTGATTTATGGATTCACAACTGTTTAAAACAAACAGTTAAAAAAAAGGCTGAAACTTTTTGAATTCTTGGGAACAAAGGCGGGTTCTGGAAAGAAGGGAGAGTCTCTGGCTGAGAGAGAGGGTTTGCTGGGGTTCGTCAGAGCCTTTCAATCCGCTCTCAACCGGGATTTAATGACCGGATAGAATTAGATTGAAGTCAGTCATTATTAGGATTCCAATTGGGTTTCTTTTTTTTTTTTAAATGTAAATTGGAAAACGCCCATCTAAAAAAAAAAAATTGTTTGCAAGTGGATTTGATTTTTGTATGAAAATAAAGACAGTCAAAATAGCTACGCGCATGAAATCGTAATGTAATGCAAATTGCAAGAGAATGGGTGTTTGGAGGTTCGACCTACCATGCATCTTTAAGCAGTTGCAGCCGAACATGCAATTCTTTCACGTGCTATATTAACACTCCAATACCATATCCCTCGGAATATTCCTCTCTCTCTCACACACACACATATATATATATATATATAATGTTTCTAATCGAAAGAGAAAATTATCATAGTAATATTTAATTGTTAAATTTTTATTGTGCAATAAACAACTTTTTTTTAAATATATATACGGTGACTTACAAATCGTATAAACTAAAATGAAGTTAAGATAAATCACAGACAACTTCTATATAGAATGAAAATACGAAATAGGAATATATGGGGTAATGTAGACTGGGTTTTTATAAGTAAGATCAGATTGTTATTATTTCTTTAATTTTTAATTTTAATTTATTTTGTGATTACTAACGCTTCATTTTCCAAAAAAGAAAAAAACACCTCTCGCGCTGGGGAGTGAAATCCACGCGACCAAATGCGCGTGAGATTTCATCGCCTTTCCCGATCTGTCCCTGGAGGGATCACCGAACCCTTACGCCGACTATAAAACCCGCCAACCTTAGATCTATTTCTCCTACAAACCAACCTTTACTTGCACCGATACTCCGACCTCTACACCGTCGCAGAAATGTTCTCCGCCGCTGCCGCCGCCACCTCCTCATCCACTGTTGCCAAGCCACTCAGGATTTCGTCTCTCTCCTCAAAATCGCCTCTCCCGTCCGCCTTCTCCGTCGCATTTTCATCCCGGGGACGCGAAATCCCTCGGCGGCGGCTGATCCTCGTGACATGCTCCGCTGGAGATGGAGGAGCGAAGCCGACAATCCTCGTGGCGGAGAAGCTCGGCGAGGCCGGGGTCAAGCTCCTGGAGGAGTTCGCGAATGTCGACTGCTCGTTTAACATGACTCCGGAGGAGCTGAACACGAAGATCTCGCTCTGCGACGCGCTGATCGTGAGGAGCGGGACCAAGGTCGGTCGCGAGGTGTTTGAATCGTCCCGTGGACGGCTCAAGGTGGTCGGACGCGCCGGTGTCGGGATCGACAACGTGGATCTGAGCGCGGCGACGGAGTTCGGTTGTTTGGTTGTCAACGCGCCAACGGCGAACACGATCGCCGCCGCAGAGCACGGGATTGCGCTTTTGGCTGCCATGGCAAGGAACGTCGCTCAAGCTGATGCTTCCGTCAAGGCTGGTCAGTGTTTTCATTTTCCTCAGTTCTCATAACTTGCCTTTAATCGTTCGGGAGGATATTATTGTCTGTTCGATATCTCAGATTGATGGGAACTGGAATTTTACAAATACAAATCACAAGAACTTTTCTTTTTCCTTGCACTTCGCCTTGTTGTGCGGGATTTATATGAGAACATTCAATTTCGCTTCCAATATTGGAGAATCAGAATATGAGGAAAGTGACGTTAACTAGATCTTTTTTTGGTTGTTCCTCTCGAAACATTGGGAAGGGACTTGATCATTTCTTTGTCTTTTGAACATCCGAAGGTGCTGAGGTTGGATCTGCGATCAGTTTTTTTTATGGACTGTGTGTCTACATGTGTTTTCTGAGGATCTTGGTTTTCATTTGCATTCTGGAAAAACCAACCTTGTGATTTGATTCGGATGTGTTGTATACAATGTAGGAGAGTGGAAGAGGAACAAGTATGTGGGTGTTTCCCTTGTGGGCAAGACACTTGCTGTGTTGGGTTTTGGTAAAGTTGGATCAGAAGTTGCTCGACGGGCAAAGGGCCTAGGTATGCATGTCATTGCCCATGACCCCTATGCCCCGGCAGACCGGGCACGAGCACTCGGTGTGGAGCTCGTAAGTTTTGACGAGGCCATTTCAACCGCCGATTTCATCTCCTTGCACATGCCCCTTACACCTGCAACATCCAAGATGCTCAATGATGAAACCTTTGCTAAGATGAAGAAAGGGGTTCATATCGTCAATGTTGCTCGTGGAGGTGTCATCGACGAAGATGCACTTGTGAGAGCTCTCGATTCTGGCATTGTCGCTCAGGCAGCTCTCGATGTTTTCACAAAAGAGCCACCGCCTCAAGACAGCAAGTTGGTGCTTCATGAGAGGGTCACTGTAACACCTCATCTTGGAGCCAGCACGGTCGAGGCCCAGGTCTGTAAACCCTCTAGAAAGCTATGCCTTTGATTTACTCGTGTCTGTTTCTCAGACTTGTAATGCTAAACCCGAGATTTCGCTTGCCAGGAAGGAGTTGCCATTGAAATTGCAGAAGCTGTTGTTGGAGCTTTGAACGGAGAGCTTGCTGCTACTGCTGTCAATGCTCCAATGGTTCCTGCTGGACATATATTCGTCGAGTGTCTGGGTGATAACACTTAAAACCCTTTTGATCAGTCGAATAGCCCACGAACATGCATTTGAGACTTCTCGGATCAAGCTTATCTCTCTGAACTGCAGGAACCAATGCAAAACAATCACATCCGAACACACGTAAGTGATCTAAAGAAGGTTTGTGATGATTAAGTACCTCAAAAGGAGATATATCTCCAAGATTCTTGGTTGGCAATCTGCTGAGGTGAGCCTTGCGCTATTCTAGTAAATATGCAGAAGTTTGTCGTCGTATCTCCGTAAATTTCTTTCTGTATAATATTCATCATGAGGTAATATTGATTGAAGCATTCGTCGATCACATTGTCCAGGTTCTCACTGAGCTGAAACCATACGTCGTACTGGCCGAGAAACTCGGGAGACTGGCCGTGCAACTGGTAGCCGGAGGAAGCGGCGTGAAAAATGTGAAAGTAACCTACGCCTCAGCACGAGCAACGGACGATCTCGACACCAGACTTCTCCGAGCGATGATCACCAAGGGAATCATCGAGCCAATCTCCGACGTGTTCATCAACCTGGTCAACGCAGATTACACAGCCAAACAGAGAGGCCTCAGAATCTCGGAGGAGCGAATCCTCTTAAACGGATCACCCGAGAGCCCGCTCGAAGCCATCACGGTTCAGCTCGGGAGCGTGGAGTCGAAATTCGCCAGTGCCTTGTCAGAATCGGGTGAAGTCAGGGTTGAGGGAAAGGTGAAAGATGGTATCCCGCACCTGACAAAGGTGGGATCTTTCGAAGTAGATGTGAGTCTGGAAGGGAGTATCATACTCTGCAGGCAGGTGGACCAGCCGGGGATGATCGGGACAGTTGGGAGCGTTCTCGGGGAGGCGAACGTGAATGTGAACTTCATGAGCGTGGGGAGGATCGCCCCGAGGAAGCAAGCAGTGATGGCGATAGGAGTGGACGAGCAGCCGAGCAAGGAAACGCTGAAGAAGATCGGCGAAATCCCGGCCGTGGAGGAGTTCGTCTTCCTCAAGCTGTAGTTGGGTAATGAATGAGTGGTTCGTGAGAGAGTGAGTCAGGGTTGGGGTTTGAAGGGATTTTTGTTTCTATTTTGCCAGTTTTGGTAATGGTTACGGTGAGTAGTTTGAAGACAAATTCAAATAAGCCGTTTTTGAATAATATTTTTAAATATGATTTGATATCATTAAACCTCTCTCTCTCTCTCTCTCTCTCTCTCCATAGGAGAAAGAAGCAGTAGTAGGGGAACCAAATATAAAAATGAATTCAATAATAATACATAGCCATATTGCCAATGTCAAGGACTTTCTTTATTTCCTTATTTTCGACAAACAAAATGCAAGAAGCAATCATGTAAGCACATACATAACATTGCCATGAACATCATCATCATCTGCCGCCGGGGGAATAACGGGAAAACACAAAAGAGCGGCTAAGTTCCTCTCAGGTTTATGTTTATGGAGTGCGACCGAACAAAACACACACAACGGAAACTGTCTGCATCCGAGTATGAAGGCATCAAACTTGCAAGAAGCTGGCGTACTTTGCGCCGAGGAGGAGCCTCTGGATGCTCAAGAGGGCGTTTTTCGTTACTTCCACGTTCTCGTGGCTCATCAGTTTCATCACCCGCTCTTTCGCCTTGAGGTCGTTCACAATTACTCTGCCCGCCGGATGGAACTGTATGAACTGCGAGATATCAAAGCATGCCACCGCCAACGTTCTTGGATCGCTGGACGTCTCCAGGATCGTGATGAGGACCCTGAGAATCTGCGTGACGAAAGAGGCATTGTAAAAAAAAAAAACTGAAATATCTTTCGAGGTAATTGTTTTTTCAAAAGTACCTGGAAGTCATTCCCCTCGAAGTTTACGATGTTCTCGCGCCAGAAAGCAGGGTCCTTGTGCATCGGAGTCCAGTCAAGATGGCCGAGAAGAACCTCTTGCTTGTACTTGTCAAAGGAACTCGATTTCCGGATGTTATCTTTCAAGCCTTCTTCGAGTTGATTCAGTGCTTCCAGTAAATCCTTGAGAAGCCCGAAATTAAAAGGAATTAATACCGACCAAACAATTTAACAAAAAGAGAGAGCAAGAACCGAAAATGTATAAGCATTTATCAGTTTTGTCCATTGAGCGAATGCAATATAAAGAATGTTATTACCTCGTCGCTCCATGCTTGAGTTCTCAAACTGGCGACAATATGTGGGAGTCCAAGATCGACCATCTGGGCACCAAATGTAACTTTTGGAAGCAAGTTCCTAAAAGTCAAGATAACCACCCTGACGACCTGAAAAAGCAAATGCCTGCAGTCAAGATCCAATGCGGAAACAAACAAATGATGGCATGCACGTCATTTCAGCTATGAACATGTAAGCCTCTGCAGTTTGCAGAGGTAGTGTTTATTTGTAAGGTACCATTTCAGTCTGTAAGATACCAGAATGCATTAACCTCACCTTCTCCTTAGTTGAGCTCTTTACAACTTCGGTGAGCCTTTGAAGTGTCCTAGATGTCGCCAAGAACTCAATTGCAGGCTCATAATAGGAAAGAAGCCAGATGCACAGACACGCTTCATAGAGAAGCTGCCCACAGCATGTTTAGCAAGTTAAAAACCACGAATGCAAGAGAAAATATATGGCACGAGAGAAATTTAGCAAGTTGAAAAGCAAAACATTCTACCATTTAATTAGGAAACTAACATAGAAACAACGCACACAAATCATTGAAACAAAAAAGAGACTTGCAACCAATTTTTTCGGCCAAAGGCTTGGATTAAGCGAAAAACTGCAGCACTCTAAGTATAGTATTGCTGTCATGGACCTTCTTACTGAAAAAGGCCTCCAGAAGAACAGTTACCTGAATAGACTGCTGAGTGGATGCTGGGGAAATAAAAGGGACAAGCAACTTCACTCCATCTGCCTGAACAAATGACGATCTGACCACATGTTCCTTGAGCAAGGATGCCAGGCAGCTTATCGCAATAGGAACACCACGAGTAGGATGGGAAGGTTGCCTCAGCTGCATATAAAACAAGGATCATGACTACGCTTCCATGACAAACATCTAAAGCTATTTCAAAAGGGGTCCTCCAAGCTCGCAAAACTTCTAACTAAATATTTCCACGCTCAAAACAATGGAACTTAGTATAGAAACTCTGTGCAATGTCTACAACAGTGAGATGTCTTAAGCTTGGACCATAGCACGGCCGAACACACATGCATGAGAGAGAGAGAACCTGAGCACAAAGCCATTCCACCAGCCCCTTGAGCACATCATCAATTGTAGTAATAGGTTTCTTGGAATCTGAAGCTTCTCCATTAGCGATAATACCATTTTCGGTTTTTGGCCTAGCACTGTGTATTGAGAAACGAGAAATGGTTCCCCATTTGAACTATGTCGTAAGCCAGGTACATTATTCAAAACAATAAACAGTAAAAATCACAAAGCATCTAACCTTTAAAATACCTTATGATCCAAGCAAGAATCACGCAGCTTTTTTCTTGAATGAACCAATTGCCTTTCCAAAGCAGCCTGAAAGAAGACAGACTCGATTAGTTTAATGCTTTTGATGACAAGTAAACAGAAGGAATCAATAGTATAACTGCATACCAGTTCCCTGTCCAAAACTTTACATATTTTCATCTTTCTTTCGAAAAAATATAGATTAGATGAAACATAAATCACTTCCAAGCGACAGAATAGCCAAAGTTGCAATTGGGAAGTAAGGAAGAAATCTTGTGCTAAACCAAATAGGTAGAGATATTTACACAAAAATAATTAGTTTGCGTAAATAGGCTGATAAATTTACATTAAAAAAAAATCGGTTTCTCACTGCGAAAAGTCAGAGCCACTGATAACATAGCTATGAACAGCAGAATACGAGAAAAAATAGTGAGGCTGCATCTAAAAGTTAAAAATCATGTTAAAGAATGAACTAATTATCACAAGCATTAGGCTAAGTGCAAATGCTGGAAAAACTGACATACTCAATCAACGGAGATAGACAATAGCTCCAAAAAGGTGACAAAGAACACATAAGATGGAGCTAGTTAAAGTCACAAAAGTTTTGCATAGGGACTTAACTTAAGAAAGGCTCATAAGTATCCTCATTTGCCAAAGATTTGTCATGAAATAATAGAGCTCGCTTCGGGTTAGCTGCCATGATAAGTAACCAATACATTATTTAGCCAAAAAGAGAGGGAAAAAAACAAGATTTATGAAATCAAGATTCAGGATTCATGTACCTGAGAGCATTTCGTAAATCAAAGCCAAAACATATTCAACTGTTTCTTCTTTGAATATATCGCGCAAAATGCTAACAAACAGATGAACATAAGCTGGACCATCCTGCATTAACAATACCCACATATCATTTCTAAGATGGCATAACAAACACGAGGCCATTATTTAATTATGCGTGCCAACTTTATAGAGAAACTGATGCTAGAGAAAAACAGTATCACCGCCACAGATAACAGAGTTACTTGAAGTCTCCCGTAAAACAAAATATGTGGAAAAGAACGGTAGAACCCTTACTTCATCCAACAACTGTGCTCTGGCGCTTTCGGATTTTTTATCATATCGCCTTAACAGCTGGAGACCTGTCCCCGAAATCAGTTTAGTTGTCATGTACGCCTCCCATGGAATATCCCTTTTCAAGACCTGCATCACAAAATAATGAAGAGATTGCATTTTGTGAAAATAAATTAGGAGCACAAAATCTGCAGCATTGCAAAATAATATTGACCCAAGAATTACATTCACATTAACATTAGAGAAATAAAAACTAGCGTATACATTATCGCAACAGTGCTCAACTTAAAAATACATTGACAATAACGAAATTTTTAACAAAAAAAGGTAAAGAACTTTAAAGATCTGCTCAATTCTATGACAAATAATCGCATTCAGATTTCAGGCCATAAGAGTGAAGAGGGTTCCAGAGACAGGAACAAAACATAAGTTCCATCACACCCTACGAAACCAAGATTCCTATGTCAATTGACACTTTCTGATATTCTACAAACTGCATTTATAGGGTTTGATCTGCATACATAAGCAAAAGGAAAAAAAACAAATAATTGCATCAAGAGTCAGCAAATCAAGTTACATAGCATCACATCACCAACCTGCTCCGTGGTCAATTCTGCCTGATCCATGGATACTTCAGCAGCTCAAACCCTACAGCAACAGGTAGAACAACAAACTACAAAATTTACTACCATTTTATACATAATTATGCATAACCCTGATAAAAAAAATGAATGCCCAAGAAAGACGAAAATGAATGGAGAGAGTATTGGTATCGGCAGATGATAATACACATTATCTTCGGAACAATATGGGGTTTTTCAACCGTAGTAAAATTCCATTCACGATAATGAAGACCATACGCGGTCTACAAAGCATAGAAAATCAGATCATCTAACGCAAATTCCACAATTTCAAGTTGGACCCACGAACAAGCTCAACCAAATCCGTAGATAGAGATCAAACTAGAGCAAAAAAGCCTAATATCGGATCACTCATCGACAATCACCAAAGCGAATCACAGGGAAAAAAGGATGAAGTTTTCCACGGAAAACGAGGGAAGAAACATTAACCTGCTACAGAGTTGTCGCTAGCTACAGATGCAGAGCTTTCGTCCTACAGAGAGAGAGAGACTCTTCCACTCGGATCTGCGTCGTGAAGGGGAGATAGGCGAAAGAGAAACCGATCAATGCGCCAGAGAGGATCAGTTTCTCCTCTTATATCTTCGGTTTACAGTTATACCCTTGTGATCACGCACCAATTAAGTCGCATCAAAACGATGCCGTTTATCTGCCATAGTTGAACCAATGAAAGAAAGCCAACTCACCATTCAGGGAAAATCAAG
>NW_010971389.1:4218176-4220731 GCF_000463585.1 Tarenaya hassleriana | reverse complement strand
CCCCCCCCCTCCTTGTGTAGCCTTTCTCGTCTTCGTCAGTCAGAAGCCCCTCGAGAGCTTCCATAGCTGAAACCCTAGCAACTCACAGACCGGAGAATCAGAAGCTAGGAGAGGATGAAGAAGAAGAAAGAAATGAGCTTTTTTCGAAATGGACGGTGTCTCGTACCAGAGGTTCCCGAAGGTGAAGAACCGGGAGCTGAGCGATGACTTCGTGAAGTTCGAGCTTCGGGAGACCGACGTACGTCTCAATGGCGAACGCGCTCCGGCGGGTTATGATCGCTGAGGTTCCCACCATTGCCATCGACCTGGTCGAGATCGAGGTCAATTCCACTGTCCTCAACGACGAATTCATCGCCCACCGCGTATATCGTGTCAGTACATAATTCACTTCTGGCTATGTATTGTTTTATTGACAAACCGTAAGATTCCAACGGTCCATTTTATGTTATCTAAGCTATGCATAAATTTCACTAATTAATCTTGTAGTTTATTATTGAAAGAGTAAACCAGTAAATATTAAAAGTAAGAAAAGAATAAGAAGAAAAACGGCGTTGAAAAATGACAAACCCCTTTACACGAAGTTGTGAATTCGATTCTTTCTAATATTTGAACTTTTTTTAGAACCGATCAGTTTCGACTAATTTACACGTTTCATGTTTCACGTGGTTTGTTGATTATTACGTAAAACCGAAAAGATGTACTGTCCAATATTTCGTCGATCTTGAAGAGTACGATAATCTCAAAGTGATATTATGTTGTCTTGTCGATAATCGAATAGTTAATCTTAGGTTCCATTAGCATCTATTGGGACAAAAAACATTGTTTTTAATTTATATATATATATATATATTATAGTAACTTGGACATAGTAATGTAGCGGGATGAGACGGTCCAATTTTATTATAATTAGAAACATTAAATGTCCTAAGGGACAAGAATGCATCTGGTGGGAGCCCCATCGGCACCAAACAGCCTCATTGGCAAACAGTTGAGATGGTACAATCCCGCAGCCACGTCGTCCAGTCTTAACCCTTCTATTGGAATCATATCCTAAAAACATTATAAAAAAATAATAATAATCATATCGACGGTCCAATATCGAAATTAGCACAACTTCACGTCGAAAAACAATTAATATTATGCGTACCGTATGTTTGAGAAACTCAATGTGTGCGGGGTCCAGATCATCGTAAGCAGCTATCGAGACGTAATCTATTCCTGCAATATATAGTTGATATTATTATTAATCTATTTGATATTTTTAGATTGACAAAAAAGATATAGAAATTTACGTTAATATAATTTTAGGTATTGAAAAAAAAATCAAACTACAGGATAATGTCGTATAATATAAACCTGAGGTATCAAAATTAATCCGACGAATATAAAAAAAATAGTTAAAATTAAGTGGTGGTCTCACCGACAAGTTTGATGTCCGTATTCTCCACTAACCATTTCGCCCCATCAGTTGAAAACGCCACGAAACTCTTGTCTTCCTCTTTTGTGTACATAAGCCGTCTAACTCGTACGGAAACAAAAACACACACATGCATATTTAATATTTTCAATAAATAAAATATTTAAGAACCTTAAAAGACCTAATCGATAATAACTATAAAGATAATCTCATATAGATACCTAAATTTTTATAAAATTTATAAATAGATATCTAAACTATAAAACTCTCAAATAAATACTTAAAATTTTCAAAACTTCTATACAAATACCCAAATTTTTTAAAAAAATTTCAAATAAAATAACCTTAGTTGAATGGACTGAGTCATCAAATTTTGTCGGATTCCATTATAAGTTGAACGACTTTAATGTATTTTGGTTTTATTTGACAATTTTTTAAAAATCTAGGTATTTCTACGAAAGTTTTGAAAAATTGAGATATTTATCTGAAAATTTTATAGTTTAGATATTTATTTGAAAATTTTATAAAAATGACAGATATATAATTATAATTATAATGCATTGAAAGTTGTTTTTAATATTGTTTTTTTTGTGACATGTTAATATTATTGTTTACCTGTCGGTATTAGAGGTTCTGAAGAGAGCGCGCTTTATGCCTCGGGGAATATTCCATAACTTGAGCAGTGATCTTGTTCTTGTCCCTCGGCACGTCTACTAACAATGCAGGCCCTGACCAGTGCATACATGCATGTGTATACATATGTGTATGTGTATATATCGATTCTATGAACGGAAGAGGATGGAGCTGAGACGAAAGAGGAGGAGGAGGAGCCACTCACCATTGAGGAGGTCCAGGTCGAGGGCGTCGACGAAGTGACCGGGCGCGTCGACGTGGGTCCCAGTGTGGACCCACATCTTCAGGAAGGAGCTGTTGGTGTTGTTTCCCCTCTTGATGCTCTTCCTCTGCCACAGGAACTGCCCCACTCCCGCGCCTCCTGTCCCGAACAGCGGCATCTCCGCCGTCATTCTGTGCGTTATGTCTATTATCCTCCCGTTTCCGTACACGTCCCGGCGGATAGGCTTCGGTCCTCCGCCGCCGCCCAAATTCCCGAGGGAGGGGGAGGGTTCGTCCGGGGGAG
>NW_010971389.1:4205569-4217991 GCF_000463585.1 Tarenaya hassleriana | reverse complement strand
GCCCCCCCCCCGCCGCCGCAATTCCCGAGGGAGGGGTAGGCTTCGTCGGAGGATGCGAGGAGTGGGAGACAGAGAAGAACGAGAAACAGAGGAGCCATTGAGAGAGAGAGAGAGAGAGAGAGAGTGGAGCTTTCTCCTTGGTCTGAATTCGGTGGGGGCATATTTAATGACTGTTCCAGCGTTTGCCCTTTCACTGCCTGATGGAACCTTATACAGTCTGACTTGTACGATGTGTCCAACACTAAATGTATTTGAAATTTGAATCACATGGCCAAATAAAAAAATTAGTTAGCTAAATGAGTGGGTGGTTCCATTTATTTCTTTTCCGATTTAAAGATATCAAAAGGAAAGGAGAATTAAGTTGAGAAAATAAATTAGGAGCACAAAAATCTGCAGCATTGCAAAAATAATATTTGACCCAAAAATAAAAATGACAATAACGAAATTTTTAACAAAAAAAAAGTAAAGAACTTTAAAGATCTGCTCAATTCTATGGAACCAAGATTTCTACGGGTTTTCAGGTACTCGATCTCACAGATATTCGGAACACGGTTATTCTCTATATAACGAAGACGAAAATGTTTGATGAAGCGAAAAACCTGGATAGCGGATTCGAGTGTGCGTTTTGTTTGAATGGCGACGAATATCCTCGGATATCCGGATACGAATAAAATGACGATTATATCTCTGATATTTTGATATATTTACAATAATTATTACAAAATATTTTTATATTAAATTACTAAAGTACCCTTAAAGTCAATAAAAGTCAATATTTTCTAAAGAATTGGACGGGTTCAGATACGTTCAAATAATCGAATTCAGCAACGGATACCCGAATCACGAATACCTGAACTTCACGAAAACGAAAAACGAGATAGTGTTTTCTCAAAATCCACAAAGACGAAGACGAAACCCGAATACCTAAAAAACTCAGGGTACTCAGCCGTCTGATGTTCTGCAAACTGCGTCATTGCTTTCTCCTCTTTTTATCGTCGGTTTACAATTATACCCTATGATCTTACTCCCCAACAATTACAGAGAAACGTCGCATCAAAACGATGCCGTTTTCTGCTGGCACAGTTTCACCAATGAAAGAACGCCACGTCACCATCCATTAGTTTAATTTTCCCCCAAAACCCCTCGTGTGTCCTTTTCTCTTCATCTCGATGGCTTCCACAGCTGAAACCCTAGCAATTCGCAGAAGAATCAGAATCTAGGAGAGGACGACGGAGAAGAAAGAAAGGAACTTTTTTTCGAAATGGACGGTGTCTCTTACCAGAGGTTCCCGAAGGTGAAGATCCGGGAGCTGAGGGATGACTTCGTGAAGTTCGAGCTTCGAGAGACCGACGTCTCAATGGCGAACGCGCTCCGGCGCGTTATGATCGCTGAGGTTCCCACCATTGCCATCGACCTGGTCGAGATCGAGGTCAATTCCACTGTCCTCAACGACGAATTCATCGCCCACCGACTCGGGCTCATACCTCTCACCAGCGAACGCGCCATGGGCATGCGCTTCTCACGCGACTGCGATGCATGCGACGGTGACGGTCAGTGCGAGTACTGCTCGGTCGAGTTTCGCCTTAGTGCAAAGTGCATCGGTGACCAAACCCTAGATGTCACCAGCAGGGATTTGTACAGCGCAGATCCCACAGTTACTCCAGTCGATTTCTCCGATCCGTCTGGTTATGAATCGAATGAGCAGAGGTTTCTCTCTTTCCTTTCTCTCGCCTGTCTCATCCAGTGTTGATGTTTGCTGCATTGTGGTTATTTGGGTTTAGAATTGTATGTTTTGTCTTGAGATGCAGGGAGTAGGAACATGAATTGCATTGAGTTTGTGTCATTAGAACTGGGCTGGAACTGCTAGATTAGATGAGCTGTAGAAATGTACTTAGATTTTAATCATAATTTGGAGTGCTTATCGTTTTGACTTGCCGCTCAATCATGTTTCCGATGTATGGTCGCATAGCATCGGTTGGCCATTTGTTGAAATCCTATGGTTGGTTTAGTTTACTTGGATTTCCGAAGGAAATCATTGGCGGAGCCTTTAAAGTCCCATATAATACAAGAATAAGATATGGAAATCGAAATATCACGGGTCTATATTTCTCACGCATATGAGATCATCTTTTCTGGTTTCTCTTCTGTATGTGTTTTCTTGTGCTTAGCTCTTAGTGTCAACAAACCAGATATTGATAGTGTGCTTATAGTTTGATAGTTTAACATGGTAAGTATTTGATTTCCTCTTTCTCTCAAAGCTGATGTTTTTCTTTTTATTCTAGGGGGATCATCATTGTGAAGTTGCGGCGAGGGCAAGAGTTGAGGCTCAGGGCAATAGCTAGGAAAGGAATCGGCAAAGATCATGCAAAATGGTCTCCTGCAGCTACTGTGACCTTTATGTGTGAACCAGAGATAGTAATCAACGAGGACCTGATGGATACTTTGTCAGACGAGGAAAAATTGAAATTGATTGATAGTAGCCCGACCAAAGTTTTTGATTTTGACCAAGTAACCAGGCAGGTTAGTCTCTAGATTAATGTCGAAGGGTCTCTTTACAAGGTTTTAGTTTTGAGGTTTCGATAAAGTTTTCTCTTTGGCTTGATGTTGCTTCCTCATATACTACTGCTTGTGCATAGACCTAGTAATTGGCTTTAGATCTTTAGTGCATTATGCTATTTCTGCTTTATATTTCCACTAGACAGTCTCAGTTCCTCCCGATTCGCTTCGGCCCTTGCTAATTTAGTCTGAATCCTGCAAGCTTCAGTTCTTTGGTACCGTACCAACTTACTCTCGTGATCATAGTTGAAACAGGATCCTTTATAAAATTTTAATCTCGGGGCTTGTTTAGTTTTCTCACTGGCATCAAATGTATTCATTGTCTAGTAAGGGTCCTTCACTTGAAATGGAACGAACCGAAATATATCTCAAGTTTTTTCACTTTTCACAAAGGAATCGGGATTAGCGCTGAATTCTTTTGCTGAATTCTTTTGATACAATAAGCATGCTCTGCAAACTGATCTCATATCAGAATTTCGTTCTGAGTAACATTTTCTGACACCCTCGTTGTTTTTCTCTGCCCGTCATTGCAAATGAGTAGATTGTGGTGGTTGATCCCGAAGCGTACTCGTACGACGAGGAAGTGCTGAAGGCAGCAGAAGCCATGGGAAAGACAGGACTCGTCGAGATCCGTCCGAAAGAAGACAGCTTCATATTCACCGTGGAGTCCACAGGCGCTGTCAAGGCCTCTCAGCTCGTCCTCAACGCCATAGACATCCTGAAACAGAAGCTGGACGCTGTCCGTCTCTCAGAAGACACGGTCGAGGCTGATGATCAGTTCGGCGAATTGGGTGCGCATATGCGCGGAGGATGATTTACATGTCAAGTAGACACTTTGTTGTTTGTTTGTTTTGATGATTGAATCTCTTAGGAATTTCAATGTTTTTTTTAGTACTCACCAACGGTCCATCATTTTTATCTAAAAGCTGAGAAAAGAAGCGTGCTTAGGTGGGTCGCATATGGTGGAATGTGACAAATTCCGACAAACCCCCGTGAATTTGATTTATCTGTTAGCACCGAATGTAAATTCCAAAATGATTTTGAAACGTGAACATGAAGGATCAAACAGATATTGTCACAGGAGGTGTTGTTCATATAATAATCTTTAAATTACGTGGGAGAATTCTTGTATACTAGAAGGAGATTATGTTGATTTGAATGCACATTAGAACACAAGGACATATTTTTTTTAATATTTTATTATATTTTAAAATACTTTTTAGTATTTTTTATTAGGTTGGCTTGATGTTACTCATCCGTTTCAAAATACTTGTAGTTTTAGTCAGCTTATTTTCTATGTTTTAAAATATTTATCATTCTACATTTTCAATATACTTTTTATAATAGTTTCTAATTTTATTCCTATCAAATTCTAATACATTATTAATAATAATATTATTTATTATTATTAAATAAAGGTATATGTAAATTTTTTCTCTTTTTTTAAAAAAAAAATTTATAAAATAACCTAAAATAACAAATATTTTAAAAGGGAGATGCCAACCGTGCAAATGACAAGGAAACGAGAGAAACCAATAGAAGAGACAAAACACAAAAACACATTGTCACAAGACATTTAATAAATTAAAAATAATATATATATATATATACGTATACAGTATGTCTCCCAAAATTAATTTCCACCGACATGCAACTTTCGCCTTTCAACTTAAAATTCCGTGCAGTGACCTTTTTGCAATAAATCTACAGAATTGTTTATTTGAAATCAATGTTAAGAGTTTTATTTGGCCCTCAAGTTCTTAAAATAATGCATACTAATTTAAAGGAATACCATAAGATAGATCAACACATACATAAAACGTAGAAACACTAATATTTTATTTTCGAACGAATTCAATTTTTCACACATAAATTACAAATAGATATTCGTGGTCTCAAATACATACAAATACAAATAAAAATTCCCGAATCAACTCAAATAATTTTCTGATAATTCTATATATATATATATAAATTATATTTTTTGTTGAACGCATAGATATATATTTTTATTTTAATCGAATATACAAAAGTAGCTTATTGGAACGCATGAGTGATTATAATAAAGCTCAACGAGAATAGAGCTCTCGATCTCAAGGACTTCTTATTCTCCGAAGCATGAATATATATTTTTCGACGATGGTCTATGGAAGAAGCATCGGCTTCTTCTTTTCCGAAGCTCCTCTGAGCTTCTTCAATGGCGATGGTGGCGGCGAATAACAGACCGATGATCTGCAGCAATGGCAGTAGTAGGAACTCGCGGACCAGGAATCGTTGGAGCTCTCACTGCTCAAATGCTTCGAATAGATAACGCAATTGGGACTACTCGGCATCGGTTGCTGAATCTTGCGTTTCCGGTGAAATGGGTTTTCGTTGCTATTCAAAGAGAGTTCGAGGATCAGATTGTGGCAAGCCGTCACCTTTTCCTGTACATGCGTGAGAGGTGTTTGTGAAAATGCCCAAATGGAGAAGCGAAGTGTAAAAGATTTGTTTTTTTAGGGATCAGAAGCAAAGTTCAAACCTTCCTTAATTTGACCACCTCAAGGAGCTTGTTTTGGTATGATATGGAGTCAAAGTGCCCAACTTGCTCGATAACGTGCATCATAGTGGCTACGGCTATAACGGACGGGAGATAGCCGACAAATCTTGAATCTGACAAAAAATAACGGAGAAACAAAGACGAATGTGAGATACCCAGATCAGTAGATGATGAGAATCGAAATGGGTTCAGATGGGTTTTTTTTTTTTGTCGTTTCTCTACTTATGTTATGTCGTTGCCCAAAAGACATTGTTTGCGTTTTGTCGTCGTTGTTTTCTCTTACCGGAGATTACAGAGAGAAGAAGATGCTCGCATCTCCTGACGAAGTCCCAGTGGAAATTGTTCTTCAGCCCCAGTCCCTTTAGGATGTGGTCGAGAAACGAAATCGGAGTAATCCGATGCATCTTCCATTGAAGAGTAGACAGAACCAAGAGCTCCATTCTCTGTATGGTCTTTGCCTGGAACACATATTCTGTCTCCTCCACCTTCAAAACAGAGCAGAGAACAGAGAGAAATCTGAGAATCAGGGGGGAAAATGCTACAGAAAAAGGTTGTGATTTTTGTGGTTGTGTTGTGTGCGTACTTGGAGGTTTATGAGAAGAGGAGCTTGGGTTCCTTCGACTTTTGCAGCAAGAGAGAGACAAGTGACAGCAACAAGCTGAAGCATCCATGGCTTGTCTCCCTGTAAGCTGAAGTTGCAGACGAACCTGTCTAGATAATTTATGGCTAACGCTGCGGTCAAGGTGGAAAACCCGTAATGGGAGTTCACTCTCAGAATCCAATCCACGGCCTTTTTACGGTCCGAGGAGAGGTAAACATCGTCAAGACAACTGATTTCATGTCCTTGTTCATGTTCTTTGGCGAACAGAGAGACGAGTTCTTCGTCTTCCCAGAACAAATCTTGGTCAAGAACAACGGACGGAGAAGAAAAAGAAGGGGAAGAAGATGAAGAAGAAGAAGAAGGGTTCTCTGAGATCCCTTCGACTTCTCCTTCTTCTTCTTCTCCATATCCACATGTCCCTTCCTCGCAGTAGAGAGCATTCAGAAGAAACAAAGAACTTCGTTCTTGATCTTGAACTTGGAACCTGTGTGAAGATTCTCCATTTTCCTTCGTAATCGCCATTGTTAATCTTCTTCCCCACAGGTGAACAAGGGTCTCCTTTTTTTTTTGTCTCAGTATATTACACAGAAGAGGATAAAGAAGATACAAGAAAGCCTCGTGGAGAGAGTCGAGAGACTCCCTCTATCTGTAGACGCATGGAGATATATATATATATAGAGAGAGAGAGAGAGATTGCATGCATGGGGTTGAGGTTGATGTTTCGTTTGGTTATTAAATTACAAACATTTTTCTTATTATTTCCATTTTCTGTAATCCTTCTTTTTCTTTGTAATATTTGGCGGGAAGCATTTTTACTGTTTTAGACTTAAGATATTAATTAAAGGGTTAATCCCACAAAAAACTCTAAACTTGTTAAAATGTTCCATATAAAACCATCAACTTGCAATCTTCCACAAAAAATCTTAAATTTGGTAAAAACTTTCACAAAAATTACAAACTTATAATTTTCTTCCATATAAAACATTTGATTTGTTTTTTGCTGATATGACACGATGTATTGCTGACATGGCGCTGGCTGAGTTGACACATCAACGCCACATCTATCATTTTAAAATTTTAAATATAAATTTTTAATTTTTGATCAAATATATATACATATATATTTGTATATATATTAAGTTTGTAATTTAAAATTTTAAATATACAAATATTTTAATCAAATATATAAATTTATATATATATATATATATATATTTGTATATATATATTTTTATTAAATATTTTAATTTTTAATGTTTATATATATTAAGTTTATAATTTTAAAAAATTAAATATACAAATATATATATATACCTATACATACATATATATTTTTATCAAATATCTATACATATATATATATATATATTTGTATATATATTAAGTTTGTAATTTAAAATTTTAAATATACAAATATTTTAATCAAATATATAAATTTATATATATATATATATATATATTTGTATATATATATTTTTATTAAATATTTTAATTTTTAAAATGATGACATGACAGTTTAGTCAGCGCCATGTCAACAATAAATCATGCCACATCAACAAAAATTTTGGTCAAACAAGTCAAAGGTTTTACATGGAAGAAAATTGTAAGTTTTTAATTTTTGTGGAAGTTTTTACCAAATTTAGAATTTTTTTGTTGGAGATTGCAAATTTTGGTTTTTATATGAAACATTTTAACAAGTTTTGAGTTTTTTTTTTTGGGAGTAACCCAACTATGTAATATTTTGTATAAAATAAAACACTAAAACAAGGTGGGGGGTTACTATCTCATTTATTAAAAGAAAATAAAACGTATTTTAAAAGGCATTTTCAAAGATGAAATGTTTGATCAACGGATGAAATTTTAAGAAAATAAACCTTTACCAAAAAAAGCAAAATAAATCATTAAACAATTTCAATAAGGTGGGCCCAAAATGAGACACTGGAAAAGACAAATGAATTAAATAAAATATGCATATATACATACATACACATATATAGCAAGCAATCAGTACATTCCAGTATTTATTTGGTTTTTTTTTAAAAAATATTTACATTCGATTTGTTTTTTTTTTCAGAACTTAAACCACTTAAATATCGTTTATATGTGTGCGTGGCGATGGCACACAATCATATGTATATGTATAATGCGAATAAACATACGCGTTAGTTGTCGAGATACCTATAATTAAAAAGTTTGGTCGTATTTTTTTTTTACATTTATCTTTTTCTAGCTTTTTATTTTTAAAATTGTAAAAACAATGTAAAAATTAGTGCGGGCACATGCAATACCCAAGATTTCGGGTAATTTAGTTTAGGCTTCATCTTATTTTTAAAATTGAACCGATCAATCCTCCAACCCTACCTTTAAAAAACCGTTGATTTCTAATTAAAATTACCAAAAATAAAATAAATAAATGATATAATTGTTTAGATAAAGAGATTTACAAAAAAAAAGGGATCTAAAAGGTTTGTTAAATGATTGTATATGTCTGATAATACATTTTGAAAATTGGAATTTTGAAGCTCCACAGTCCACATGCATTTATATGTGACCAAAAAAAAAGTTAGCTTGTTTGTTTCTATAAAATATGTCCTGTAAAGTTGATTATTTCAATTAATTGTCGTTCCTCAGTTAGGTGGGCATGAATAATATCTACTTAAAGGCGCCATATTTATCACTAAAAAATTGGTTATCGAAATGTTAGTAATAGTATGAAAAAATAAAGATTAATTTGATTTTATTGGAAAATACGTGTCATTTAATTTTATATAAATTAGTTTAAACAATTTAATTTTCGCCGAGGAAAATTTCTATCTGAATCTTTCCGAGGATTCTCTAACTAAAATTTGCTTTCGGTCTTTTACGTTTCAAAATTCCATTATTTCAATTTAGATGTTCAATATATATATATATATATATATATTCACAGGAGATTAGGAAATTTTATTAGTCTCGATAATTCATACACAAAAAGATGTGAATTTGCATAGGATTCCAAATTATCTAATATAGGCCTCTACAACTATCATTAATATAGCAGAGAGAGGCCATTAATTGTGTCAATCCTGCTTTAAATGAAATAAAATGGTCCAAAACTTAATAAAAATGGCAATCCCATATTGGTTTTCGAATACTGCATTACCTGAATGTGGACAGAATCTGAACAAAAACTCATTTTGTGCCCCATCGATCTTTGAGAAACGTGCATTTAATCGGCATTTAACCGATTTTATATTCTAATAAATTTCCATATCTACTGTGAATATATATATATATTTCATTATGACAGTTGGACATATATATGTAAGATATATCCTAACTGTTTGGAATTTAAGGGTTAATTAAAGTTTATATATAAAATTCACATATAACATAACAGATTAAATCACACATATATATATATATATATACAGATACGGTTTTGAGAACAACTTTACGCTGTCTTACCCAACAGATCGTGGGCGAGTGGTCAAACTTGGGGTAGAAGGTAACTCCACCTTGAAGTTGGTTTGATTTCTGGCTGGTCGGGAGGGAGGTAATTTCTGGATTTATATGATCCATATACAAAGGCTGCTCCCGTACCGCTTAGTAGTGCATCATAAAACTATATATTTATTATCTCTAATAACCTAGTAATGAAAATATAATTAATGATAACGGCAATGGTTGATGTCAAATCTTATTAGATTTTAAGCAAAACAATATAAATAATTTACCAAAATAAATAAATGAATACATGCATGAACGAACATATATGGTTGGTGCATGCATGGATATGTTATGGGAGTCGACGTACGTTGACTTTCAGCTCCAATTAAAGGCTGTTCCGCTGAAGCGAAAGAAAACACAACAAAAGATATATATATATATATATATAGAAGATATTAAAGTGAGCGTTTGATGAGGGGATGTTCAGGCCGTAATGAGTCGGTGGTTGGTGAACAAATGGAATTGAATTTGAATACGAGTGGACCTCAAATCGGATTTTAACAACAAACAGACGTCGTATATACAAAGACTACTCCCGGACCGGAGGTTTACCTGACTAGCCCGAAGGGTAGCAGATAGGGGTACTCCGTTATAAAAAAAAAAAAACAGACGTCGTATGCATGTGAATGATATCGTAACGCATAGATATGACCGGACCTTGTGTTAAAATTTTTGTGTGGCTTTTTATATTTGCGTGACCATCCTTTCACTTACAATTCCGTGTTTGATTTAGTGTGTGTGTGTATATATATATATATATATATATATAAGTGAAATAGATTAGAAAATTTGTCAGTAAAAAAATTACTAGAATTTGGGAAGTTAAATCATTATGGGCAACTTTTTTTTTTAATCGAAGAATCGCTTGTACCAAATAGAAAGGATTCATTTTTGTTTATTAAAAAAGAGGAAAATATTTTTACAATATAAAAAATAATTATGAAAGAATCTCATAATGAGAGAATTCGGTTGATAAGAGTAATAAATAAATAAACAAAAAAAAATTGAAAACACATCTTAATTATAAAAAAGAACATTATCATACATTTGGAGATTCGTTTATCGACAAACCCAGAAACAGCAACCAGGCAAAGAAGAGCAAAATCCCTCAACACCAAAACTGATGATATCCTCCATATCTGATTTCCGACAAGTTCCAGATGCTGGTTCTTCACTTGGAGATGTCGGAACTCAGTACGGCGGAGGCGGGTATTGTCCCGGATACGGACCTAAAACCGAAAACAGCAACAGATAGCATCAGAATCTTCCGCACAATCACAATCACGCAACAGATTTTGATCGAAGGCTCAAACCTTGATCAGAAAAAAGGGCAATGTAAAGTACCTGGTGGTGGGTAATAAGGCGAGGAAGCTTGTGGAGGAGGGTAAGCCATGTACGGTGGAGGAGGAGGAGGATACGCTGAATGAACTGGAGGGTATGGGTATGGCTGAGGAGGGTAAGCCGAAACTGGTGGATATGCAGGAGGAGGAGGGTATTGTGGGTACGGCGGCGGGACTGAGTATGGAGCCGGCAGTGATGGGTATGGACATGGCGACTGAGGTGGCGCTGTATAGAGAGGAACTTGGGCCCCGTGAGAAGTGTATGGCGGTGCTGATGGGGCAGTAGCATAGTCATGTTTCTGCACAGAAAGATGAACTCGATATTTAGCACCTTAACGACTAATGCATAAGATATCGATCATGACTATGTCCCGAGAGAATTTGATCATTGATAAATGACAACTGAGAGGAAATATATCCATCTTGACCGACAGTGACACCGAGGGACTATACAGGTTGGCTCAATTAGAATGAAAAGAAGATGAAAAAGATCGAGGAAACATAGCAGATGCAAATTTTCATATCGAAGAATTGTTTGTCCAGTGATTCAATGGGGGGAGAATGGCTTTAGACTTACTGTGGCTCCAGCATAATGCATAATGAGTCTTACTTCTCCTGCATATCTGCAACCGGGAAAAACATTGATCCATATAAGAAGGTTATAACACAAAGAACTCCATCTTTTATGCACAGAGCAAATCGACATAAGAACGGGATACAAAGATCAAACAGAGGAGATCACATGATCAAGATCATGAGGCTGTTAACCATTACACTCTTGTCATCTAAAAAACCATACAAATCAGTCACAGCAAAGGAAGAAAACATTTGCAGCAATAGTCAGTAGAGAAGTTCCACCAAATCATGAACAAGCCTAAACCCAATTCTCATGCACAGACCAAAACCAAATCCGTGACATGAAACTCAACTCAAGTGTTCAAGACATCAAAACTAGTTAAGGTTATGAGCCAATGGCTTCTTACCTTCCAGTTTTAGTCTGCAGTGTCCAAGTACAGTCATCATATCCCTGAGAAAGAACCTTCTGCAGTGGAAGCCTAGTCACAAGAAAAGCAGACAATTCGATAAGATCGAATCCCCTGAATCCGAAATGTTGAATCCATTTAAGAAATCCACACACTGACACAAGAAATTTGATATGTCACTGTTGCATACGTTGCGTTGCCGATGAAATCATCTGTCGTCAGTGTATTGCTATTCCAGACAGCAACCTTAAGCTCCCTAAGCCCTTCGATCAAAGTGAACATAAACTTTTCTTGGAATGTAGGGTTCTTCCCACCATCTGAAACCAAACCCAGTTCATATTTTCAGTGTATCATACTAATCAAACCCCTAAACAACAAGCAATTATAATTTTCTCATACCGATTTCCAATCCATAAGAGCCCAAAGAAGAACCAAACCTGTGCAGGTTCTGGTACGATGTCCCGTGCCGCCATAATCAAGGCAAACGTACGGATCTTGCCTTGAAATCCATTCTGTATCTTTCAACTTCTGACACCCAACAACTGAAGAAAACGACACCACCGAAAACAAATCGAAAAATTAAAACTTTTTTGAAATCGCATTAATGGGTATGATCATCGGTTCGATTTCGGTCAAATTAGGGCACGGAATCACCCAAAAGGTAGAAAAACAGAGAGAGGCGAGAGCGACACCGACCAGTGACCTCAAGAATCTGGCCTTGAATACCCATCATCGACATAGAAGAATCTCAGTATTTGCTCCAGAAACAGAGGGAAAAAAAACGAGAAAGTTGGGTTTTTTTAGCGAAAGATAAGATTGATTTGATAGATATCGTTGTTGGTATATAAAATCATTCGAATTACACGAATCTGATTGAGAAGAAGGAAGCCACGACGCGTTTGGATCTCTCTTTC
>NW_010971389.1:4161915-4205488 GCF_000463585.1 Tarenaya hassleriana | reverse complement strand
TGACGAAGCTATCAGTTTGCTACGCGCATTCTCTACAAATCGTTTTCCGTGTTTTTCATTTTTTTATTTTTAAATTGTATACTAATACAGTATATTCTTTTGCTTTGAATTACGGTTTAATTTGGATTTTATTTTTTGTTTCAAACTTCATTTTTATTTAAAAAATCATCTAAAAATAATTTTATTCAACTTTTCAATGTATCCATATTTACTTTTGAGTTCATTTGCATCAAATTTTTTTTTCGTGATTCATTTTAATTTTCTGTACACATAATTTATTGAAAATTCTCTCCATAATATATTGGATGAGTAGATAAGTTTATTTAATAAAATATATAAAAATTGTTTTAATATGAATTATTATTATTATTATTATTATTATATGAATATATGCATAAAAAATATCAAAAAATCTGACCTATTATATTGATTGAACCGTACACTTCACAATAAAAAAATATAAAAAAATTAATATTCAACACGTATATAAAAATAATTTTATAATATAATAATATAATGTTATCTATATTCTTTCATTTTTTCACTTCTTTATATATATATAATTTTTGTTATGTTCATATCAATGAATTTCATTATTATTATTATTATTATTATTATTATTTTATGATTAATGTATCAATATTTTATTATTATTATTTTTATATTACAAAGATAAAGTTTTTTATTTTATTTTTATCAAGATAACTAATAATATTTTTTTTATTAATATTTCTATTGAACCGAGATTTTTGTAAAATTTCACCTAGATTTCTATTGAATCGGGATTTATGAAAAGATTCTAACAGAATTCTATTGATATTTTTCTTTTATCATTCTCTTAAGATTATTATATAATATTCTATTTTAATTTTTTAATTGGAATAATATTATCAAGATAATTAATAATATTTTTTCTCTTACAAAGATAGATTTTTTTTTTAATTTTTTTCACCAAAATTAATATTTTTTTATTAAAGATTTCTATTGAATCGAGATTTCTGAAAAGATTCCATCTAGATTTCTATTGATATTTTTCTTTTACTACTCTCTAAATATTCTTATAAAATATTATATTTTAATTTTAAATTTTGAATTATATTATCAAGATAATTAATAATATTTTTTATATTACAAAGATAGAATATTATCAAGATAACTATAATATTTTTTATATTACAAATATAGAGTTTTTAATTTTTTTCATCAAAATAACTAATAATATTTTTTTATTAAAGATTTTTATTGAATCGAAATTTCTGGAAAGATTAGACTTAGTTTTCTATTGATATTTTTCTTGTCATTCTTTCAAAATTATTATATAATATTATATTTAAATTTTGTAATTTGAATAATATTATCAAGATAACTAATAATATTTTTTATATTACAAAGATGGAATTTTTTATTTTTTCTTCATCAAGATAACTAATAATATATTTTTTTATTAAAGATTTTTATTAAATCGGGATTTCTGAAAATATTCCACCTATATTTCTATTGATGTATATTTTTTTATCATTCTCTAAAGATTATGATATAATATTATATTTTAATTTTGTAATTTGAATAATATTATTAAGATAACTAATAATATTTTTATATTACAAGATGAACATTTTATTTTTTCCATCAAGATAACTAATAATATTTGTTTTATTAAAGATTTCTATTGAACCGTGATTTCTGGATATATTTCACCTAGCTTTTTATTGATATTTTTCTTTTATCATTCTTTCAAAATTATTATATATTATTATATTTAAATTTTATAATTTGAATAATATTATCAAGATAACTAATAATATTTTTTATATTACAAAGATGGAATTTTTTATTTTTTCTTCATCAAAATAATTAAAAATATTTTTTTATTAAAAATTTCTATTGAACCGAAATTTTTGGAAAGATTCCATCTAGATTTCTATTGATATATATTTTTTTATCATTCTCTCAAGATTATTATATAATATTATATTTTAATTTTGTAATTTGAATAATATTATCAAGATAACTAATAATATTTTTTATATTACAAAGATGGAATATTATCAAGATAACTATAATATTTTTTATATTACAAAGATGGAATTTTTTAATTTAATAATATTTTTTATATTACAAAGATATAATTTTTATTTTTTCTTCATGAAGATAACTAATAATATTTTTTTTATTAAAGATTTCTATTGAAACGGGATTTCTGTAAATATTCTACCAAAATTTCTATTGATATTTTTCTTTTAGCATTCTCTCAAGATTGTTATATAATATTATTTTTTAATTTTTTTAATTTGAATAATATTATCAAGATAACTAATAATATTTTTTATATTACAAAGATTGAATATTTTAATTTTTTTTTACCAATATAATTAATAAATTTTTTTATTAAATATTTCTATTGAATCTGGATTTCTATAAAGATTCAATCTAAATTTCTATTGATATTTTTTTTATCATTCTCTCAAAATTATTATATAATATTATATTTTAATTTTATATTTTGAATAATATTATCAAGATAACTAATAACGAAGACTATAATATTTTTTATATTATAAATATGGAATTTTTTAATTTTTACTATAATATTTTTATATTTCAAAGATGAATTTTTTTAATTTTTCTTCATCAAGATAACTAATAATATTTTTTTTATTAAAGATTTATATTGAAATGGGATTTCTAGAAAGATTCCACCTAGATTTCTATTGATATTTTTCTTTTAGCATTTTTTCAAGATTATTATATAATATTATATTTTAATTTTGTAATTTGAATAATATTATCGAAATAACTAATAATATTTTTTATGTTACAAAGATGGAGGTTTTTATTTTTTCTTCATCATGATAACTAATGATATATTTTTTTTGTCATTAATTAGTCAATTGATATTTTTCATGTAGTTAAAACTAATGAACATGTTTATAAACCAATAGAAACGAAGAAAATTACCATATGGAATGTTTAAGTATCTTCACGATAAGCCTTCAAGTATCTTTATTTATCTATATAGATTTCAAAAATCCATTTCTCATAATTCTCCAAATAATATTAAATTACACTCCAGAGTCTTACAATAATCTCCTAGAAAAGTTTTGACTATAGAATAAATGATAAAACAAATTTAACTCAAAGTAATAGAGACAAAAAAAATCAAATATGTTGTATATCTTTAATAATTAGATACTTCTTTGTATGAATTAAATTTAATAATTTCTATTGTGTGCCTAAATAAGAATAAAAGTTGTTATATGAAATCTCACTATTCTTAATTTCTTATTTCTATGTAGTGATTTAAGCACTCTATATTTGAGAAAATTATTGACAAATTAATGAATAAATAGGTAACAAATCCGACCCACACTAACCAAAGTATCGAACTCCCAAAAGAAAAACAATGACGCATGCAGTGACAAGGGAAAAAATGACGCATACGATGACGTAAGAATCAACTCTCGAAGTCCACTATTATATGTGTATATATATAGCTTGTTGAAACTTGTAAAGCTCATCCAAAACCACAAGAAGACACTTTCTGCGTCTACAGAGTAGCTGCACTAGTTTCGGCTTTTATTCTCATTTTCTCAGTGGAGAGACAATTCTCGGGAAAAAAGTTTTCATTTTTCTGAGATTCTCTGCTTCCCTCTGCAAAACCCAGGTTTTATTTTCTCGGCAGCCATACATGGGCAGTGAAGTTCCTCATCAGCTTCATGTTTTCTTCTTCCCCTTCATGGCGCATGGCCACATGATACCGACCCTGGACATGGCGAAGCTTTTCGCGAGCAGAGGAGTCAAATCAACGATTCTTACAACCCCTCTCAATGCTCCCATCTTTCAGAGACCAATCGAAGCGTTCAAGAACAAGAATCCGGACTCCGACATCGGAATCGAGATCCTAAATTTCCCTTGCCCAGAGCTAGGATTGCCCGAAGGATGCGAAAGCGTCGATTTCATCCACTCAAACTTCACTGGGGATATATTCCCTATGGTTCAAAAGCTTTTCTTCTCGACCAAGTTCCTCAAAGATCAGTTGGAGCACCTCATCGAGACAGCCAGACCGGATTGTCTGGTCGCCGACATGTTCTTCCCCTGGGCCACTGACGCTTCGGAAAAGTTCGGCGTCCCGAGACTTGTGTTCCACGGCACGTGCTACTTCGCGTTGAGCGCTTCTTATTGCATCAGACTTCATAAGCCACACAAGAAGGTTGCTTCCAGTTCTGAACGCTTTGTGATCCCTGATCTTCCCGGAAACATTGTCATTACAGCAGATCAGGTCATGGATCACAATGAAGATAGCGAAATGGGGAAGTTTATGAAAGAGGTCAAGGACTCGGAGAAACTCAGCTATGGTGTCCTGATGAACACCTTCTACGAGCTTGAATCTGATTATGCTGATTTCTATAAGAGGTTCGTGGCAAAGAGGGCATGGAATGTCGGTCCGCTTTCACTATGCAACAGAGGGTTCGAGGAGAAAGCTGAGAGGGGGAAAAAGGCGAGCATTGATGAGCATGAGTGCCTCAAATGGCTTGATTCTAAAGAACCAGAATCAGTAATTTACGTGTCTTTTGGAAGTATGGCTAAATTCACGAACGAACAGTTGAAAGAGATCGCAGCAGGGTTGGAAGGTTCAGGACAAGATTTCATCTGGGTTGTCATGAAAAATGGTGGCAAAGGTAATGAAGACAGAATCTAGATCCATCTTTTTCAGAAATTTAGATATATTCTTGTCTGGTTTCTTCTTGCTTGCAGATGAGTTCATTTGAACGTACCTTTTGTGGCTGAACAGGTGAGAAGGAAGAGTGGTTACCAGAAGGGTACGAGGAGAGGATCAAAGGGAAAGGGCTGATAATTCGTGGGTGGGCCCCGCAGATGCTGATTCTCGACCACCAAGCAATCGGTGGATTCGTGACGCATTGTGGCTGGAACTCGGTTTTGGAAGGCGTGGCGGCTGGCTTGCCAATGGTGACATGGCCGGTTGGGGCGGAGCAGTTCTACAACGAGAAGCTGATAACTCAAGTGCTGAAAACAGGAGTTAGGGTCGGAGAGAGGAAGTGGGTCAACTTTGTGGGAGATTTCACGGGAAGAGACAAAGTGGAGAAGGCGGTGAAGGCGGTAATGGTGGGGGAAGCAGCCGAGGAGAGGAGGAGACGGGCCAAGGAGCTTGCCCAGATGGCCAAAGCCACCGTCGAGAAAGGAGGGTGTTCTTACAGTGATCTGAACAGGCTAATGGAAGATCTTAGGTTGTTCAGAGAAAGCAGGACCAGAACCAGTCCATGAGTTTCATTTTCAGATGTCTGTGATTGATTGTTATATCTCCCTGTTGTTAAATCTCTGTATTAACTTGTCTCCATGAGATAATGAATCGGATTCTGCAGACAAAAAACCTGGAATTCTTGGTCATTCTGTTTACTATTTCACCAAGCAAATTGCATGTGTTTCCTAATTCAGTCTCTTAATCATTATCTTTGTGAAAGTTCAACACTTCAATCAATAAAAAGTATTGAACTTTAAGGTGATGACATGATTAAGAGATTGAAATGCTAAGACTTGAAGTTTGCCTATATATCAGATACATACAAAAATGCTTACATATACTAGTCAATCCCAAGGATTTGCTTAGTGATTCTTTCTCTCTATCTCGGCTTCTCGTTCTCCCGTTTGATCTGGAGCGCAGCGCTCACGACGTTTCCCCTCGTAAGGATTCCAATCTTGTTATGCAAACAACAAAAACCGGGCCGAAAAAAACATCAGGCAACTCATCAAGACAAGAAAAAACGAAACCGAGACATGATTTGAGAGATTCTCACCAGTTTTCCACCTGCATCCACAACTGGTAATCTCCTGTATTTGGTTTCCAACAGCAACCTGATCAAGATGTTTGAAGATCTCATACCTTTTGTTGCCATGCTCATTAGAGGTAATACCAATGATCAGACGCATAAAAAAGTGCTCCTAAAACTGTTTGATCTTTTATATAAGATACAAAGAGAGCGGGTAGAAGAGATTTGTGCATTGTATATACTCTAAAGAGGAAAAAGGTCCTAACTTTTCTGATTTAAGGGGTTTTATTGGAAGAACAGAGTATAAAAATTTGTGAGAGAAAGATTTGCAAAAAGTGTTCATCTTCTCGCCAATATCTTGGAGTGTCCTCACTTGTTACGAACTGAAAGATTCAAACTTCTCATCCTACTATAGAAACTTTTCAAAGGCCAGATGCCGAAAATGATGGGATATTGGTGCAATGTCGATATTACTTCCTCTCTCTTTTCAAGCCCAAAAAGCAAAACAGGCGGGAGGGCACATTCCCGTTCTTTCTTATGATAGAAACAGGAAAGATATTGTAGGAGAGATTAACGGAAACATAGAACATACGGTACCTGGCTGCATCCTCCAAATTGGTAGTTTCACGGACAACAAGAGGAGAAGGTGTCATCAAGTCCCCGATGACTTTTCCATATGTTTTGCTGATCAGTTTTTGGAGTTCATTGAATGTCTGCAAAATCAAAACCATAGATATATCAGAATGGGCAATACACCCGAATAGTCTCGGGCAAATAGGAAAAGCAGCAGGTGTCACAATCGTATTAGCAAAAACACGAAACCACAAGTTCACAGGACATATACAAAGATATACGTGATAAGTATACACTAACACTAACTATATGACCAGTGACTATTAAGGACGATGAAGGTAAGCTAACAACAAACTCCAAATCGAGAAGGATAAGAGGAACGTACTTTCCAGGAACTGTCGACATTAGGAAACATGCTAGCATCACTTTGGCTGCGGCCTGTTTCCACGACGAAATGATAGAGTAAGTTGCTTTACCATACTGGCATTCAAAACAAGAACCATTCATATTCAAAACTCCTTTACATTTACCTGAAATGGAGTCCAGTGCAAGCAAATCATAATCAGAAACAACACCGACCTACATCAACAGTTACCGCAGATGAGCCAATCTCAAACAGACAAAAGAGTTGTCCGGCCAAAAGACATGGAGCTGAATATCGAATACTAAAAGTAATCGACCGGACAACTATCTAAGAACAGCTAAATTTGCAACCTAAATCTATATGCCAAGGCAATATTTACAATGGAAATCACAAAACTACATGAATTTGCAAAACTTAACCTAAAGCTCTTAACTAAACAGTTTACCAGATTCCAATCATCGTCAACTACAGGCAATCCTGTGACTTTCTTCTCCACCAAAATCTCCAATGCTGTAATAAGCAAGCATAGTTAGAAACACTTTTGGGGAAGACAAGAAGAAACGTATCATAATACCCTCTTTCCGTGTAAAACTAAATTACCATCGTCGACCGAAGTTGTGGGTTTAACAACATGCAGATCCTCTTTCCGTGTCATGAAATCCCCAACTGTGTAAGTTCCATTTTTTGCCTGAAAAACGCAAAACCCACAACGGGACAAATCCCAGCAACGTTCATATGTTTGTGCAGACAGACAAGAAAGCTTTCGAATTTGAGGCTAAGCTGCAAAAGGGCATCCAAAAGATCCAATTTTTACTCACGGGAACGGAGTATCTGACGGAGGCGGCGACGAGCGGCGATTTGATGTCGGCGTGGGAAGCGGAACGACGGCGTTTAGGGAGAAGAGGACGGCACTGAGACAGGCATTGTTTGACTGGTGATGTAACTACTGGAACCCGAGTTATGGGTAGAGAATTGGGCAACGAGATCGAACCCATGACCGAGTTTCCTCCTATAATTTACTCAGTCAAAGAAAAAAGAAACCTTTTTTTAATAGATTTTGAGAGAAGGTCGGGAAAGAATGGTGCAGAGGTGATTGGGCAGTGATTCCGCAGAAGTTGCAACTTGTGATTGGAAAGGCGGGGGGCTCCATAGATATTAGTTTCCTGCCAAGTCGGTCCTAAATTTATGAACCGAATTTGTTCAAATCACCTTTTTTATATAAAAATCCAGCATTTCCGTTTAGATTCCACGCCCATTCGATTTTATATATTTAGTTTTAGAGGATTTTTTTTTTCGAAAATTATATTATGAAGTGAAACTTTATGATTCAGTGGTAATGGTTTCATGTTTTTATTTCTTTTCTAAAAAAATATAGAATTCAAATCTCATAAAGGATAAATTATATTTTTTTATATACAAGACCGAATCCGAAAGAATAAAACGTCATATAAAACGACTTTAATTTTAAAAATGATTGATTATGATATTCTAAATTGCATGAATTGAATATAAAAATAAAATGAAATAAAAATTTATCAAAACTAAATATTTTATTAATAAAAATTGAATTCAAACTAGATCGAACTAAAATTTATGATAAAAAAAGCATGTATATAATTTATAAAAAAAATAGATAAACAGTAATATACCCAAATATCCATTTTGTATAATGTTGCCGTTAGAATAGGATGATAAAATTTTTAGATGTAACCATGGTTATTACGATTAAAAAAAACTAATTACTCAATCTGGTACGTATTTTTGTAGACAGCTAAACATAAAATTTGTTTAAAACAAAAATAATAAATATTTAAATTAGAGTTAAGAAAAAGAAATCATCACAGTTGTATGAAGAATATTTCTTGAGTTGGCCACATCAAATTAATAATAACTTAAGGAAGCAATACCCATTCCTTTTACACACATCTGCACATACAGACGTGTACGTGTAAATTCTAGCATTCGATCGTGTTTATCACGCGCTCACTTGCGCGTGTTCGAGCCAGGTGAAGACAAAAAGCCTTACCCCTATCAGCAACTGTAAACATCCTACGTTTATTTCAGACCGAATCCAACGGCTGAGATCTTTCTTTATCATTTCTAGGGTTCGGTTCTGTTTCTAGTGAATAAATAAATAAATAATAAATATTTTTTAATATAAATACAGAAAATTGTACCCATTTAATGCTTTGCCCTTTCCAAATTTCCCCAAAGCTCTCTCGCCATATCGTTGTTATCTCACGCGCCGCCGCAGGCCTCGCCGCCGGCAATTGTGTTTACGCTTTCTTCTTCCCTCTCCTCCACTATCCAAAAAAAACCAGAAAAGATAAAAATCGTCGCTTTATTTTTCCGGTTTACTGTTCTGGTGTGTCGTTTTGTTTTTAGGGTTTTCTATTTGCTTTTGCAGTGAAATTTCGAGAGGGGAGGGAAGATTGAAGAAAATCCAAAAAAAGAGAAAAATTAATTTCAAAAAAGAAACAAAAAAAGAGTGTGTGTGTGTGTTTTTGTTTTGTTTTTTTGGTGAGAGAAATGGCTCAGGTTCAGCTTCCGACACAGACATCGAACGGTTCGGTAGCGGCGGCTCCTCCGGCGTCGGGTGCCCAGTTCGGTACGACGTCGCTTTATGTCGGGGATCTGGAGGCGAACGTGACCGACTCGCAGCTTTTCGATGTCTTTAGCCAAGTGGGTCAGGTGGTTTCGGTTCGTGTCTGTCGTGATTTAGCCACCCGGAGGTCGCTTGGTTATGGATACGTCAACTTCAGCAACCCTCAAGATGGTTAGTCTCTTGATTAGGGCTCATTCAATTTGATTAATACATGCTCATTTCTCCTGGAGAATGAATTAGGGCTTTGGAAACAATTGGTTTCTGATCATTAGGGTTTAGATACGATGATACAATTTAGGAACTATCAGGGATTCAGGGTTTGCCCAATTGTACTGGTTTTAGTCATTGTTTCTGAGAATTAGATACTGGGTCGGAACCAGTTTGTCGGAGAACAAAAAGTTTGGTTTTTTTACCTCCTTTTGAGGAATATATTGGATACATTGCTTTAATTTGGCTTTGAAAATGTTTTAGGGTAAGACGTGAGAACCAGAACTTCAGGGAAATGGTTGTTTATTTTATCTATTGTGTCATTGAGGACATATTTATGCCACTTTGGTTCATAGTGTTGAAATAGAATGTGCAGATATTGGTAGTGGTTATGCTGCCTAAGTATGGATGATTTCTGCACGGTGTGATTGCTGTTATGAGAAGCTTATTCGGTGCCAAAGTTTTGTCTTTTGTGCTTCTATTGTCTGATGGACTGTATGTTGTGTCTTTGTGGCAGCTGCAAGAGCGATCCAAGAACTGAATTTCATGACTCTTAATGGAAAGTCCATTAGGGTCATGTATTCTCATCGTGATCCTAGTATCCGTCGAAGTGGTCAAGGAAACATTTTTATCAAGGTATTCTTGTCCATGTGCTTTCTTTCCTTGTTTGCCTAATCACTTTCCTTTTCTAACAAATATCTCGGGGTTAGTCAATAGTCGGTCCCTTGAATAAAAAATTGAATTTTGTTCTTGTCCTGCTTTATTTTCGGACAAGAAACTGTTTTCTTTTTAACTTTGTGCCTGATTCACTTTTCCTTCCTTTCCTCTTGCGCTAAACCTGATTAAAAATATGGGCAGAATTTGGACAAGTCCATCGACCACAAAGCACTGCATGATACCTTTTCTGCATTTGGGAACATTCTCTCCTGCAAGGTGGTTACCGATTCTTCAGGGCAATCAAGAGGCTATGGGTTTGTGCAATATGACAATGAGGAATCTGCCCAGAGAGCTATAGGGCAATTGAATGGCATGTTGCTGAACGACAAGCAAGTGTATGTGGGACCCTTCCTCAGGAGGCAAGAAAGAGAATCCGCTGTGAACAAAACGAAATTCACCAACGTGTTTGTGAAGAATCTTGCAGAATCCACTACTGATGATGACCTGAAGAATATTTTTGGCGAGTTTGGACAGATCACAAGTGCTGTGGTAATGAAGGATGGAGATGGGAAGTCGAAGGGATTTGGGTTTGTTAATTTTGAGAGCGCTGATGATGCTGGTAACGCAGTGGAGTCTCTCAATGGGAAAACGTTTGATGATAAGGAATGGTATGTTGGTAGAGCGCAGAAGAAGTCTGAGAGAGAAATGGAGCTGAGGCTTCGGTATGAGCAGAATATTAAGGAAGTTGCTGAGAAGTTTCAAGGTTCAAACTTGTATGTAAAGAACTTAGATGACAGCATCTCCGACGAGAAGCTTAAAGAACTCTTCTCTCCTTTTGGCACCATCACATCATGCAAGGTTCAGTACCCTTTTTCTTAGAGAGTTTAATTTCGTTGATTAATTATATAAAAGGTGTTTCCTTTAATATAACAGGTGATGCGGGACCCTAGTGGAGTTACCAAAGGCTCAGGTTTTGTAGCTTTCTCGACTGCTGAAGAGGCCACCAAAGCTGTATGTTTGGTTATAATTTCTCATAGAGTTCATGTGTTTGCAACAGATACTTCAACTGTTAGTAACAATATCTGTTTTGACAGATGTCGGAGATGAATGGCAAAATGATTGTAAGCAAACCTCTCTATGTTGCTATTGCTCAGCGGAAGGAAGACAGAAGGGCCAGACTGCAGGTTTGTTTTCTTGAAACCACCTTATCCGGTGATGTAATTAAAGTTTTTTTTTGCCCGCATCTGTTTGATTGTTCATTGATTCTTGCTTCCGGTTCTTTAAAGTTTTGACTTGAAATGACCCGACAGTGTAAGCATTTCCTACACTAAGACTGATGCATGCAGAAGTTTTGCTCAGTCTCGTGTCATTCCAAACTTAAAAAAAAAATTTATACGATGGAAGTATTGTTGGTTGTCATGAATATATAAGTTTCTACGTGGTTTCTTTTTAGAAAATTCACTAATTGTACTGTGATATCTTTGCGTGCAAGCATCGATAAACATATATTGCTTATTAATTAATTGTTTACTTGTTTACTTTTAGAGATTGAATAGAACGAGAAACCTCGATAGGAATGGATATTAGTTTGATTATCATATCTGTCATTACTATAAAGGGTGTGGTTGCATGGACCATCTATTTTCCACGTTCATATAACAGTGAGTATGGACATGACTTGAAACAGGCCCAGTTTGCCCAATTGAGGCCGGTGATGCCGCCATCTGCTGGTCCTCGTATGCCGATGTATCCCCCAGCTGGTCCTGGCATCGGACAGCAGATATTCTATGGCCAAGCTCCCCCTTCCACCATGATTCCTCCTCAGGTAAACTTAGTCTCTGTTTTTTGCGGTTTTCGTAACAAATGCATGTATGTAGTCAGTGTATGGAGATATACATTGTGGTTTTGGCCTATGGCTTAGATTCCAACACATACAGTGAAGTACAAGAGATGCGAAAATGCTTTACTCTGTGTTTTAGCTCTGTTTCGATGGTTTGAGGCCTTGCCGATGTAGAGCATGGGAATTTGAATCTATATTCAACTTTTGAGACCTTGACTTATATTGGTGGGATAATATCGGTTTCATAGTATCGTGTTCTATATTCGGGTTTTTCATATGTTTCAAAACCGTTGGATGATCTTTATCGGATCCTATGAATCTTGGTGTCAGCCTGGGTTCGGCTACCAGCAGCAGCTTGTTCCTGGAATGAGACCTGGCGGTTCACCCGTTCCCAACTTCTTCATGCCAATGGTTCAGCCAGGCCAGCAGCGTCCTGGAGGAAGACGTGGTACCCAGCAGCCAGTTCCCATGATGCAGCAACAGGTTTTTCTTCGTTTTAGGGTTCACATTGCCTGTGATTTTTCCGATACAGTTGTTTTTGTCAGGGTATTCTGATGATTTTTACTCTCGGGTTTTATCAGATGCTTCCAAGGGGCCGGATGTACCGGTACCCACCTGGGCGCGGAAGCCCGGATGCCCCCCCTGCCATGTCTGGAATGCTTCCATACGAAATGACCAACATGCCACTGCGAGAGCCCGTGCTCTCTCATCAGCCTGTTCCTATCGGAGCGCTGGCTTCTGCTCTTGCTAATGCTACTCCCGAGCAGCAGAGAACGGTCAGAAACCTCGCGAATTCTTGTCTTTCCCCCTGTCGAGAAACGATCCGTTTTTTATTCGTTTTAGTTTCCGGTTACACAGATGCTGGGAGAGAATCTGTACCCGATGGTGGAGCAGGTGGAGCCGGAAGCGGCAGCTAAGGTGACAGGGATGCTGCTGGAGATGGACCAGACCGAAGTGCTGCACCTGCTGGAGTCGCCGGAAGCTCTCAAGGCCAAAGTGGCTGAGGCCATGGATGTTCTTAGGAGTGTTTCCTCCGGTGGTGCGGTTGCGGCCGAGCAGCTCGCTTCCTTGTCCCTCAGCGACAACATCCTTTCTTAAAAAAATATCTGTTTGGTTTTTTTTTTTTTGGGATTTGCTTGATTAGTTTGATTGGGTCTGTGTGAAACTAAAAAACAAAACTTTTAGATTTTGTTAAGGTTTGTGTTTGATACAGTTTGATTGAATCTGTGCATTGACGATGGTGTCGAACACTTTACAGTTCCAATCTTGTTGGAAGACTCTCCAATATTACAATGGATTCTGCATCGTCAATTTTTCGAACATATTTCATTTGATGTTTTGCAAAATATTCAAAAATGCTATTACAATTTTTTTTTAAATCTCATATTAGTATGATTTCTGTTAGGTTAATTTCTCTATTTAAATTTAACATATTTGGCCTGTTAATTGGTAAATATAACATTAGCAAATCGTTCGCTTCGATTTATTTGGTTACCATTATTTCTGATTTTGAATATAAATAAATAAATATTCAATTTTAATTGACTGGATTCAGTTGGGCTGTAATTTAAATATCCACAAAAATATGATAAACTCTCTTATATATCGAAATCAACCAAAGGCAAATATTTCTTAATTTGTTCAGGAAAAAAAAACATGAAAATATCAATTAAAAGAACTTTTTTTTATTAGGTGGAGCACGGGAGAAGGGTGGGGGGAGCGATAATCAGGTGTGACGAGGCACAGAGGGAAGAGAAGGAGAGTCAGTTGATCCGACGGCAGAGAGTGATGCCATCGCCAACGGGGAGCATACAGATCTCGATCCGAGGGTCAGCAGCGAGGGACTTGTTGAGCTCGATCACGAAGTCTCTGTAGTAACGGACGTATTTCCTCATAGGAGCGTCGGGAGGCGCCACGACGGAGCCGTTCCACAAGGTGTTGTCGTAGCCGATCACTCCCCCTACCTTCACGAGGTCGATCAGCCGCTTGTGGTAGTTCCAGTAGTTGTCCTTGTCCGCGTCAACGAATATAAAGTCATAGCTTCCATGGTTCTTCTCCTGCACCACATCACACCCTATCATTTCTCCCTTCCGTCCAAAATACTTCATATATTGGGAATTACAACTAGTTTGGTCGAATATTAGTCTCTCTCGAGTGCTATATATTTAGGTCTGAAAACACCCCTTTGATTCCCAGACCAAACTTTGTCCTAATCACCTAATTTAGTTTTTTTCATGGTAAATTTCGTTTTTTTTTAAATGTGATTGCTATGATTAGATATTTTTTTTTGGAGATAAGCGTTACGAGTTTATTTACGCCGAAAGAGAAACATATTCTTGTTATTTTAATCATCCTTTAATACAATAAATTTACACATTAATTGCATTCGGTTAAAAAAAAAGGAAGAATAAGAAGAACAAGGGAAGAGATGCTTACGTCAGCAACGAGTTGATCGAGAAAGGGGAGAGCAGGGCCTTCCCTGAAATCGATCTTGTGGGCAACTCCGGCTTTCTGAATGATTGGCAAACCCAGCTCGTAATTCTCTCTGTTAATATCCATTGCCAAAATCTGGAGAAGAAGAAAAACACTGAACATCATCGACAGAAAACCCAGAAACATCTGGGAACGGAGAATGAATATATATATACACGGGAGTGTATGTATGTATGTATGTATACTTTGCCGTCGTCGGGGAGGGCGAGAGCGGTGGCGAGGAGAGAGTAGCCAGTGTAAACGCCGATCTCCATCGTGTTCTTCGCGTTGATCAGCTTTATCAACATGTTCAGGAACTGCCCCTCGTCTGCAGATGTTGTCATTATGTTCCTGTTTTTTCGTTTTCTTTCTCCGAATCAGAAACAGAGTAAACAAAAGGAATCAAAAAGAAGGCAAAGAGGGTGTTTGGATTCATAAGAAATTACCAGGGGTGTTTCGCTGTCACTTCCCTGAGCTCCTTCATCGACTCTGGCTCTCTCGGATACACACTTGTCTCCAGTATATACTACACACAGATCATGTATAATTCAGAAAGGTCATGATTTGGATCGAACCCATTAAGAAAATTATAGATTTTTTATCGGATTATGAAGCTTTGAACGTTTTATAAGCATGCGTATGTGCATATACACACACAGACCTGATACAGAGCATCGCTCTGCAGAAGACTCTTGTGTCCGACTTCTTGGTGTCTGAGAGCCTGAGATTGCTGTTGTTGTTCTTCCCCATTGTTCGATGTTGTCTTCGTCGTCGTTTCCGCATTCGTCGCCATCTCTCTCTCTCTCTCTCTCTCTCTCTCTCTCTGTTAATATCTCTGCTTTAATGGAGATTATCTGGCGAGATGGATGTGGGATGGCATTATAAGCAAGCACAAAGGGGCATGTATATAAAGGAAGAAAAAGAGACCGGTTCGAACCGGCGGATTTCGTTCCCCGGTTTGGGGTTGGTGGCAGAGAGTTTGTGGGCCCCATGAGGTTGGTGAAAGGATTAGGAAATCATTGTAATAATTAAATGATGAAACACAAAAACAAAAATTAAGTGTTTTATCTTATGAAATTGCCGAGCCTAACATATTTATTCTATACTTCGGTATTTCGTTATTTACTTTCTATATTTCGTTTTCTTGCTGTATTTATGTGATTTAGAGTTTTTTTAACAGAATTAATCAGTTAATTATAAAAAAAAATATATTTTTTCAAATCAAAATCGTATATATTTTCCATCGTATTGTTTAGTTTTAATGTTTCCGTATACATAAAAAAAACAAGGAGAGTATTTTATACGAGAGAGGTTCGATCATCGACTCTGCTTTTGGTGCGAAGTGTTGTGTGGTGGTTGGTGAAGGTTTGGTGGAAGACTTCTTTTTGTTTCCCCACTTTCACATTTATTTATTTATTTCCATATAATTTTTTCCCTTTTTTTTAAATCAATTTATTATCTGTTTCATAATCTCGTTTTTGCTAAATGTCTCCATTTTATAATTAGTTTTTGTCATTTTTAATTAAACGGACCGTGATTAAGACAAGGTGTCAGGTGTAGATATACAAGTTAATTCATTTTAAGTCTCGAATTAGTCGTTAAGAGTTTTATAATAATTAACGATGATATACTCATATACATATGTTAGCTAATTTCTAACGGACAGAGAGAGAGAGAGAGAGAGAGAGAGAGAGAGAGAGAGAGAGATTCTTCATGCTGCTGACCGGTTGGAGAATCCAGCGAGAGTACGTAAGATCTTGACACGTGTACGCGTTTGATTTAAATAAATAATAGTACGTTACGAGTTTGATTTCAATTATAGGGGATTGGGCCCAAGAAACAATGGGCCTGGGTACATGGTCCATATAATAAATCTAGTGTGTATATAATAATATAAAACACATGTCTCTGTGTTTGTGTTGTGTGTATGTGTGTGTGTGTGTGTGTGTGTGTCGCAATATCTTTATTTTTCCTGATATTTCGATTTCAGAAAAAAATCAGTACATATCACATGATAATAATAAATTTTAAACGTTTTTTTAAATAATATAAGTTTATTGGCATTACTTTTATACAATTTAAAAAATATCTCTTGTAACTAGTATATAAAAAGATTTAAAATTACAATTTGTTATATATACATATGTTTAATTGGGTTGGTCGATGGTAACGTAGTTTTTGTGTTACTTTTGTGATAAATTGAGGCAATTTTAACCATTACGTTTTTTTTTAAATAATTTAGGTTATATCGAATTAAATTCGTTGTTATACAATAAACTAGATACAATAGATTTAGGTTTTTATAATTAAAAAAGTCTATTTTCTTCGGAGTGATATATCTTAAATGTTTCAAGTTTAAAATTCGTTAGCGAGGAAATCATCTCCTCTGATGGTTTTTATCATAATATGGTCAAGGGTTAATTGCTGAAAATAGAAAATGTGTTAGCGAGGAAATCAAAGTTTGCGTGGGACCCACGTCACTGCATGAAAGCTACGTGGACAACCGTATACATGTACTAACGACAGTTCAATAATTTTTGGACAACATCACACCACTTACATAGGCAAGTGACATCCGCTAAGTCCCATGGTAATGGAAATGGCGATGGACTAACCAAATTATTTATGTTAAACGAGGGCGTGAAAGATGTTAAATTGGTAATCGTAAAATCTGATGAATTTATAATTATTTTTTTTTTGGAAGAAAAAATAAAAAACGGAGGAAAGTTAAATATCACATGTAATCTGTACGGTTCTTAATTCTCTCCCCTCATCCTTTGCTTTTGTTCCGTCTTATTTTTTCTTCTTCTTATAATTAGCCCGTTCCTTCTTCTCTTTCCATTTCCTCTTCTTTGTTCCTACGTTTTCTGGGAAAGGTTTCTCATTTTCCGCGAAAAGTATTCCGGAAGTGACTGAAACAATAGAAACAGGAAATCGAAGAGAGGAGAAAACATCCAGAAAAGCAATACGAGAATCGGCAATTCGAAAAAGAGACGCCTTTTTTTCGTTGAAAAGGTATTTCCTTCAAATATTTTCTGGGCATAAACAGATACTTTGAAGACCCATCTGATTCTTTCTGGGAATTTTTCGGTACCGTTACTTGAAGATCGATCATTTCTCTGTTTCATTGTCCAGATAGTCTCGATTTTTCTCGTTTTTTTCCCCAACCGTCGAGAGGTTTTCTGAAGCTCTGAATCATCGCAAGAGCTCGAGGGAGCCCGATGGATCGTGTTGACTCATCTGAGGTTTCTGTTTCAAGATTGGAAATGTAATTCGTCATCGGATTACTTGGCTCCGATTTCTTCCTGGGTAATTTTGTTTCCGTGGTTCTTTCATCGGAATGTGCAATTCATGATTATGAATATATTATTTTGATGTGCTTTGGTGATTGCGTTCCCCTTTCTCTGTGATGGATTTAGTCTGTTTCAGGGTATTGGAATTCCGACCGTAGTTTTTATTCGGGCATGATCATACCTTAAATCCCTTCAACTAAATCTGCGTTCTTCTGTATTTCACTCACCAGGAGACATTTTGAGATAATGTAAGTACTTCATGAGCGGTCACTTTGGAAGAGGAACTTGTCGGCGGAGTCAGGGAAGAGTTATGTTCTTCTTAGGTCTTTTCTGTGAGCTGATTGTATGTTGTGTTGACTGAACTGACAATGGGTACTGGAAGTTTCTAGTCTGAGGTTGCTCAGATTTTGAATCAGATGCATTTTCTTTTTCTTTTTAAAAGTCCCAGATCTTTGGTTGCTTGTGGGGGGGTGAACCAACACATAATGCTGATGCTTTAGGTCTAGATAACTGGTCAGAGTGAAAATGACAATGGTAATTGAGGAGAGTTAGAGTATGTGTTCCATTTGTGTTTTCCTTTCTGAGTTCTCATCCATAGTGTTCTTATGCATTTGTTTTCGTTGTTTTCTTCCTGCTCCTCCTGCTTGCCCAATTTCAGGACTCCTTAAGGGTTTAGTAGATTCGTTGAGTTCTTATCAGAGGGTATGGATCCAATGCAAGGGCCGTGGAATACACTCAGTTCATCTACTGAAGTAAATAACCGTGACGGGCAACACATCTCTAGCACCAATTCAGAGGCCCTTTCAAATAACATTTTGAATCCAGTGGACTGTCGGTTTCCAAACTACAGTACACCTTCAGGACGGTCAACTTACGTAAGCTCTGGTTCTCGTGATTTTCAAAGTCGTGGCTGGTTGAGTTCTGGTGAATCCAGCTCTAGACTAGGACCTTCTCCTCATCAGGCCAATGATGTTGGATTGAAGACAGACCACCGGCTAGCCTCAGAGGGCGTTCCTTCTCACGTTGGCTATGGCTCGGAAGAAGGGAAATCAGTTTCGACTGGTATAAGGCCAACAGGAGGGCTTCAGATTGGCCGTGGTGGCAGTCATGTCCGAAATGGACCGCCTTTCTTGCAAGGTTCAGGCCCTAGGTGTATGTCACCGACTATAAATCTGGGTATGGACATGGACAACAATGGCAGCTGTGGGCAGAGCTCGGGGGCTGTTCTCTGCAATAATAATTGTGAGAGATCATTGAGAAGCGGAAGTCAGGTTGGCGAGGAGAGCAGTGGTGGTCCGGGTTCCTCACTGGACGGTGGTTGGGGTACATCCTGCAAAAGAAAGGCTCTTCAAGGAGCTTCAGGACATTCTTTTCACGGCGAAAGCCCTGACTCCTTTGTTCAAACTGAGAACGGTTCTTGGCATACACAATATGGTGCTTCTAGTAGTAACTTAAGTTTGTCTATTCGGTCGCAAAGTTCTCCAAATATTATCAACCGTTCTGGTCAGTCAGAGCCGAGGTTCGGAGTGGCTGTCACGTCAAATGCTTTCCCTTCTACGAGAAACGGAGACAGTTCATCTAGACATGGCAAGCAGTTAAATCCTGGGCAGCAACAGGACTCGGTACCGTTCAGTTCATCGTCGGCTGAAACTTCTTTGCGTTCTAGTGTTTCTTCTCAGCAGCATTTAACGGTGAATTCCCCGTTTCTTGATCCTCTGAATGTGAGATCAACACCATCAATTGGTGGCAACTCCAGCAGTAGTAATGAGAGTCAGTCAAATATTATCCACCTTCCTTCTTTGACTAGGAATATACATCATTTTGCTTGTAATGCTGCTTCTAGTTCGAGATCCAACAGTTCTTCGGGGCAATTCGGACTACCACGAGAATCGCCAAGAAGCAACTCAGAGCATCATCACGTGTTTGTACCCTCAACCGAAACGAGAAATCCAGTGCTGGATCAATCTTATTGGAGTTTCAGCCGTGGAACCCCTAATGTGTCTGGAGATTATCCTTTCGCTCCTCGAGCAGGGCCGAGTCCAAGCATTCATTCTTTGCAGCCGAATCCCGCATGGATTCTCCCCCCAAGTAGCTCGATGCATAATCAGTCAAGGACATCAGAACTTGCTCCGTGGTCTATATTTTCTAACGTCGAATCTGAATCTGAATCTGCTAGACACGGTGGTTCTCTTCCTTTACTTCCTACAGGCCCTTCAGTTTCCTTGAACGAGACTGCAGTGGCATCTGGGACTAGTAGCAGGAGCCATCGCCCACGGCCGAGGAGATCAGGATTGTTATTGGAGAGGCAGAGTAATCTTCTCCACTTGCGTCATCTGGGAAGACGATTAGCTGCTGACAACGATGCGAGGAACCAGCTGATTTTCGAGGTTTTGACTATCTGTTTTATCTTTTACACATTATCCATTTAGCAAAAGCATCATTCATGCATGAACAACCTTCTCTTTGTATGTTTTAGTCCCCAAAGCCTACACTTTGCATATATCATATGCATATTCTTTCCCCTTTAACATACATTGCTCTTCTCCACTGTAACATTGCTTCAGATTATTTATCATTATGCATACTTTACTGTATATTTCAAGAGTTAATCGGGTTTTTTCTTCTCGTATCTGGCAGATACGTCAGGTGTTGAATGCCATGCGAAGCGGGGAAAACTCGCAGTTTGAGGTGTGATTCTATGTTACAAACCTTCTCGGTTGACCAGCGCTACTGATCTCTCGGTTAAATAGGAACTAATAACTCGGTTCTTATAATATGCATATCGACCCTGTAGTATAAAGAAGTCGGGTCTGGAATGAGAATGTAACAGTCGAATCTATACATGAACCCGGGTTAGGAGATGCAAAGCTATTATATGGAGATGTGGTGAATGTTCTTTTATGATATGTGTGTCTGACTTCGGGTTTTAACTTGGTAGGACTATATGGTGTTTGATCCGCTTATCTACCATGGCATGGCCGAGATGCATGATAGGCATCGGGATATGCGTCTTGATGTTGACAGCATGTCGTACGAGGTGAGTGGTCATATTTCCTTCTTCGTGGATTTCTTTTTTTCTTTTACAAATCTTTGGCCTTTTACCGATGTCCGCAATGAATATAGGAGCTACTAGCACTGGAAGAACGTATAGGAGACGTGAGCACTGGGCTAAGCGGGGAAACGATTATGAAAGCGATGAAACAGCATAAATACACATCTTCGGCTGCCGAGACCGGACAAGACGTAGAGCCTTGCTCTGTTTGTCAGGTATGACCTTAAAAATGGTACTGCTTTTACTGTTTTTGCGGCTGTCTCCTCGAGCCCGGGGTGCTCCGGGTAGATATGGCTAACTTGTTGACACACGTAAACAGATAGAGGGTTTCGATATCGATCTTTTACCCGTGTCGTCTCCGACCAAAATGAATCTCCTTTATGCTTCAATACAGTTAGAACTGGTTGTGTTTTTTTTTTCTTTTTGAGTTGTCCTCTAAACTGTCAAAATGGGACGTTAGGTAAGGTAGGTAATTCGGGTTTGACTGAATCGCTGTTTTCTGCTCTGGTTCTTGGGGTTCCCGGCTTAACTCGGTAATGGAAAGTGAGGAAAGTGGTTGTCGTTTTGGACAGGAGGAGTATGGAGAAGGGGATGAGGTCGGAACACTAGACTGTGGCCATGAATTCCACACAGACTGCATCAAGCAATGGGTTATGCTCAAGAACCTCTGCCCCATTTGCAAGATCATGGCGCTTTCTACTTGAAAAAAGGGGTTTGCCTCTTCACCGTCAGCTTCTTTCGATCCCAAAACAAAAGAAAATGGCAGAAAAAGGAAGAGAATGAATATCAGAAACTCCCGTCTTTGTTTACCTCTTTGAGTGTGTGGAATCATGTGGATGATGATCAAACCTTGATTGTCTGGACAAGTTACAAACTTTGGTCCATCATGTGTCAATGTCCCAAGAAAGATATTTTCTTCCCTCAATAGTGAAGTTTCTATCTTTATGGTACAGTTCTATGCTTCTATTAACGTCTGCATCACAAAGAACACAACTTTCTGATAGAATCCGACAAAAACAAAGTGATCACTGAAAAGCATATGCGGAATCGTTTGCCCTACAGAAAAGAAATATACATAGTTGGGAGCTGCTCAGCTACACTTACACAGCGGCAGGTAAAAAAGCTTACACGCTCGTTCCCATGGAGAATACATCACTTTGTTCCCGCGGCGAGGAAAGGAAGAAACGATTCAACGGCTGAAAAAACTCACCGTCTGATCTAAAATCTTATCTCTAGTCTGTAAACTCCGAAGAGGTTACAGAAGAGAAAACGTTCGGCACGAGATTCTGCAATCTCAGTAAAGCGCCTCGATGAACTTCCTCTTGGTCGAAGGATCTTCGTATACGATAACGACGTCCCTCACCATGTCGAGGAGTTTCTCCAAATTATCGACGCCGAGCCTTTGGTAGTCCAATGGCTTCTTGTACCTTAGTCGGTATATATCCTCGAAACAGCTCAGCAGTAGCTTACATGAGTAGCTCACCAGGATCTCTTGCAGCTCCTGCTTGAACTCTTCCAGGTTCCTATCACTTGCCTCGGATTGAGCCGGGCCTGAGCCTGAGGCTGCTGCTGCTGCTGCCGCCTCGGCGGCGAATCTGTCCTCGTCTGAAAACTCGTCTGAGGAGCCTCTACTTGCTGCTGCTCTTACATCTGTGTTTTCCTCGGGTTTCTTGTCTCTCCTGAGGAGGACGAAAGGGGGAGTAGTGCTAGGGTTCGCTTTCCAGTTCCGCAGGTAGACAAACCTTTTGTTACCTTTACCATCCACGGAAATGGTATCGCCCATCTTCTTAAAAAGATTCACAAGCTTGAACACACCGTACTCGGATATATAAAGAGGTTTACCGAATTGCTTTTGGTATTCAGAGGGAACACGCAAGAGTGGCATACAACCGCCTGAGAGTTGTAGAAGCATCACCAGTTGTCCTTTCAGACCATTTATGTCGCCGGGTGCTGCTACACACATCGAGGAATCAAGCTGATCATAAGAAGACAGGCAAGCCGAGGGTTCACACACACCAGATGCAAGGCTTGGAGACTGAGATGCTGTAGGATAACGATTCGTGTTTGTAGCATACTCGGCAAGAGACTGCGAAACCATCGAGGAATCTATCGGGTTATAACAGTTCCTCGAGTTTCCTCTGTATAGAATTGCTTCTTCGTTCATCCCCTCGGGATTATTGTCACTAATTTGGCACCCCATGAGATGCTCGGTAACGTTAGACATCCCTAAACGAGGAGGGGCCGAGGGACTCGGGGAGGGCACAAAGCCTTCACCCCGGACAATACTTTGCCAGTCCCAAACGAACTTTCCGGCACTACACAGAGCTGAATTAACAACCACCCGGGGAGGTATGACAAGGATGACATTGTAGCCACGTTGGCCGAGTATGTGAAGGGCAGGTGCAAAATCAACATCGCCTGATATCAGCATGATAGAAGACGGCGGGGGATTATCCAGAGCGAACAAGAACATGTCGACCAATATAGCCTTATCGGCCGCGTCTTTCCTACCGTTGGGTACATCGATGAGTTTAACCCCCGTCCTCTGGCATCCTTCTCTAACTCTACGAGGAAACGCGTTGAAATCTCCGTAAGCCGAGAACACAACCACTGCACCGTTTATGACAGGATGCACTCTCAAAGCCATTCTTATGTTGCTGGCAACATCTTCAGGGCGCACATCGCTCGGGACAGGGCAGTTCTCGATGTCCCAGAGAATCGCCAGGGGGCCATCCGAATCCGAAGAACAGCGGTTCTGCAACGTTGAACTGGATTGAACGGTTTTCATTTCCGGAGAAGCTATGGGCGTTGATGCATTAGAATCAGACATAAGCTTCGACGGTATCATCAGACGCTCCTCCTGGAAATGAGAAAACATATGATTACATCGACGGCCTATGAACAGAATATGCTGGAGAAATCATATAATTAAGCAGATAGAATCCGATGAACACACTAGTATCCTCCGAATTACGCCGTCAGTCGGTCAAGTACGGTTTCAGCTACATATGAGAAGACTAATCATCCGATTTGTTGTCGGATAATCCCACCGAAAGCTCCCAGAAAGTTCCACTTGTAGATTTTTCTTCTCGGCAACCAAACGGGATTAGACCACGAGTAGATGAAAAGCAAGATCGTAGTCGATGAATCTCCGACAACTAGTTGGTATCAACTGATAAAAGAAAGACAGACAGAAAAGAGCAATACCTAAACGAGAAGAAACGGGAAAAGCACAGATCTCCAAGATCAACACCGCAAAAATAATAACAACACACGAGTGATGCCAAGGAACAAGCTTTTCCCCTGATCGGATTTTCTCGGGAAAATTGAAGAAAGAGGGCAAATATACTAATTGCTGGATCCTCGTAAAATCATGTAGAACTGGGAAACTATTATATACATATATATATATGATATGATATGATCTTTGGATTTGGGCTTTGTAGCCCAGAATTCATAGAGGAGTCGGTGAAAGAGAGTCCAATTGGTCTACGCCAGCTTCCGAGTGTTCGGATTTTAATTTTATTATTTTGCAGTAGGATATAAATGACTATAAGATATACCTATATATATACGTAATACGTATCCCTATATGTGTAAAATATTTTTGCCAATTTAATTTTTATTACTCTAAATTTAGAAAAATAAAATACGTGGCTTCTAGAACACGCTCGGTGGGACTCGAACCCACAATCGTCTGATTAGAAGTCAGACGCCTTATCCATTAGGCCACGAGCGCTTTTGTTATGATTTCACTTTTTAAATTCAAAACTATAAGTTCATTCACTGTAGAATCTTTGTGCCACGTGTAAAAGCGTCGCCATGTGGGCGAGTTCCTTTTTCTCCTCTCCATCTTCGTGTCAAGTTTTTTGTTTTATTTTTAGGCTCCTCTTAGAAGGAAGGAGAACATTTCCGAGGCGAAGATTTTTCAGGTGGACTAGTTTGATCGGAGCTCACCGGGAGATAACTAACGATGGATGATGACTTTACGGTGAATTTTCTTCATCCCGAGTCCGATCGCGGGTCGGGATCTCCGGCGGCGGCGGAGTCTCGGAGCGAGTCGACCCGGTGGAACTCGCTCGAGTCGGGTGTTACGGTCGAGAGCTCGCGTTGGTGCTCGTGCGAGTCGTGCGACGGTGAGGATGCGAGACCGGTAATGCGATTTCTTATCGTTTTTGGTCCGTTCTTCTTCTCGAGTTTTTTTTTGGGGCCTCGTTTGATATTTGTTGAGGTTCATCAGATTGCTGTTTTTTCTTTGCGTTGCCATTAGCTTGATGAGAACACCATTCCTTTCGTCGCTTCTTTATGATTTTTTTGAATCTATTTCCTCCGGATTTCAATTCTGTGTTTTCTTTTATTTGATTTTGGATATCTTTGAAAGTGAAGTAACCCACAAGCAGAAATGATGAGGAAGCTTTTTAACGTTACAAGTCATTTAAGCGAGAAAATTGAGATCAGATGCCTTGAGTAAGTTATACTCATTTCAAAATCAAGGAAATGATATTTATGATTCTTGTTTCTTTTTTTGTGGAATCTCTAATGATGAAGTCCATGTTCCTCTTCTTCAAACGTGCTCTTCCTGTCGGAAAGTTGGCTTGGAATGGTAATGCAATGAGGTCAATTACCATCTCTGAGGTAGTTTGTTCACTATCTCTTATCTGTCTACGATCACAAAGGAAGTGTTGGCTTCCAAATTTGGTGGGTTTCTGCTAGATTCCTTGTCGAGATGCACATACCATTAAGCTTTGTAATTGCATTAGATGCTGCTGTTTTGCCTGCGGTCCCAGTCTTTCAATGTTCTGTCTGTTTCATGCTTTTCCATGAACAGATGGAGTGTTGCTGTCACGATGAGTCACAGTTCTCTATGTGTGGCTGTCTCCATGAGATCGTGTATATGAACATGACCCTGTTTTGGCCACGAGAAGTTTGACTGGTGGATCGGATATAGAAAATTGTTTCTTGGAAATTTTTGTGGAGTTCTCTTAGGCATCGTTTTCATCGATCTAGATCACTCCATGTTACGGCGGATCGCGTTAATAGGACGGATTCATCTTTCTCGAGAAACATTGGGCATTCTGAAACTGACCCCTTGAACTGCAGCTGAAAACTGGCTGTGATTTTAGCTTCAGCGCAGGCATTTCTATGTCTGCATAAAACCCTCACCCATGTTTCATTGCCTTATGATGGTTTAGTTATTCATTGGCAAGAGGTAAACCTGTTCTTTTCTTGCGGTATTCTTCTCGGCATAATGAGTCTAATTGTCATTGTTTCTTATCACCTCCATCTGCAGGATGAATGCAGTGGTTGGACCAATGAGAAACACAGTTCATATCTTGATTATTTGGAGAAATCATTTGTTAGGCAGTTGTACTGCCTGATGGAAGGAAAGACTGGGAGATCATTTAGAACTCATGATCCGCCAGCCAACTCTTACAGATCCACTGATCAGTTTGGGGATTTGACTCAGTTTGTCATCAAAACTTTTTGAGATCCCATTTGACTGTACTCTTCACTGCCCATTTTGGCATTCATATTTCGCAGTTTTCTGTCCTGCAAAACGGGTGCTGGCAGAAGATTAGCTTTGGGACAAAGATAACTCATTCGGACTTGTCATCTGACTTTTATTTCCGTGAAAATCCATTGACGAGCCGTTCTGCAGAACCCAGTGGAAGTTACACTAGGACAACCGCTGTCCGAGTAAATTTGCCATGTAACAAGGAAGCCATCCCCTCTAGTGACAAGGCGTTTTCCGGAACATCCTTGAGAAATCCAGTAGGACATGAATGTTCGACAGAAAACACTGCAGGTAATCATGGCTTTTAAGTCTAGTTAAAGTTACCCTCTATAGGAGATCCTACGCTGAGTTACAATTAACTAAGATTTAGAACTGAAGCGGTATAGGTGACGGAGACGGATGATGTATGTTGGCAGTTCTGTCCTTCAAAGTAGGCATTTTTTTTGGTAACCAAGTATCTTGAACCAAGGTCCAAATTAATTTCGGAATCAAAGGTCAACCATGTGGTGAATCGGAGTATACACCCCTTCCCCAAATTTGATATTTGAACTCGGGACAGAACAGAAGCTTTGTGCCTCCGTTCACTGAACTAGGAAACTTTCGCTGATCTTTTGTTCAAAGCTGTGTAGAACAGCTGACTTGCATTGGCTTGGCTTTTGGTTCATTTTTACTTGAATAATCGTATCCTATAGCACTCATTCATCGTTGCTGAAGAAGAAGAAGAAGAAAGTAAAGAACGATATCAGTCTTTAATAACTCTTTTTCATTCGTGTATGTATGTGGCCAGAGGCGTCAGGTCAGAACTTCACAGACGAAGACAAAGAAGAGAAGCCATCTGAAAGACCCAGAACCCAGAGTGTCGAAATGGAAGATCGTGTAAAAGCCCCACGAATGCTTAATTCAGACAGAGAGGGCTTTGTGTCGTGTCGTGTTGTATCTGAGGATTAGATTAGTAGCATATTTTGATATTTCTTCGGAAAGAGAGGAACCATCTTCGTGATTTTGCTCTTATTAATTTGTTGCCCTTTCACGGCTCATGGTTCGAGAGTGTGCATTGAAAAATCCATTATCCGGCGTATTTGTTCCGCGTTACACCGTCATAAAAAAAATTTGTGGTATATGATATGACTTCCGATGTGGGATGGCGCTGCGAAACAGTGGATAATTGGATATGTTGACATGGATAAATAGTGTGGCGTTATTTCATGGATAAGGAAATGTGCTTGAAAACGACACTTTGGTCGGGTGCAGCTTCGGCGCCCTCTTCACAGACCATTTTTTTCCCCCATTAAAAAAAAATGTTTTTTTTTTTTTTTTTTTTTTTGGTAAAGGTAAATGTATTAATAGATCAAGTTTGTATACAAAACCGGTTGATCACCGGAACTAACCCAAAAGATAAGGATTCCATATCGCAAAATCAAAGACTACAAAAGTGAATCACCGTTTCAGAGAATTTGGATCGTAGATGTAACCAGTAACCAATCATCCATCAAGCTCCAAGGGTGTGCCGACGTAGAGGATTTCCGCGAGAGAATAATGTCTCGAGCAAACCTGTCAAGAGTTAACCGAGTCTTTTCAGCAGGGGACGATTCGCCTTTGAAGATTCGAGCATTCCGTTCAGACCATATGAGGTAGATGGCTACTTGAAGAATTAGCTTGGCAAAGGATTTTCTAGTGCTTGAGCGAGCTTGGGGTTGAGCGGCTAACCAAGATGAGCATTGATCAACATCCAACGGCGGAGACTGGAAGCACGCAGAGGCAAAGGGAATCCACACATCTCGGCTATAGCAACAATCAAAAAAAAGATGAGAATGAGATTCAGGGGCTAGTTGACAGAGAACACACATGGGATTGTCGAGGAGTCCCCATCGAGCGAGGCGATCTCTTGTTGGAAGACGATGAAGGAGCACTAGCCATTGTATGAAGCTGAGTCTCGGAGTGGATAGTGAAAACCATATCATAGAGTGCCACGGTACCACCGGAGCTTGTTGGCGGATCAACTTCCAGGTGGCGGAGGAGGAAAAGGTATCCCTGTATTCCGTTGCCGTTGCTTTCCATTCAAAACAATCTTTGCCAGATTCGCTCGACGGAACTGGGATGGCCGAAATCCGAGTAAGGGCCACTTGGATCCGATCTGATCTTGCCCCGGGAAGATTCCACTCTAAGCCTTTTGACGCCGCTTTGACCTTTGCATAAAGAGGAATACGCAGCAGCTTAGGGCCCTCCACTCCCACATACTTGATGAGTGGCCCCAAACCCGTCCAATTGTCATGCCAGAAGAGGGCTGTGTTTCCATCGCCTAACCTGCAATGTAGAAAATCAGCAGCCTTGTGTTTAAACATCAAGAGTTTGCGGATCCCCCAAGAGTGCTTAGGTGAAGGCTTTGTCCCCCATAGCCCTTTGCGCTTGAAGATGTGTCGTTTCAACCACGCTACCCATAACGAGCCTGATTCCTTGAAAATTAACCATATGCTTTTGAGTCGGAAAACAGTGTTGAAATCCTCTAGGCGACGAATTCCCATCCCTCCTTCTTCTTTCGGCAAGCAAACCAAGGGCCATGCAACTTTGGCCGAGTTCTGACAGTTAATGGAGCTCTTCCATAGAAAGGTAGAGCATAGTCGATCTATCTCGCGGAGTAGAAATTTTGGTAGCAGAAAGGCCCTACTCCATGCATTAACCATGCCGTAGATTACCGTCGAGATGAGTACCACTTTTGCTGCGTAAGATAGGTATTTCGATGTCCAAGCTGTGAGCCTCTTTCTGATTCTTTCCACCAGCGGCTTGTAGTCGTCTCTCATTAACCTCCAAGGTCCTATAGGAACGCCTAAATAGCGGACCGGTAAGGTGCCTTGGCGAAAACCTACAGTAGAACAAATATCATGTGCCACAGACTGCGAGACTCCACCGAGAAATAACTCCGACTTGGCCGCGTTCAAAATCAACCCCGAGTAAGCACTGAATTCGGCTAACAGCTCTTTGACCACATTAATCGCTTCAGATTTGCCTTCAACAAAGACCATTAAATCATCAGCAAAAGCAAGATGAGAGATAAGTGGAGAATCGCACCTTGGATGAGCCTTGATCCTTCCTTTGAGCATTGCATTATCCAACAATCTAGAGAGAGCCTCCATACATATAATGAATAGGTAGGGAGACAACGGGTCGCCTTGACGAAGACCGCGCTTTCCTGGAAAAAACCCCGCTAGTTCCCCGTTTATGGCTACTGAGTAGCGAGCAGTGGAGATACATTCCCAAATCCAATCAATGAAAGACTTAGGAATTTTTAATCCCTCAAGAACAGCCAAGACAAAACCCCAACTCACTGTGTCGAACGCCTTCCTGATATCTATTTTCAGCATTGCGCTCGGCTTGGTAGAAGGTTTGTTATAGTCTCTTACTAGTTCCGAAGCTAGCATGATGTGGTCCAACATATTCCGACCTCTCTGAAATGCAGCTTGGTTGTCCGAAATTACCCAAGGAAGAATCAATTTCAGACGATTTGCAAGCACCTTGGAGATGATTTTGTAGAAAAAGTTACAGCAACTAATTGGTCGATAATCACAAAGCTCTGTCACTTCCGGCTTCTTGGGGACTAGCACTATGATTGTTGCGTTAGCTTCCTTTAATAGCTTCCCCGAGTGGAAGAATTCTTGGACAGCTTCGATTAGATTGTTACCTACAGTTTCCCAAGAAGAAAGAAAGAACTCCTTTGGAAAGCCGTCAGGGCCTGGGGCTTTGTTGCGGGGCATGCTGTCAAATGCTTGTTTTATTTCTTCTACAGTAACCTCTTTTACCAAATCGTGCTTCAGTTGATTTGGACAGACCTCAGGAAAGAGATTTGCAATCCAGGATGTAGGAGGAGGAGAAATCCTTGGGTCCACTGAACCAATCAGATCTGAAAAGAATTGTACAGCATGGGTCTTGATGCTGATTGAGTCTGTTAACCTGCACCCATTACCATCAGTCAAGTAATGAATATGGTTATAGGATGTCCTTAACCTTGCTGTGTTATAAAAGTACGCAGTGTTTCTGTCTCCCAACTTCAGCCAGGTTAGCCTTGACTTTTGCCGGAAAAAGCGCTCCTCCGCTTGAAGAAGCCAAGTCCAATTCTGCCTGGTTTGATGCTCTTCATCAGCTAGAGAGGTAGTCGGCGAACTAAGCAAGGCAGATTGAATGTTTTCAAGCTTAGCAGCCTCTTCCTTAGCTCTCTGAGATATCTGATTAAAACTTTGCGCATTCAATCTGCGCAACGGGGCCTTGAGGAGCTTTAGACTTTGGCAGAACCTGAACTGCTTAGAACCTGAAATATCATCAAAAACCCAATGCTGGCTGATGATGTTAGAGTAGGTAGGGTGAAGTGACAAGTGGTCAAAATACTTGAAAGGCCTTCTAGCCTGGCCGAGCATGCTGGGAAAATGCAAGAGACAGGGTGTGTGGTCAGATAGCCCCGGGGATAAGAAATCCGCATATGCATCGGGAAAACAGTCAAACCACGGTTCGTTAATCAGGACGCGGTCCAGCTTAAATGACACTGGGTTTGCACGCTGGTTATTCCACCATGTGAATCTATGGCCTTTTCCGCAGATGTCAAACAACCCCACATCCTCGAGAAATGAGGAAAAATCTGACATACCTTGGGAGCGGGAGTGGACATAAGGAAAATCTGATCGATCCTCGGGTCTGAGCATCTGATTAAAATCCCCCATCAGTATCCAGGGTTTGCTGATCATCGGTGGGTAGGCGGCTATCTCTCGAAGATCGTTCCAAAGTGAGATTCTCTCAGATGGCTGGTTCCTCGCATATACAAAGGTTATAGTGGTCTTGAAGTTGAAGCCTTGATGTTCTATTCCACAGGTGATTGATTGATCACTGACATGATATATAGTAACCATGATATCGGGTCTCCATACGATCCAAATCCTCCCTGATGGGTCTGATGAGTGATTGGAAAAGGATTTCCAACCGTTCGGGAGGGCAGCAAAAATGCGAGACATATTTGATTCATGAATATGACTCTCCAAAAGTGCACCGACTATCAGGTTGTTCTTCAAAATCCAGGTTCTAACGCCCTGACTTTTATTTTGGCTATTGAGCCCTCGTGTATTCCAACAAAATATCATGGAATCCTGAAAAACAAAAGGTTAGTTCCGACCAGCGGTCTTGCGACCGCGACCACGACCTCTTCTTCTAGTCTTCACCGGTGTAAACTCTTGGTCAGAGCTAGCTATATGCGGCTGGCCAAGTGGTGCCGATGCAATTTTTTCAGAGGTGGAGGCTTCCGAAAGATTTTGATGAAGAGACTGAGGTACTAGTTGTTGGCCTATTGTAAGCATCGGCTCCTTAGACAAAACTGGTGGATCCAAGGGGGTTGGTAGTGGTGACCCCTGATGACTGACAGCTCCTGACGAGAGGGGGATTTCAGAGTTATTGGGAGGGGCGGGAGTTGGCGGCTCGAGTGGGGTCTGGGGACAATGCTTCAAATTATGACCCACTTCATTGCAATGTGAACAGACCGGGGGAAGCCATGCATAAGATATGTCGATTGTTTTCTCCTCTCCCCTTGGTAAATTCAGGATGATTTTGTTTGGTGGGCGAGGGTGGAGATTGACATCCACATACACCTTTGCAACCGTGAAATTATCTTTCGCCTCGGTGGCTCTGTCAAGATAGAGTGGCTCGCCCAAGCAAGTAGCGATTCGACTTAACCCATCAGTGCTAAAGAGCTTCGGTGGTACATTCCTGAATTCAACCCAAGTACGGATCGAGCTAAGGGCTGGTTTCTCAGGGTCGTGATCCGGATCCCATTCTGAAACAAACATCATACAGTCCCCTATATGCCAGAAGCTTCTGCCTAAAACGTGGTTTTTGGCAGAAAGATTCGGAAGCTTGAATAGAAAGGAGCCATTGCCCATGGCATGAACACGAATTCTCTGACCACTCCTTACCCACAAGGAATTTACAAAACCGATAATTCTCCCAATTCCAGGGGAAACTCCATAAAACTTACCGATGATGAAATTCTCCCATTCTTTCTTGGATTGGAGGAGGGACTCTTCCGGAATGGCAATCATTGGGACACCAGATGAGTGAATCTGAGGCTCTCCTGTGCGCTTCAGATAACGCAAGGAAGATTTGAGCTTTTGGCTCCAAGTTGGTTTAGAGTTTACGACATTTTCTACTGCTGCATCATGACTGTCAACCAGATCTGTGGCAGAAGGAGAGTTGTTTGACGGAAGAGTCGGAGCCAGCTCCAGAGGGGCCAATTGCGAGTCTGTCCTTGGATCTGGAATTTGTGGGCTAGGGATTGGACTTGGAGAAATGTGGATTTGTTGCGGTGAAGAAGAAGTAGTAGTGTCTGAACGAGATGGAATGGTTTGGGTGAGATTTTGTAGTTTGGGTTCCATGAGTTTCTGTGGAAGGTTTCCGGCCGGCAAAGGCCGGCCGGCGGGAAGAAAGAAAGAAAGGAGATTGGCTTGGACGGCGGCTAGGGTTCTCTCAGAAGAGAGAGCTAAATTCCCCCCTAACGCTCAAACCATACCAGATTCATAATACCATTATCTCTTCCTTTTTTAATTTTCGAGAGTTATATTTATCTTTAAATTAAAATGTTTAGTTTTTTTGTTAAAAAAACTAAATATTTTGGAGTATTCACATGAAGAAAATAATTTTTATTTATATTTAAAAAAGGAAACATATGCCATAAAAATGTCTCCATAGCCGCTCTTTTGATGAATATACTGCAAATCCCAAAATATAATAATTTAATAATATAAAAAACGTGAAGGTGAAAGTACAAAATGTCTTTCCGTCTTGAGTATGGCCCCATCTAGGGTCACCTTTTATTATAAAAAAAATATATTATATCATTTAAAGAGAGCGACTAAACTTTTGGAGTGTCCGTCCACCTGAAGAAAATATTTTTTTTTTTGTTTATATTAAAGGAAGGAAAAAATATGCCATAAAAATATATAAAATTTTGGAGTATTCACATGAAAAAAGAAATATTTGCCATAAAAATGTCTCTATAGTCGTAAACCGATCTTTTGATCAATATTCTGCAAATCCCATAATTTAATAATTTAATCATATGAAAAAGGAAATATTAAAAATGATATCGATTAAGGATCTAGAAAGTGTAATGTAATGAAGGAGGAATAATCATAACATTACAACAACAACAACAATAATAATCATAATAGTAATAATTTACCATAATAATAATAATAATAATAATAATAATAAAGAATCAACGCACTTTCTGCTTCACAAAATCTTCTCCAAGGTCAACGATAAGAGTGAGGAGAGAGTCAACACACTGATGCGTGTGAATGTGATATTGGGGAATGCCAGCTCAGCATACACGTCATCTCATGTTGGCCTCACAAACTTTCCTTTGACTCCCCCACAGAATTTTAGAAAGAGGACGGCGTTTTCAGGATGTTCATTTTTTGCATATTATTCTTTTGCACTCTCTCTCTTTCAAATAAAAATATTTATTATACCTTGTCAATTCAATTATTATTTACAGATAATTATCCTATATTTTAATTCAAGGTAAAGATAAAAACATAGTTTTAAAAACAAAAAAAAATTAAGGTTTTGATATTTGGATAAATTCAAATCATCACCAACATTTTTTTTATGGGAATAAAATGGTCTGTGAAGAGGGCGCCGAAGCTGCATCTAAAATGTCGTTTTCAAAGCACATTTACAAATGATAACTTGCTTAGAGGAAATTAACGCACGTGTTTTTTTATTAAAAAAAAAGCGGCGACGTAATCCGTGTCTAATTAGTGTTTCAGTTGGCAGTGCCACGTAAGCATCCTCAGATTATGCATCCATATGTATATATATATCTCATCCAGTCACCGACACGCTCTCAGACCAGCCTCAACATTTCCTTCCTGAACTCAACAGACACAGCAACAACACTTGAAAAAAAAAAAACAAATGGCAATGCGATATCCCGACAAGAGACCCGAATTCCCCGGAGCTCAAGCCTCCGCGTCAGATTCTGACCCGACCCGGAACTGGTATCCTTACCCGTACCAGTATCCATTTCCTCAGTGGCAGCTCTCGCCGGAGCAAGAGCTTTCCGGCATCGTCTCGGCCATGAAACACGGCATCCCCCACGAGGAAATGGCGATGTTCCAGGGTTTCACAGAACAGAGCACAGTAATCAGCGCATCAATGCCTCTGTCGGATTCCGACACGTGTCAGGTCTGCAGGATCGAGGGATGTCTGGGCTGCAACTACTTCTTCCCGCCAAACCAGAGGATCGAAGAACAAGAAGCAGAGAAAGAAGAGAGTGCGGCGAAGAGAGCTGGACGAGTGGAGAGCGGGAAGGCAAGGAAGAGGAAATACAAGAAGGATGGATACAGGGGAGTGAGGCAGAGGCCCTGGGGAAAGTTCGCGGCAGAGATCAGGGACCCTAAGAGAGCGACACGTGTATGGCTCGGGACGTTCGAGACGGCCGAGGAAGCTGCCAGGGCTTACGACAGAGCCGCCATTGGGTTCCGTGGGCAAAACGCAAAGCTCAACTTCCCGTTTACAGACTACGCTTCTGCGGCTGATACGAGTGCCAGTGCCAGTTCGCACGGGGCAGAAGCGGAAACAGAGCAATGGCGAGGCGGAGGAGAGATGGGTAATGGAGGAGGAGAGGAAGAGACGGAGGAGTGGATGGTGAAGATGATGATGGATTTTGGCAACTGAGATTCTTCTGATTCAGGGGACACCATTGATGATTCTTTGAAAGAGTCCCCTTTTTTCTGGGATTCAAATCTCATTTATAGGTGGGAAGTTAAGTTACTATACGTACTTAATATAGGTTTTTGATAAGACAGATTGGTTTGATACGTATAAGGTTAAATCGTATACCGTATGTATACGATTTAACATTGTATGTACAAAACCAAAGACTTTTCTTGTGGGCTGCTTTTCTTAGTTCAGAGCAAGAGAAAGTGACTACAATGGCTTTCTGGGGGCTTTTTTTTCTGGGTCCAATTCAAGCAACTACAGGGTTACATAATGTAGGTGGCAATGAAATATATGCAATTACTGAGTGATATATACATACATATATATATATATATATATATATATATTCAAAATAATATATTCTCTCTCTTTGTTTAGGTCCTTTTCATAGTGAAAATTTTCATACATTAATATTACAACAACCTGGGACATGAACAAGAGTGCAAGAAATGAAGAAACTTTGCCATGAAAATAAAACAGCATATATATATATACACACAACATTCTCATCCTTGCTGCCAACAGATGTTTACAACGGGCAGAAATCCGATTCTTGGCTAGGTTTCTTGTAATGCAAGAAATACTCAAATACCACAGAATACTCTTGTTGAAGGTACAAGATTTTTTTTTTAAAAAAAAACTGAACTTTATCCGAACTAACAGATGTCTGAAAGCAAAATGCATACCAAACTTTCGGCAATGAGTTTCACAGCATATAATAATTTAAAAATAAAAAAAAACAGAGGCTTGTTTGTTAGCATTTATACTCGTGTGAAACTCTCAAGCAACAAATGCCCGAGTGAGCGAGCAGAGAGAGAGACTACCAGTAGTCGCCGCAAGAGCATTTTCCGCCTCTGAAGTGATGGAACCGTTTGTTGTCTCTAACGGTCAGCTCCCTACCGACGATCCTAGACATGATCTTGAAGAAGTTATGACAATCCCCGCAGAAACGGAGATTCTTGTTAATCGTAAGAGGTTGTCGGGGTGGAGTGCTGATCAGGCCGTAAGCAACTGCCAGTCTCTCGGAATGGTGTAGCAGTGCCTGTTCCTTGGCCTCTTCGTCGATGTCGTGATGAACCCATCGGGTGTCGGGCACATATACCGTACCTTTCTTTGCTGCTCTTGCTCTCTCTTCGTCCCTGTAAAGGGTCAGATTTCGAAACTCGAGGATCCGACTCTTACCCTCCAGCATGCTGACAGCTTTCCGATTCTTTGGTGGAGGGGTAGGGATTTTGTTGGTTTCGGCCTTAGACGGATCAAGGTTGATCATCAACTCCTCTGCATAGTCCTCTAAATCGATATCTCCATGAATCTGAGCATAATTCCTCAGAGCTTCCCAGAAAACAGCTGTGGCTTCAAATGGCAGATTTCGGATGTACTTTTCAGCTTCAATAAGCTGTCCACAGTTTCCAATAACATCTAAAAGCCCCAAGTAATGTTCTGTCCCTGGATTGATTCCATGTTCATGTTTCATAGATTCAAAGTGCAAAAACGCTTCTTCTATTGCATCCGCAGAAGTGCAGGCCAAGAAAACCATAAGGAATGTCTCCTCATTTGGCTTCAACCCCGATTTTTTCATTTCCTCGAACAAATGCAACCCATCATCGCCCATTCCATTACCAGCATATGCGCCCATCATCAGATGCCATGAATCCATATTCCTATTCGGCATGTGATAAAAAACCCTCCTCGCATCAGTCATACTGCAGCAATTCCCGTACATTTGGATCACCTTGTTATTCAGCTTAATATCACCTCTAAATCTAGACTGGAGGAAGTGATCATGCACTTTCTTCGCGTGTTCAACCGACTTGAGATTCCCACAAGACTCGAACAGGATACCAAAGCATTCTCCATCAGGCTTCGCTCCCTTATCAAGCAATTCAATGGCGTCTTTGTACTTCCTCCCTCGGCACAGAAGCATTATCTCATCCACAGAAGGAGGATGAGAAGGCTGAGCCACTCCAGAAGCAGAGTTCACCGCATGACCTTGAAACTGGTTGCTCCGGTTATTCGGCTGATTAGGGGTTTGCCCTCGCGCATGCCATTGATTCGAGCTTCCGTATTGATACTGCCCCCGATTTTGATTGTTCCACTGATATGGGATTCCGTGTTGGTGCGCATGATTCTGGGTCGGTGTTTTCTGCGGATAATTCCATTGACTTGGGTTTTGCGGCACCTGGTTAGAAATTCCACGATTCGGATAACCCCATCCCTGATTCTGATGATTGAACGGAATGGGGTGACTGCTCTGATTCTGCGGAAAACGCTGATTATAGCTGGAACTGGGGTTGCCCTGAGTCTGTAACCCCTGATAACCGAATCGTGGTTGTTGCGGCGGAGGAAGAGGAAGAGCAGGAGCAGGAGCAGGAGCCGCCGGGTGATTTCCGGCGAAATGGTTGGTGACGGCGTAAGTGCTCAGGCCATTGACAGAGGCTGTGTTGAGGGATAAGGTTTTGGCCCTCGGACAGTGACCGAATGTGGAATACGAGGATCGGAGAAGAGAAAAATACCGGAACTTGATCAGAGAAACGATCTCCGTCGTTTCAGGGAGCCGTACGCGGCGAATCGCTAGGAGAGAGGAAGCCATTGTTGCGTCTTTGCTGCGGAGATGGTGAATCCAAAACCCCTTAGAAAAACCCTAATTGGAGAGACGTTAAAGAAAATTCGAGACGATGACGGTGATGATGAATATTCACTTTTGGATTTTGTTTCCCTTTTGTAACAACCGCTCAATCGTGTTTTAAAGTTAATTACCATTTTATATTAAGAGTTTTTTTTTAATGAACAAAAGGCAAAAATCTTTCCTTTGGCTCTATTATAATCATTAATCAGCTTCGTGTAGTCATTATGTCACGTGGAGATCACGTGCTCAATAGTGTGGTAAGTCTCTGGCAAAGGCATTTAAGTCTTCACAAGAGAAAAATGGCACACCATATACTACATAGTTTACAATATTGAGGTTACCCCATATATCTATATATATATATCCGTGGAACCATTCATGTTAACATAATATATAGAAAAATCATTATCAGAACCCGAGAAGACATTGTACTAAGAAACTCCTGTTTCGTTCTGATTTTGAATATCAATCTACGGTTAGAGTTAGGGCTAGGGGTTTAGAATTAGGGTTTAGTGAGGTATGAGAAAGACGAAGAGAGCTTCCGCTCGAACCGGAGACATTCCTAAACATAGAGTACACTAAAACGTGCACATGAGATCTGTCCAATTACCATACTCTTATCTTATCTCACATTCTATTAACACGTCATCATGTACATAATCTCACAATATACGTTATCTTACCAGGCTTATTATTGTACTACGACGACATTTCATCGAATCCCTGGACAAAAGGTTAGAACTTAGAACGTGATTATCTTCGCCATATTTACATGTTCCACATTTCCAGTGTAGTGTACATACCTCGAGTGTTGAATCCCTCTGTGCGCACGCTTTGTGGTCGGTAACATGTGGAGGGTTTCCCGTAAAACGTCCCTCAAACCCAAACTTGTCGAAGCACACGCTTCGCGACTGCTGGGAAATGTTCTCTAGGACAAGGCTTTTCGGGTGTGTCATATTCATAATCTTGAACGCAGACTGCGCTTCTTGAAACCGTTGTCTGAAATCTTTCGAGAAGAGGAAGAGGCGTAGGGTTGGCCATTCAAGGAGCCTGTGAATCTGATGTCCCATCCCTCAATGTTCTTGGGAACACATGCGTCGAATAAGAACTGCCCAAGAACGCTGTGTGCGTTTATGCTGTGTGGCTGCGACAACCGGAAGGGAGATCCATCCCTCTGCTCAATTTGTGAGGATGTGGGGTCCGTGGTTTGGTAGGGCGCCGAGCTTGGTAAGAAGAAGTGGTCGCTCGGCCCGGTGGCTACTCTTCTTAGGCTTTGGTTAGAGTTCACTGCCGCTTTCTGGAGGTCGCATATTAGCTCGGATATCTCATCGTGCTTTTGAGCTCTCTCTCCATGCTGCCGGATTTTCTGCAAGTAGGTTGACATTGCCTTTTCTAGGAAGTTGGAAATAACGGCCCTGTACTGGATAGGGTAATGCGTGTAGTGTCCTGATTCAACATAAGCGCAAAAAAGAGCAGAAGCTAAGATTCTGTAACCTTGAGAAGTAACATCAAGGAGGTTGAATAACCATTTACTAGATCCAGCTCTATGAGAATGAGTCCCGGCTAATTCTCATTTTGCAATTTAAATTATGTCCACTCTGTTGCGATAAGGACTTTCATGACAAGCTTTTTGGGGGTAAAAGTGTTGGGCACAAATCGCATGGAGTATTTTGCAACCATATCATATAATTTAGTATGACGAACCTGCATGAGGAGAATTGTCCCACTTCACAACTTTAACTTGTCCTCCCAGTTCCTGCAAATGATGGGCGAAGCTGGAAATAACTTGGTGAGGTGTGAGTTCATCATTCTCCGAGTACAAGATTAGATATGGAGCACCGAGTCCCTGGAAAATAAATACCAAAGGAAAAGTTATATTTGCCCGAACGTGAATTTAGAAACAAAAATCAGAAAACACATAGGAATACTCACAACTGATGAGTACAGAGCCTGCCAATACTCAGTGCGTTGAGATTCAAATCTTGTAAGATATAAACCGTCAAGACCAGAAGTAATCCCTTTCACCACCCAAGAAACTAGTCTTGCAGGCCCAGGCATTTTCTGTATCGTGGGGTGTAGAGCAAATTTTGCACCGAAATCGCTCGTAAAATCCAATGGACCAGAGTCATAGATATGCCCAGAAAGGCAATTCCTAACCAACTGGCTATCGTCCTTCACAAATTTAAAAAAAAAAACATGGATGCCATAGAAGAACCACATTACCCCACATCTTAAACAAACTGCATTGAGATGGAAACTTAAGATGCTACGAAGCGGAAAACTGTATGAAAGACAAATCTTACCGAATGAAGATGAGCTTCACAAGCAGCCTGGATTACCTGCATTAGTGATAATTTGAGAAATTCTAAATACCGATTAGAAGAAATATAAACAAGCGCAGAGGGGGGCAAGACAAGAGAAAAGGGCAGCCCGGTGCACAAAGCATCCCCGTTGAGCGGGGGTGCGGGGAAGGGTCCCACCACAAGGGTGTATTGTAGGCAAACCTTACCTTGCAGAAATATCTGCAAGAGCTTCCAGGACTCGAACCCGTGACCTCAAGGTCACAACGGCAACACCTTAACAGGTGGGCAAGACAAGAGAGATTAAAAAAAAAATCTAATTCGTTCAGCTTGCCTGGAAAACTTTGTACAAGCAAGCTTTTGGAGCCCCAGAAAGAGCTAAGAAGACTACAGGAGATGGTCTGATCTTTAGCTCCTGCACATTTACAGCACCATTAACTTTTAGATTATACAGGCATGGATCCAGCAAGAACAAAAAAAAGCTGAACATCACACAGAGAGAACCAATTCTGATTAATTTTAGCGTATAACAGAAAAACACTTATATCCTTTGCACAAATCATCAAAACATTGACCAGAAGAGCAGCAAAAGTTGACCGGAACCAACCTCGATAAGTTCAGCAAGAAGGGCATAAGCTAGAGACATAGCCATCTCCTGGGAAAACCTACACGTAATTGACAAACAACATAAATAGTATGCAACTTTATCAAACATAAACCACTTTTGTTGAATCAACTCAATCTGAATTGGGAAGTTTTCAAAACAACAGAGAATATCTCCGTGTTTGAATGTGATAGGAAATGGGACACCGTACAAAAATATTGGACCACCAAACATTCATAAGTTTCCCAGAAAATTGCTCACAGAATTCCCAATTCTGTCAATCTACTAGGATGGAAATTGGAATTAACGAGCTAAAACTTTCTGATAATGCAGTTCTTCAAGCCTAAGCTAGTCAGAAGCTGATTCTTCAAAAGCTCGCAGACAATTCTAAACCCAAAACCAACACTCTCTCTAGAAAATTTCTCGAATTATTCTCGGAAACCAAACAGAGGGCGAATTAGTCCCGAAGAAAAGACAAAGAAACTCACGCAGTGAGGAAATCAGCGCGGCAAACAAGAGAATTCCAACCGAGGGAAGAGTACAGATAGATGTAGTTTCTCAACCGATTATCGTTGATCGAGCTCCAGGCGAAGATCACGACGACGCCGTTGGATCCGCCGTCTTCCGCCGACACCGCCGCCGAGGCGTCCGCTTCCTCATCCACCTTTCTTCCCCAGTAAACTCTCCCTCCACCGATCATCTCAAACGCAATTCCGGCAAAACTTCGGCGACGAATTGGATTAATTAACGGGCGACCTCATGAGTATGAACACAGTGGACAATTTTTTTTTTCCAAACTACGTCTCCGATTTTTTTTCCCCTTAGCCACTCGAAAGTCGGGATCTTTGAGATACGGTGGTGGTTGTTATCTGCAGATTACCCACGTCAGATCCGCCGCTATACGCCTAAGGCGCATTTTATAATCATTAACGTTATCCTGCGCCTTCTCGATCGGTTACGATACTATGGCGTTTGCCACGTCATCCGCTTACCGTGGAAGTGACGGTCCAATACACTTATCGTGAGGATAAACCAAAAGTATTATTTGAACCGGTCAAATGCATATACTATATGATATTGGATTTAATCCATTGCGCCATATGATTCTTTACAGATTTTTTCTGTCAATACACGTGGTTTGTATTCGCATACTCTATATTCGGTCAGATATACCGTTTAATAATTAATTATTAGATGTTACAGAAATTTGATAATAATACCCAAAGTGTTGAGCCCAATTAAGGCCCTTTGATTTACAGTAGTCGGCCCATAAGCTAGTCTTCAACTGTAAACTGATTCCAACCAACTCAAAACACCGGACACAAAATCTTTTTTTTTTTTTACAATATTTCCCATAACCAAATATATTGAATATTGATATCAAATTACGTCTCTTGGTTTCTGTCCTCATGATTGGAAGCTTCCTCCTTTCCTTGATTATCCAATGCTGATAGATGAAGTGAACTTCAGAAGCAGAAGTTGGTATCTGGAGGCAAACGCGGGAAAGAAAAAGCTCAACTTAACGGCAAGGATGCGCTTCTTCTGTTGGGAAGGAGGCCATCTCTGGCCATTTCTGTGAGCACGTCAAGAACCGCATCCATGTTTCCCTCCCTGTGGTTGATTTCCACAAGAACTTTCCCGAGCTCTGCGTCCGTCAGCTTACAGCTTCTCAGTACGCTTTCTATGACCCGATTCAATTCCCGACTCATTCCTTCCTTGTGCAATGCTTTAACCAGGGCAATGACCGAAACAGTGTGGGGAAGAAACCCACACTTCACCATTTCCTTGTACAAGTTGTACGCTTTATGAACATCTCCGCCTCTGCAATGGCCATGGATCATGACATTGTATGCCGCTTCGTCGGGCTTGTGGTTTTTCCCAAGCATGGATTCGAAGACTTGATCGGCTTCACCCATCATACCCTTCATGCAGAATCCCTTTATAAGGGCTACCACACTTCTGAGCTCGACATTGCTGCAGTTCTCTATAAGCGTTTGGTAGGTTACGTCATTAGGGACCGACTCCTCATAAAACAACTTGAGCAGAAGCCTTTTTGCCTCCTTTGTCCGAGCTTGTTTGTTAAGCCCATTGATAAGCACGCTATAGGTGACAACATCTGGCAGCAATCCTTTCTCAATCATTTCATGGTGCAAGTGAAGCGCCCTTTTCAGATCGCCTTCCAAACAATAAGCATTGATCAAGGTTGTATAGGTAACCTCATCAGGAAGCAGACCGATATTCAACATTTCATCAAGAAGATCGGAGGCTTCTTTTGTCCTCTTCTGCTCACAAAATCCTTGGATTAGTGATGAATAAGTAATGGTATCAGGTGAAATCCCTTTTTCAACCATTTCTCTTTGAACTCTAAGTGCCTCATCTATATTATAACTTCTACAAAAGCCGGATATTATCGTGCTGTAACTCACTACATCTGGATCTAAGCCTTTCTCCTTCATACCCTCGATGACTCTAAGGGCTTCTTCCATGTTCCCAGCAATGCAATGCCCATTAATTAAGGCATTATAAGTTATAATCGATGGCGAGAATCCATTACCAGTCATCTCACTCAGAATCCTATATGCTTCATTCATAAACCCCTGCTGGGAGAACCCATCAACCAAGGTTGTGTATGTACGAGCATTTGGACAGAGCCCTCTAACATGCATCTGGTCAAGAAATTCCATTGCCCGATTCAAATTGCCAGCCTTACACATGCTATGTATCAACGACGTATAAGTGATAACACTAGGCGACAAGCCTTGTTTCAGCATCTCTGCGTGCAAAACTAGGGCTTGGTAAAAGTTACCTTCTTTGCAATAACCATTGACAAGGGTGTTATAAGTTACTTCATCAGGGACAAAACCCTTCCGGTTCATCTCCTCAAGTACCAGGCTCGTCTCCTTCATCCTCCCTTCCCTACAT
>NW_010971389.1:4158678-4161856 GCF_000463585.1 Tarenaya hassleriana | reverse complement strand
TCCCTACACAGCCCATTAAGGATCATATTGTATGAAATCAAGTTAGGCTCCAAACCCTTTAATGCCATTGATCTCAAAACCTCAAACCCATCATCAATCCTGCGTAACTTGCAATACGCATCGATCAAGGTGTTGTAAGTAACAACGTTGGGCAAACATCCGTTCCTCTCCATTCGAGAGAATAATTGCAGAGCAGCATCCAGATTCCCAGCACCGCCAAACCCTCTAATCAAGATGTTGTAAGTAAACACATTCGGAGAAACCCGGGTTTCGGCCATTTCATCGAACACACTTTCTGCGAAGCTAACATGCCTCTTAGACCTGATCGCAGCATCTAACACAGCATTGTAAGACAAAACACCAGGCATGAAGCCATGGGACTTGGCCAAATGAACGATATTCAGAGCCTTATCGATCAGATTCAGGTGGGAGTAAGATTTCACGACCAAATCGAATACAGAGGAGCTCGAATCGCACAAATGGAAAGTCTCCTGGAGCGACCGGAAGACAAGAACACCCTCCTCGTCGACGGTTTTCGCGCCAACATCCTCGGCGAGGCTTTGGGCGGTCTTGTAGAGCTTGAACTTGGTGAGGACGTGAAGGGTCAGGCATTTGCACCGGAGAGTGAAGAAATGGTGGGGTTTCGCCCAATTCAGGAACTTGAGGACCAATCTCTGATCGTTCTGACACTTGAGGAGTAAACAAGATGCTGCTTCAGGGGTAAAATTGGAAGAGAGATAATCGAGCTGGTAAGGATGACAACGGAGAATGGTTAGGGCCTTTTCGGCGAGAAGGAAGTCGGTCGGAGAAACGAGGCTCGAGATCGATCGCGAAATCAGGGATTTGGAGGGAAGCATTTAGAGAGAATTAGGGTTTTAACTTTCACAAGTGTGAGAGCGACGAAAGTGACGATGGCCCATTGGCCCCTCCCCCTTAGAAGAAGGAAGTTGCCGAATCCTCTGTTTGGAGTAGAAGTATTTACAGTGGATAAGGGAAAACGAACAAAAAAATAAAAATAAAATCTTATACAAATCAATCTATTTCCGTTAAACTTAAAGCCGGATGAGAATCGTGTTGTTGCTTCTCAAACTTAACTGGATTTAGGATTTAGAGTTTAGGGTAGTGTACTAACCATAAGTCGAGGTGAGATCGAGGAACAACGAACTCACAATTTTCGCTTTTCATCATCTCACTGCTCGTCGCTCTCACCATCTTGCCTCGTCGACCATCTCACCCCTGTGCTATCCAAACCCTTGACCATATCTACTTGGATACCCGATGCGTGTGAGACCGAGGTCGGGTACTTTGCCAATATATATCCAAAGGGATCGAGGATGAGCTCGGGTAGTTCAGAAAATTCGGATACTCGAACTCTAGCCACACGCGTGACATATCGCGTTAAGAGATCTGGGGCTCGACAATTATACTACATAACGTTCAATATTGTTCTTCTGTATCCAGTGTAGGGTAGATTGGTGGCAAGAGAAATACAAGGTGCACCAGAATTCAAATTCCAACTGGGCCAAATATAATAATTAAAAAAAAAAACATTGTTCCTCCGTCTCTCCATAACATGTCCTAAAACGGACATTGACGTGGCATATTGTTTGGCTATACATATAAACTTACCATTTTTAAGATATATATATATATACTAGTTACCATTTTGTAAACCTAACCTATGATATCTAGGTAGGGTACAGATTTTTATTTTTGTTTAGATTTTTATATGTGGTTTTTCATGATATAGAGTGTAACACCAATTGTGTAAAGCACCTTTTGCCTTTTAGATTCTAATTATTTATGGATACTAAATTGAAGTTTGTAAACATTTCTTCCAACCAAAAAAAAAATTCATCTCATTCAAATCTCCTAAATTCATCCCATAAAATCAATTTAATTATAATAGATATTATCTTAATATAATCCAAAACTACATAACACAAAATTTAAAAAGATAATAAAAAAACAAAATCTAGTTTCTTCCTAGACTAAAATAATCCAAAACCTAATCCAAAGATTCTAATCTCGAACCCAAATCTCCTCCTTACGGCTATATTATCATCATCTCGTATTATCATTAAATTAAAGTGGGATGTGGATGAATGCGTTGTAATATATAATCATATAAATGGTCCGACTTTATCCTTTCCAGATTTAGTTGAGCAGACAAAAGAGCCAACAGAGCGTCGACAAATGTGGAAACCCTATATTTTTTAATATACTGAAAAAGGAAAGTATTTCCCCTATTAGCAAAACATAAAATATATTTGTAGATTGCATTATGAGCCATATTAATTAAAACAATTTATTTCTATCCAATTATTGTCAAACATAACACATTAAATAGCCACGACAAGGTTACGTGTCGGACTGTTCAATTCGGTTAGATTTTTAAACCAAAATCCAATTATCTTATTTTAATTCAATTTAAAATGGTTAAAATTATGGATCGGATATGAGGGTGGAATAACACGATTGAACTAAGAAAAACATCGGTTAACCGAATAGTTATTCCACCAAGCGGTTTAATTGAAATTATTTGATATAATTTTTTTTGGTAAACATAAATCATATATATACCGTGTGTTCTTACATAAAGCTGTTATAATCAAACAACAGCAATAGTACAGACAACTCTATTGATCAACGCACGGTTCAAATACAAAGAGATTTTTCAATCAGCTAGATAGGATCAAAGTGTCGAAACCAAATTGAGAGCAACGAGTCTTCGAGATTGCTAGTCTTCCAATCGTCTCGGATAGAAGACAACTTCCACAGTGCACTCAGGAAAATTTCTTTGGCGAGGATCTGTTTTGACATGGATGAATTATCATGGAGTCTAGTGTTTCTCTCTTTCCAGATAGTATAAATCGTCCCTTGGAAGAGAAGCTTGGTCATCAATCGCAAGCACCTGTCAGAGAAACTTTATTCTGCCCAAAGTGCATGGCCTAATAAAGATTCAATCCGATGTCCCTGAAGAGTTGAGTGTTGAAAGAGGAATGTCTATATTAAGGCATAATAACCGCAGCTGAAAAATAGGTGATCAACTGATTCCGCTCAATGTCACAAAGTAAACAAGATTCCGGCACTTCCAAACCCCATGCTTGAAGTCGGTCCTGGTTAGCAAGCGATTCTTGACAACTAACCATGAAATGAAAGAGTGTTTCGGGATAGA
>NW_010971389.1:4128394-4158085 GCF_000463585.1 Tarenaya hassleriana | reverse complement strand
AAAGAGTGTTTCGGGATAGAGAATCGAAACCAAATTGCCTTACTCTAACTCACCATTGGCATGGAAGAGAAAGAGCGGTCTCATGCAATGGTTGTAGAGTACGGCTTATGATTGGTTAAGAGGTAGGATGATGACCAGTAAAAAGTGTCTTCCATTGTTGACGTCCCGGGTTTGGCACCTGGAATAAAGAGAGCTCTAGGTTTTTTGATTGGTCAGACCTAGCCGGCGGAATAAGCAGCCATCCTCATCGCAAACTTCTCCAACTTTAAAGTTTCTTGCACTACAAAAAAAAAGGTCATTTCCAATGGGCAAATCCGTTGAAAATGGCCAAATTTACATTGGAAATTAATGTTTCCAACGGATAAATCCGTTGCAATTTCGTCGTTGAAAATCGGTGGTCGTTGGACAACCGTTGGAATTTTCCATGGAATTTCAACGAATTTTTTCCGTTGGAAAATTTCCAACGAATTTCCAATCGCAATTCCAACGGAATTTCCAACCGAAATCCGTTGGAATCTTTCAAAGAAAAATTCAAAACATATTCCCGATACCGATTCCGATCCAGATCCCGACTCTGATCCCGATCCCGATCCCGACTCTATATCGGATCCGAAACTCTGAAATTTAATCCCCGAACTCACTTTCCAATAAGTCACTCATCCTCTCACTATTCCACCTCAATCCTCCACAACCCTAGAGTTCCAATTAGCAATCATCCAACTGCTTCAAGTTAAACTTCTAATATCATATAACATTAATATATATACATACATAAATGTTTATACATATAAATATTTATACGTATATATATATATTTATAATACAGATACATAATATATACATATTGATATATATATATATATATATATTCGTATATATATGTGTATGTATATATATACATTATATTTTTACATATAAAAATATATATACACAAAATATACCTATATCTATATATATATGTATACGTATAAATATATAAAAGAAATTGGTACATTTATGTTATTTAGATTAAGTTAATTATATATAAGTTTTCATGTAATTTAATAACTATTTAGAAAAAAAACTGTTTTGAAAATGGAAGGATAAATTAATAATTATTTTTATTTTGTTAAGAATAAGATATGGTAACTTTTTATCAAGATTTTTTTAAATAATTGATAACTATGTTCATAACAAAAACTTATTATTAGTAAATATCCGTAAATTTCTATTTATCAATATAATTTAATTTTATGATGAATATAAAGGAAAACAGGCTTTATGCTGCTGTGATTTTAAATTATTATTTTATACAGTATATTTATATTAAAGGGTTCAAATTTTAAATTGTAGTAATCTATATATTAATTTTGTTTATTGAATTATTTAACTAAGATTTGGATTCATATTTTGGATTTTTGTACATGTAAATATAATTAAAATTATATGATCCATTTATTTAAAATTTTCTTACGAACAAATGAAGTGATATATTATGGTAATTAACAATTAAATTGTGAGATAAGAAAAGGATTTCGTCGTGAAACCTTATCTCAACTGCCAGAGGTCCATTCCTTCCTGTCCTGTTGCGACCACCAAAACCTCTTTTACACCGTACCTTTGTCTCCAGAGGGTATTTACGTCATTTCACTATTCCCCGCACACATCACAGTTTCACCCCCAAAAAAATGCTAAAATAAAATATTAAATCACTTTCTCTCTTCTTCAACCTGTGGCCAAACGAAGCAGAGCGAAAAAGCAAGCTCCTTTTTTTTTTCTAGAGAGAGAAACAGTCGTGGAGAGGCAGACGGAGGAGCCGAGTTCACGAGCTTTTGATTTCTCTTCTTAGAACCATAAAAAAAGAAGAAGGGGAAGGGAACAAAGGAAGAAGAACCTCAAGAACCCCACTGTTGTTAGGTTACCGAATTCACGGGCCACAAACAAAAAAAAACTGTCCTTTCCTTTTTTTTCCTTCTTCTCCCCTTCTCTTTGTTGTGCTTTGCAGTCTCTTTCTCACACCCACCTACCTCATCATCATCCTAAGCACCACCATCTTGCCCTCTCCTTCCTTCTTCTTCTCCCAATCTCTACGGTCCAAATTTCACCACGTTATTGCCGTCATCTGGAAACTTTCCAGCTCAGTCTTACATTTTTTTTCGCTTCACGGCAACACACAGCGATGTCGTGGTCGCAGTAATGTTGGGTCTCTGTTAGGTAGCCGAATCGTTTTGTGTGTAATGATGCTCTGATCTCTTCTGAAAACGAGCTGAAGCCGCGCAGAGGGAGAGAGAGAGAGCGAGAGTGAGAGGGTGGAGAAATGGATCGTCAAGCGGCGGCTGTGGGGCAGGGGATGGACATGCCGATCATGCACGACAGCGACCGATACGAGCTCGTGAAGGATATCGGGTCGGGTAATTTCGGTGTGGCCCGGTTGATGAGGGACAAGCAGACCAATGAGCTTGTTGCTGTCAAATATATCGAGAGAGGTGAGAAGGTCAGTGTTTTTCTCTTAACAGATTCTTGATCTTGAATCCAATTTCATGTTCACTTGTTGACCGACAAAAGACTTGGAATTGAAAAGTTCTGCTTTTTAGTTCCTACTCGCTGCTAGTGCTCCGTTTGTTCAACGGTGTTGTGATCTTAATGCGGTTTGCTTGAACCATCACTTCATCCGGGTCTTGTTTTTTGTTAACCCTTTTTCTTGAAATCGAAAGATTTGGTTCGAGTGATGATAAAGTCTGTCTTCATGTCTCATTATGGTAGTTTTTGTGGTTATGTCTCGAGAGTCATAATGGGTTCATAGATCAGATTCTTAATCCTTGTCTTGAATTCACTCTGATAGACTTGAGTATTTCAATTGGTATGTTGCCTCTTGGATACTGAGGAATTCTAATGAACATCTTTGCTTTTGTGAGAGTTTTACACACTTTTTTCCCCTTGTTGATAACAGATTGATGAGAATGTTAAAAGGGAGATAATCAACCACAGGTCATTAAGACACCCCAATATCGTAAGATTCAAAGAGGTTTGTCCAAATCTTTAAGCTTTTTGCATTCACTTCACACCAAGAAATGAGAAACTCGTCTTGTAGATCTCATTTACTGAGTGGCTACAGGTTATATTGACACCAACCCATCTGGCTATTGTTATGGAATATGCATCTGGTGGAGAATTGTTTGAGCGAATTTGCAATGCAGGCCGATTCAGTGAAGACGAGGTCGTTATTGAAAAAAAATCCGATTATTTCGTTCTTGGTCAATCTATAACTCAAGAAGAGAAGTTCATCTTTTTCCTGTAGGCAAGGTTTTTCTTCCAGCAACTCATTTCAGGAGTTAGCTACTGCCATGCTATGGTAAGTGAAGTTTTCTGCTGTGTGAACTTTCTTTTGTGAGTACTGAATTCATGGTTAGTTTTGTATGTTGTTTCGCCTTTAAAGCAAGTCTGTCACCGGGATTTGAAGTTGGAGAATACGTTGTTGGATGGCAGCCCGGCACCTCGCCTAAAGATATGCGATTTCGGGTATTCCAAGGTATATATATATATATATATATCTTTTTCCCGAAAGTTACTCCTCTGTATCGATCTCTCTCTTTTCCCCGGATGTATGTGATATTGTACTTTCCTTCCCTCTCAACGATTACCGTTTTAATTTGCTATATTTTGCTGTTTTCAGTCCTCAGTGTTGCACTCACAGCCAAAATCGACGGTTGGAACCCCCGCTTATATTGCTCCGGAGGTTTTACTAAAGAAAGAATATGATGGGAAGGTAATATATCACAATGTTCCGAAACAGCATTTGTATACATTTCTCCATTGATCCCTGGATGCAGGACTTGGGTACGAGAATCTTTCTTTTTTTGTTCCATAGAGTAATGTTTTTTTTTCGTGATAAGACCGATACATTGGCATGAAGTGTGTTTTTTTCCTGCAACGTTGTTGCCAAGTATCCCGACTCGGTAATTTTTGGTGGATGCCCCGAGAGAATAATATCCTTTGAAGCTGATTTCGAGAGTAATCAATGGCCTTCTGCCCATTTGTTGCTGTTCGAATTGATTCATATAGTCACTCACCCGGTCTGTTGATGAAAATACCGTCTTTCAGATAGCAGATGTTTGGTCTTGCGGGGTAACTTTATATGTTATGCTGGTTGGAGCTTATCCTTTCGAAGATCCCGAGGAACCTAAAAACTTCAGGAAGACAATACAAGTGAGTTTCCCTCACATTTTCTCGCAATATTCAATGGTTGGACTAAACTCTGGAACAATGTTTTTGCAGCGAATCCTGAATGTTAGGTACTCGATTCCCGATTACGTTCACATATCTCCCGATTGTCGCCACTTGATATCCCGAATATTCGTGGCTGATCCCGCCAAGGTATAAATCTTTGGAGCACTACTTTTTGGTTATTATCACACATAGCGTTCTCTTCTTCTTGTTATTCCTCTTGTTCCCACCCCGGACCTAAAGCCGCGATCTTTTACCGAACCCGCATTTGAAAGATTCGTCCAGGGTATATCCGGGTTCTTTTTAATACAGTTGGAAATTCACGTTAATGGCTTGAACTTATCGTCACGAAATCAGTTTCTTGATTTTACCGATCTTTGAGCTGGAACTGATTCGGCCCTCTCTGCAGAGGATAACCATTCCGGAGATAAGGAACCACGAATGGTTTCTGAAGAATCTACCAGCAGATCTGATGGATGACAACACGATGAACAACCAGTTTGATGAAGCGGATCAACCGAGGCAAAGCATCGACGAGATCATGCAGATCATCGCCGAGGCCACAGTCCCTGCAGCCGGGACTCAGTGTCTGAACCAATACCTAACAGGTGAAAAAACAAACCCTTTCTTTTCATCAACCCTTGGATCTGTTATGATTATACAACAGGTTTTGTTATGTTCAAGTGGAAATTCAGAGCTCCCATTCCGAGATTTATACGAACTTTGCTATCTGTTTCGACCTTAGAAAATGGAAGCTTGGACATTGACGACGAAATGGAAGAAGATCTTGAGAGTGATCCCGACGATCTTGACATCGACAGCAGCGGAGAGATAGTTTACGCCATGTGATCATATGATGGAGGAGGAAGAAGAATAAGAATAAGGCTTTGACTCTTTACCGTTTTTATCCTTTTTTTTTTTAAAATCTCGTTACAGTTAAATCTCCTCTCTCTTGCTATGCTTTGAAACACACTGACAAGTTCCAATGTGTTACAAAGACAAAACAAGAAGTGAGTTGACTATGTCAAGCTCAACATTCTTGTTCGGAGTTTCTCGGTCGGTACGGACGTTCATGTTCGTACCTCCGGACAATTTCAACATTCTTTGATTCTCTTTTCCAAGTCCTTACCATCTTTCCAAAGTAGTTTCGGTTTTGTATAACCGGAGCCCAGAATCCAATACATATAGTGAAAGAAATCCAGTCTTGTTTTCCACCTAAAACCCGCAAATTTCAACTGTTTCTATATCGACAATTGTTCATACAAAAAGCACAGAATACGCACTCTTCTTCGTCGTCTTCAACCTCGACCTCGATCTCGTCTCTCACGACCCGAAACTGTTGAGAGAGTCGAGGGCGTTGGAGAAGAGGTTAAAGAGAGAGTACTGCCTCAGGTTGTTAACCTCGTACCAAGAATTCAGGGACTCGAGGTTCTTGTCAGTGCCCGAAAACGTTAACTGAATACCGATATCGCAGTTAACTCGACCTCCGTTTCCCTTGCATTTCGAGGACGGAACAGCGCAGTCTGTTCCGTTCAGACAAACAGAAGATCCAGATTTGCAAGAATCGCACCCGAAGCTCTTCCAGAACAGATTCTGCAGCGTTCCCTTCTGAAACTCCATCACCTGCAAGTTTCAGATTTCCATGTCAAGTCAGTAACCACTGGAGTCTGTGTGTGTATACATTCGATATAAGCGTGTATATATATGTACGTATATGTGTGTGAGAGTTTGAAGGGTTATTATTACAAGAGTGAAACTGGTGATTGTGTTGCTTCCATCGGCGATTTTCGCCGGGAACGATCTCGCTGCGTATTTCGAACCTGCAAACGCTACCATGTGTCCACCGGCTTCGCTCTGTAAAAAGATCAAACGAGACGATTAACCTAAAAAACCAGAAGCTGCATTACCCGTTTTCCGACCCTTTTCTTGATCCTAACCTCATCTGAAATCAAATTACAGACTCAACTTCTTGCCCATAATCTCGCGGCAAATGCAGATTTCAGAAGTTCATCCTCGAGGGCGTAGAAAACTTACAGGGCTAAACTGAGTGGTGTCGATGGAGAGGAGGGAAATCTCGTCGACCTTAGGCCTAAACAAGGCGAGCTTCGCGTTTTTGGAGGCTAGCCCGAGCCGGGAATCGCACGGAGAAAGCTGGATTTTGTTGTTGAAGAAAGCTTCTTTGCTCGAAATCACGACCCCGAAGGTGAAACCGTCGCCTTTGCTTATCTGGACATCCGAACAAGGGCTGAAAACTCCGTTCGTGTCCACTGCTCGCACGAAATCGTTCGTTTTCATCGCCAAAATCATCGTCGCCATCGTTACAACCTTCACGAGATCGGTAGAGAGGGTTCTTGTCCTCATTCTCATCTCGTTCCTTCGTGACCCTTTGGTGATGAGCCGCGATGGTCACGGTTACTTTCTCGTCAAGAAACCTTCTGAACATGGATTTGGCAAAGTGAGAAACATTTGCAAGAAGATGATTAAGGAGCTCGTATACGAAAATCTAGACGAAATAAACATGGAAAACGTACCTTGAAATCTCAAATATGATGAAAAAGATTCGATTTTTAATGTGAATTTGAGGATCAAAATAAGAAAACGTATGACGGGTTTAAAAGAGAAATTGTCTTTGTTGGATTTCTTCAAAGGAAAACTAAGGAAAGAGGCTTCGGGACGCGCCAAACGATTATGTCGGCGCACAAATTGGATCCCTGTCTCCCAAATTAGACGAGATTGAAGCATTGTTTTCAACCATATAGGTACTTAACATTTTTTAATTTATTTTTAAAAATATTACAATTTTCGAATTCATACAAAAATCTATTCTGTTTGAGTTCGACAATATTTTTTAAATCACTTAAATTTGTAAATTTAAATGTTAAATTATGTTTAAAAAAAATAAGATATCAAAATAGAGAAAATAATTAGATACTTGAATAAACGTTAAATCTAAGTAAAGAGTTCATTCGTAGACTCAACATATCGACATTGATTTCATTTAAAATGATTTTTAATAACATTATAGCGTTTCAAGTGGCCAATTTCCACCCATCTTTGTTAATTTCGAAACGTTCGGAAATAAAATAAAGACACACACTTGTTTTGTTCTAGTTTTCATTCAAATAAAATTTATTTTGATTTTAGATTTTTTGGGTTTTCTATATATAGTTTAGATTTTCCAATAAATTTGATTTAAAACAAATAAAAAATATAAAATCAAAACAAAATTTTGTTAGACTGAAAACTTACAAAACCAATGTTTTCGATTTTATTTCTGAACGCTTTGATATGATGATATATGTATGGAGTACATTCAAATGGAATTTGGCAACTTGGAACACTAGAACGTTATTTTAAATTTGAAATCAATCGTACCAAAAAAAAAAAATTGAGATCAACGCCAACATGTCGAGTCAACGTGTATATATATATATATATATGCATATAAATGTATGAATATATGTGTGTATATATATATATATATTATTAATGACGTGTTAATTTTAAATATGCTGAGGTGGCGTATATGTGTCCTCGTGGTAACACAATGATGCTGTGTGGACTGTGGATGTGTAAAAGCCACATCAGCATCACAAGATAATATCTTCCTTTGTCGATTGATTTGGGAAAAGATATTATCAAATTAAAAATTTATATATTGCTTATTATTTAAAATCGATGATTTCGTATGAAAATTTTCTGATTTCCATCGAATTTATTTGTAAAATTATAACTAAATCTATAAAATTATCATTGTACTTAAAACTTACACGATTATAATTGAACAACCATTCATGAACCGATTCGTGGAAACCTCACAAAGGTCGGCCACAAAAAAACATCAAATAATATCAATATCAATATCAAAAGGGCAAAAATATCTTTGTATCTATAAATTTATAAAAATATCCATAATATTTATTTAAAATTACGAAATCTGGGTTTCGAATATCTCAAATCCATAATATAGAATCACATAGTTCTAACTCTAAATGAAGTATTCGGATACGAATTTGGATATCCGATTTATATTGTCCCCTACTATGGTACGATATTATATCGTCTATATTTATTTATATTTGAATTTTACAAATAAAAATTATAAAACGTGTGAATGGGTGGAATATCCTCTGTAAATATTATTCTCCAATCATTCAAATGTCTGGTCCCAAACTCCTCCAAACACGCAATGCCCTATCGTTTCCTTTGAATCTTCTATTTGAATTCGTTTTCCTAATCTCTCTCTCTCTCTCTCTCTCTCTCTCCTCTTACATTCTGGAAGATATTGGCAGAAAAAAACAAGATTTACCGTTTACGTACGCAGCTACGATAAAGTTCCAGTCTTTGCCCAAGAAACGCTAAACCCGTCAAACCTTACCAATGGTTTTGTGAGGAAAAGACCGGAACAATACTCGTGTCTCTCTCTCTCTCTTTCTATATAGACCCGCCAATCGTATTATTCTGCCATTTGCCCCTAACAAGAGAGAGAGAGAGAGGAATGGCAGAAGTGATGGAGGCGTGGGTGGGAGAGCTGTCAAAGCTGGGAGAGAGGATGAAACCCTGCAAGAGGCTGTTGATGCAGAAGGCAAAGAAGGTGTCCAAACAACAACAACAACAACAACCAGAAGAAGCTGACAAGAGAGAGAAACAGGAAGCTACAACCATGTCTGAAACCACTGTTTGTCTCCTCATGGACCGTTTTGTGCCTTGGTGATCATCCTCCCCAACAACAAGCTTCCCTCTTTTTTCCTTCTCAATTATATACGTCTATATATATATGTAGGTACATATGTATATGATTTAATATTCCCAAATGATCAGTTGTCAGCAAATCTAAGAACCTTTCAAACTTTTTAGCAAGCTAGCTGCTGTATAATCCGTACCCTCCACGGGTTCTTTTGAACTCTGTTGCAGTTACATTCATGGTATACATGCATTTGTGTACATCATGGATATATATCCCAAAATTCCTGAATTAAAAAAAAACGTGTATAAACAAGAGATTGATTAAGTGTACTTAATGTGTCACAGATTTGAGTTGAGGGGTTTCAAACTGAACCCACATGCTTTCCTTCTACTTGTCCAAACAATCACATGCAATGAATGAATGAATCTTCTTCCACCCTAAAACACATGAACTCTATACCTTTAGTAGTATACACTTATACTGCATATTTCCATTACAGAGGCTTCGGTTTCTTTTCTCCGGTTGCCTCAAAACACAAAGAATCTTGATGAAGGGATGATTCAAGACGACAAGTTGGCCTCGAGGCTGGCTGTTGAAATCTCTTGAAACATGGACGGCTGTGTTAGAGTCCCACATTGACCACATGTGGGAAAAATTGAGTCTTTCTGAGGACAGAGACACCCTCCCCAACAAGCCAACTTTTGAGATGAATTCTACCCATTGATCTTAGAACGGACTTAATTGGGTCCGTTAGGGGCATCTCATCCGCAGTTTCACTCTCTAGAGTCACCCGGGAGACAAACAGCTTGGACCGGTGGCTTGGTCCGTGCCCGGGAAACGAGCTCAGGAGGGGAATCATGGTGTCTTTTGAATTGGAACGCAGATGTTGTGGAAAGCACGTTGAGCCATAGAAGGGTTGTTCCTGCTGCTCTGGTTACGGCTGATCAATGGAATTAAAAGTCTTGGAACCACTCGCTGCAATCTTCTGTTCTAGGAGGTCGAATCGCCATGTTTCAAAGAGTTTTTTTCCCCCTTTTCTCAGCCATCATCACTGTCTTCTATGTACTGGTCATAGCCTGTAAGTGAGAGACAGAATATATCACCATATGTCTGAATCTTCGAACGCTTACAGCAACTTGCAGTTCTTAGGTTTAACCAGATGGGTTGATTCCTGTATGTCTGGGTTCAAATTCATCTCCATTTGATCGTTTCTGTCACGACCCCTTTTGGGACTTGATCATGGAACAGAACAGGTAAGATCTTTCTCAAAACTGCAGCCATATGCTTTTGCCCTGTTTCCAAGTTCAGCACAAAACCCTAAATCCCAGAAACAAAACCCAATCGGTATCCAGAACGATTAACGAGGAGGAATCGAGAATTACCACGACAAATCCCACAATCCTCCGAAGCGAAATGGGCAGTCACTAATCTCGTGAGCCCTGAATCTGAACCTTCGTCTTAATCAAAACGAAAAACCGTGCCTTTCAAAAGGGGAGGAAAAAGGTCGAATTTTTTCATATGAACAGTGGATTTTCTTAATACGGAATCACTTTTTTTTTTCTTTCATTTAAATCTTTGATTTTTTTTTCCTATAAAAAGGGAAGACATCTCTAACACTTTGGCTCTTTTTTTCTATAAATCGGATTAATTTAGCATTTTAAAAAAATTGTTAGTTTAAGAAATATTGCTCAAAGATTAATAAAAACTGGAGGATAAATCTGTCAAAATACATGTTAAAATTCCTAACAATTTATATATATATATATATTAAAGGGAACTAATTTAAAAAAATCTAAACAATAGAATAGTTTAATGTATCAAAATTTTAAAATACCCGGATCCTTCTACCATATACATGGACTAGGAATTGGATGTATACTGATTGCTTGCCACGTGTTACGGATGTGGGACCAACCCTTTAATCGTAATTAAATCGGAGAATCCTTGACCCTATGAATTATGATGATGCATCTTAAAAACAACCCAAACGATAAACGAAGAGGCAAAATTGACCGATCAAAATTCCAAATTCTTTTTTATTCTTATCTTTATAAATTATATTAAAATTATCCAAATTTTTTAACAAAAAAAATTCCAAATCCAACAGCACAACTCGAAAATGGATATAGAAAAAAAAAATTATTACACAACATGATAAACACGAACATGTTGGTTCGAGTTTTGTTACAAATTTCACCGTAAAAAAGGGGGAAAAAATCAAAATCAATAACGTGACAGCCATCAAACGCACTCACCATCGAATCTGCTGACTTGGCATCACCCTATTCGTTGACTCACTCAACCGATTCCTCGCGGCTACGATCATACGTGGCAACCCTCACGCTCGTCATCTCAGTGCTCGTCCACTACTTCAACAACAGCGCGTGATCGTTCACGCGCCGCCGAAAACGAAATCTACACATTCCCTTTTTCACATGGTGGAGACGATGACGTCATATCTGGCGACGGTTCCATCTCATGCCACGTCGGTGTCCGCTCCGACACCCTCCACACCTTCACCGACTTATCCACGCTTCCACTGTAGCCTCTCTTCCCCCGCCGTGGCCGTACCTGCCCCGCCGCGTCGGTTGCGGCGGTTGAAGCTCCTGTCCTCATCGATGGCGAGACACTTGACGGGACCCATGTGCCCTGTCAGCACGGACAGACACACGTGGGCCCCATCCGGGTTGCGCCTCCAGACACATATGTTCTTGTCGGCCGAGCCGCTCAGCACGAGCTTCCCCGCCGCGGCGAGGCACAGGACCGCCGATTTATGCCCACGGAGCGTGCCTCCGTGCGAGAGGCCTCGCTTCTCGCGTTGCCAGAAGTTTACCAACCCGAAACCTTCTGGCCCGCCACAATATATAACGGCGGACGTTAAGTTGACGGCTAACGCCGTAACGGCGTTTTCTTGCTTCAGCAAAACCTGAGCCAGTAAATGCTTCGTCCCTTTGCCTTGAATCTCACGTTTCCACGCCTTGGCCGTCCCGTCCGCCGATCCCGTGAAGACCAAGTCGTCGAACCCTACCACGACCGAGTTTATCGCGTCATCGTGGGCACGGATCGATTCCAAGCACTTGGAGTCCGAGATTCTCCACACTTTCACGGTCGTGTCCCAAGAACTGGAGTACAATAACCCGACTTCTTCGTTCAGGCTTAGACACGAAACCGCGTCGAAATGCTTCACCTTCACGACATTCCTGTTCCGACGAGCCTCGATGTAATGCTTGGGGTTCATGGAACTCTTCACCATGTCCTCCCCTACACGCCTGTGTCGGCCAGGGTTTCTCTTCGAAACCTTCCAAACCCGGATTTTACCGTCTTGATGACCAGTAAAAACCCGATCTCCGAATATCACAATGGCCTTCACGAGGCCACTGTTGGATTTAAACCCGGTATAGTCCTTCAAATTCTTCCAAACCCTAATGTTTTTCGAGTCCGAGCCTGTGTAGAGAAGATCTCCTGCGGCAGCGAGTGAGTATATATGCCCTTCTTCCCGTACGATGGACCCTATGAGACCGTTGGTTTCAAAGACATCGTCTAAGAAGCCTCGGCTCGAAGGGGTCGCGAACGGTGACCGACCCGTCGCCCACGGCGACATTACGCACGGAGAACCCTCGCCGCTTGTCGGGGCGCTGCTCATTGTGGACGCCGACGCGTTGCTGTAACGTTGCTGATGATGAACGTTAACGTTAACACTGTTATTGTTGACGTCGAGGGAGGAATCTTCTTCGCCAGAGGAGAATATTCCGTGATCGGCCTTCAAGAGGTCGCCGAATTTAGGGCGTGGCTTGTTATGGCCGCAGCCGAGGCTGTGGCTTTGGCTGTGGTGGTGGTTGGAAGGTGTGTTTTTGAGATCGACGACCATCATGGTTCCTCCCGTTTTGTTTATCATTTGTTCAAGAATCTTGATGCCAAAAGTCAAATAATTATTTTAAAAAATGGCTATAATAATGACTCGTTTTTTGTTGGATGTGTTGTTTTTTTTAAACTATGACCAAGAAAAAGCCGAGGGAGAATGTTTTTGCGTGGGAGAAGGGAGATTTTCGTGCAGAGTTTCAAGGGATATTGGAGGGTGTGGAGAGAATGATACGATCATATATATAAATATAGACAATGTATATATATATATATATATATATATATGTATATGTGTGTATGTGCATGTCCGTTGAAGATGTTATTTATTTTTAGTTCAATTGGTGGACACGTGGCGGTGACTAAGGCAGATACTGTGATTTCATCACAGAAACAATATTATAATATAAACCAAAGTTTGATCACAGTACACGTGGCTGTTACGTTTCACGCGATATTTTCTTTTATACGACATTGTCAAAATTCAACAGTGTTCGTTATTATTAGATAATTACCCTTTTATCCCGAAGTAAAAACTAAAGTTTCAAAAGTTAAAGATAGTATTACTGCTGATGCATTTAAACTTGTACTTTGATTTTGGATTTTTAATTAATTTTAGAATAAACGATTAATTTTAAATAGATTAATTACTGCTATAAAATTATAGAAATGGAATCGTTAAGAGAATTCAACTCCAAGAATATAGAATTTAGCCAAAATTAGGTACAAAAGTTTTTTTTTTTTGTTTCCCCGATTTTGAGAGAAGAGATAGTCTCCACGTGGGTCACTGTGTGTGTATGTTGTTTGTTTTAATAACATATTTTTAAAGGGTTTTTCTAGAATGCCTAATAATAATTTGCAGTAATTAAATTCGATTAGATACAAAGGCGGACGTTTATTATACTCACTCGAATTAAGTGCCGCATATAATTAAATTGGTAAATTTAGTTTGTTTAATTTTATAAATTGTACTAATTAATTTATGTAAGTTTTTCTATAAACCAAATCCAGGTATCTTTACAGCTTTCTATCTCAATAATTCTTTTTTTTTTTTGGTAAAATGTCTCAATAATTCTTGATATGTGTTATCCATAGTTAAACACAGCATGAAAGAATATGAATACCTCATGGCCCTAGATCTTTTATCAAAGAGTTTTCCACAAATTTATATATTTCCATACAATATTGGGCGATTAGATGACGCATGCATATTTCTTCAATGTATTCGATGAATTGTAGTTATTGAATGCCACGTTTTCGTCATCTTTTATTTAGGGTGTTAAAAAAACATTTTCTTGCATGCAATATATGTATGTGAATGTGTGTGCGTATATATATAAAAACAGGAATATTAGGTGCGGCACCAAAGATACTTTGCTTCGTCGATATAATTGAAGTTCTATTGAAAACTTTGGAATAATAACATGATTAGATCTATTTTTCGTACGTATATATCAGAAAAAATGTCTATTAAAAAGATTATAATAGATCATAAAAAATAAAAAAGATTCTTATTATTAAAAGTTGAATCTTTTCAAACTATTTTTAGATCGCAATTCTTAGAAAATGTGAAATAAATTAATTAAATTTTATTATATCTCAAATTTATACATTTCGAATATATATATATATATTTATGCGTTTCTCATTTTTGAAGATGCCTTACGAATATTTGGCAAATTAGGCAGCAACTTCTTTCTATAAACATGAGATTTATTGAATATTCGGCCCACTTAATGATGCAATTAATTGTACTATCTCCTCTCCATGATTTTAGTTACAAAAGCAAAGGTGTTTTAGACAAAAATAGGCCACTTGTCACGATAATTACAATATTTACAAAGGACATGTCTCACTTACCCGACAAGCTGATATGGTCGATGGACTTGGACTGTTGTGGTTGATGATTATTACCGTTGGAATCATACTATTGGGATATATTAACTACAGTCAATTGCAACTGAAAAACGTGTTTATGATATATGGATATATCATGGTGTCATATATACCTAGTGGTTTGTCACAGTTGGCACGTTAAATTCTTATGAAATTGTAAGAGATAACCAGATTTAGCGGTTGATAGTTTTGATTTAAAAGGGTAAAATCTAATTAGAAATATATGAAATGAGCCAACTAGAATCTGTGGATTATGTCGAGTGACGTAGAATCATACGATATCGATCATATTGTTGTGTTATCAAGAATTTCATATAAAATTTTTAAAAAATAACCGAAAGAGACCATATATATATGAATCTAATCGGATTAACGTTTACAGATATCCACGACCATTAAATGAAATATAGATATTAGTTCTTTCTGCTTCTACGTATATTGTTAATACTATATCATGCAGCTGGTAGTCATACACGCAACATACACTTTTAAAAAAATCTTATATCCTACGCGATGAATGCATGCATGCATGTGTAATGTACTACAAATTATAATGTCTGACTCGTATTAAAAGCTGTATGCAACGACGTATAAAGCATAGTATATAATTAAGATTTAAATACAAAAAGATTTCAAGTATGGATATTATATTTTCTCTTAAAGGAGTTGCAACCTGTTGGAGCATGGGAGCTGCCAAGCGTCGCCGACCCACGTCATCATAACAAAATCTCAGACGGTTCTTAGGTAACGCGACGTCATGCTGACAGCTTTGGACTTTATTTTCTAAAAATAAAATCCCTAACTAAGCGTTAGTGGAATTTGTGGAAGATTCCAGAAACGGTATTATGCCACGAGGCGAGATGGGTTGTCGATTTGAGGACTTGTGGGGAAGACCACGAAACCCTAGCCAGCTGGACCATTTCACCAAAAACATTGACAAGAGTGTTGCTTGTGATGATGTATATATACCGACATTCATAAGAATTTATGAATATATACATACATGTGCACGATACACGTATATATGTATCATGTATGTATTCGTGCCCCATCACATGAATTTGCAGTCCCATGAGCAAGCATTATAATCTCAAATATCGGAGTTTAGAATTGAGAAGCGATTAGTTACCCAAAAAAAAATTTGAGAAGCGATTGATCTTTTTTTTTTTTTAATTTAATAGTAGTATCCGACTCCGTTTCTTCATGGCACATAAAAGTATCCGTTTCTACTTTTGACTATACAAACCGAATATAATGACGATGGATAACATATAATTATATCAAACCTAACAGATTGAATATATATATATTTTTTTAAAATTAAACTAAATCAAAATCTAAATCGAATTTAAAAACAATTAAAATACCGAATCGAAATGAGTATCTTCTTCTTTTTTTTAACATTTTCAAGCCGAATTCGAATAGACTAGATATCAAATCGAATTCATAAAAATCAAACCATATAATTTTTCTGAAATCGAAATGTTAAACATAAAAATAATTAAATCAAAATATCCTCATATACCATCCCATCACTAATTGTAACTTTTAATTAAAATCATTAATGAAACTCGATCCATGCTCTAAATTATATAATATATGTTTTAAAATATGAAACTGAAAAAAATCGCATCATATGAAAGGAGACGCTCACAAGATATTTAGATGGCCCGGCGAGTGAGGAAAGCTTATCCATTTTTCTTACTAAAATTAAATGTCAACATACATGACGTGTGACACAACAAAGTTATTAGATCTTATCATAACCACTTAACTTCAAACTCTTACACGTAGTTTTAATACTTCAAATCAGTTATTATAAAGTTTTTTTTTTTTTTGCATCGGAATGAACCACCACAACTTTTCGGGTGGAGAGTAAATCCACCGATCTTACGCAATAACCTACAAATCACGTGAAACGGGTAAACCAGTCGAAAATGATAAACTCAAGAGAAATTCATACTCTGGAGTTGCAATGTTTAAATGCATAAACTCAAGTCCTAAGCTTTTAGAATTAGAAATATCAAGGAATTTTTTTTCCCTGAACAAACATGTTAAAACAATTAAAATGTATTCCGTGAAAAAAAAAGCCACGGAATAATATTTAAAATTAAGTTGTAAATAGAAAACGATGAAAAAGTGATTACAAAGTAATGAAAAAAATGGGATACATGTTTTCTCACTTATTCATTATTAATTTATACTGTTTTGAAAACAAAAACATTTAGTTACTATTTTGCAACAAAAATTATTTTTATTTTTTGATGAACTTTTTCTCTCTCACAATTATCCCTTTTTAACCCTGAAAAATTAAATTCTTAAATGTTATTTTTCAATAATTTATGAAAATATCATCAAAGTTTTAAATTATAAAATTTTATTTTTAGAGTGTGAATAAATTATCTTAAAATTTTAAACACTAAACTTTAAATGCTCAAAGAAAAAATCTATGTAAAAGTATGATATTTTGCATTAAAATTTTACTATATTTGATTGAATTTTTTAGTAAATTATGAATTTCAATAATTTTTTTAGAAAACGTAGTATTTGATTTATTTAAATAAAACTAAAAGTGGATAGCTTTAAAGTAAATGGAATCATATTTATCGCAATATCGGAATGCTATAATCATTTTGCTTATCTTGTCCCGTGCGTGTTTCACAGACAAATGCACTAGATTTTCGTTCTTATTTTAGTCCAAGTCTATCACAAATTAATTACACACGTAAAATATATATGTGTGCAAAATCAATATTACCAAACCAACGTTTAATGTTTTGGCGCTGACCCGTACAAAGGTTTGGTGATTTTAATTCCATTTTCTCTTTTTGTCTATAAAATAATTTTTGAGCCAATTGACAAACATGTCAAATCATTAGAAATCTATATCTTTTTTTTCATGCAAACTATATCTTTTTATAAATTTTTGACAAAAATACCTTTATTTTATTGTATAATTTCAATATTGTCATTTAGCGTCCCGAAAAATATGCAGCATAAAAAACATATTTTTTTAGAAACTCTGTTGTCCGAGAGAACTGTTTTTTCATCCGAAAAATTGTTTTTCGTCCGCAAGAGTCTGTTTTTTGTCCGCGAGAATTATTTTTTATCTAGGAGAGCTGTTTTTCGTCCGAGAGAGTCTGTTTTTTTGTCCGGAAAAACTGTTTTTTATCCGGGATATCTGTTTTTCGTCCGGGAGAATCTGTTTTTTGTCCGTAAAAGCTGTTTTTCGTTTGGGAGAATCTATTTTGTCCGGGAAAGTTGTTTTTCGTTCGAGATAACTGTTTTTCGTTCCAAAAAAAATCTAATTTTCATGGGACACATTTTTTGGGGGTACTAAATGGCAATATTGAAATTAGATAATAAAGTAAAGATATTTTTGTCAAAAATTTATATAAAAGTATAGTTTACAAAGAAAGAAAAAAGGTATAGATTTCAAATGACATGACATATTTGGCAAACTCGCGCAAATTTTCTCATAATTGTTTTTTAAAAAAAAATCAAGATTTTATTTGATAATATCTCAAGGTTTAATGATAGGACGTATATTTGATCAAATGAGCTCGGTGTTTTCAGTAACTGTTTTGCACAATTAATTTTAGCAAGAAGATTTTTTTATGGATATCTTTTTTTTTTCTTTTATGTGAAAATAAGCAAAGTGCAGCCTATAATTGTTTTATATATATATATATCCGTCCATGCAGATCCATTCATGTACGTTTTACACTTTCAACAAAATTCCACTATTCGTTTCTTCGTTTCATCATTTTCATAACATTTCTAATAAAAGAAGAAAAAATAGGAAAAATAACAAGTATACAGAATCTTATATCTTATCGAACTATACAGTGAGTACAAGTAGAAGACTCCATGCATATACACATCTTATATATATATAGATATATAAATTCTGATCACAAAATTACAATGATTGCGTGGTTGGGACAATACTTATCAGTCTCTTTCTCTTATCACACATCGTTTTAGTTGCAAACACAATAATACAGCAAAATCAAACAAAAGTAAATGATATGTATGTGTCTATATTTGTCATACTACCGACTTGTCTTTATATGCACAATATAAAGAAATGGCTATCACAAGCCTCACTTTTATGTCCTTATTCGTGGACATTCATGTTCCACATTCATGTTCCATCATTTTTTTTATCGATGGGAACTTAACCACAGTCGGACGCGTTAACAAATCATCTGACTCCACGCAAAAACTTGTAAACCACGTGGAATAGGTAAACCATCCAAATAACGACAAATTCAAAGGTGAGCGGAATCGAACCCATCACTTCTTGGAGAATCATGGACTACTCAACAATTCACCTGGCCCATTTGGGTTTCATGTTCCATCATTGGTTCTATGATATATATATGATATAACACTTGGAAAGAGACAATACCCAACTCTCATTCATTTCTCTGACCTAATTATGTTTCAAGTGGTCGATTTTTAATATATTTTTCAACACCATTTCATATTTTTCTGTCAGATATACAAAATACTTAGGTTTAGGGTGAATGTTTCGGTATTCGGTTCGAGAATTATTTGGTTTGGTTTTTTCAATTCTATAAAATATATACCAATCGGGTACTATATAATATTCAGTTTGATTTCGGTTTTTATTCAGAAAAAAATTCTTAAAAAAATCATTTTTTAAAATCTTTTAAAATTCGATTTGGGTGATATATCTAAAATTAGACACCTGCATATGCAATGATTATTGTCAAATATATCTTATGATTAGAGTCTCACGTGATACTATTTTACAAATTCGAATTTCGAATTATGAGAGATGAATGGCATTTAAAATATAGTGTTGAGCTGGGAATATGGAAGATAAAAAAACAAACAGTAATAATTATAATACAATTGTTATTATATATATATATATATATATATATATATATATATATTCTTGGTAGTTGGTATAATATGAATGGTTCCTATTTTCACCCACTTAGAATAGGTCCACCAGTCATTCATGATGAAGGGGTAGGCTGATGAAGGCTTTTACCATGCATGCATGTGCATTGATCCATCAAAATCACCATGTACATACATATACATACCCACCTGTGGTGTGTACGTATATGTTTTATGTGTGAGGGAAAAATATGGACGTAGATATGACTATTGGACCGTGTAAATGTCAACTTGAAATGGATAGTTCTCGAGAACTGAGTGCTTCGTTTTACCTCCAACACTCTTTTCCCACTCAGTGGGTGATGCTGATCGTAATTTTTAAAAATTGTTGTTGCCACGTGTCAATCGTCAATGGTTTCGCTGATGTAATTTCTTATTTTATTAGAAAATCTTGAATATACATATATATATATATATATAAATAATGCATCGTTTCAAAGTTTTCCAGAATCTAATTCATCACTATAGCGATAAAAAATTTAAAATAAATTATTTTTAAAAAGTATATGATTTAATTCGTTGAATAAACCGAACCTGATTTTTTTTAGTTACAATTTTAGTTAACCGAATCAAATCGAATCATAATCGTACCGAACCGATTAAAACCAAATAATCGTTTTGTTTATTAATTTTTAAAACACGAAATAACCGAATTCGAATCAATCGCGGAATAAATCGAACCGAACCGTTCATGTTTTAGTTTTGAGATCGTGACGATCCGGCTCCTACTAAACCGAGTCGACTGGTTTTATTAGAGATCTACCGGACCAAATTTCATGAAAGAAAGAAACAAAATTAAATTGAGAAGCCCATAACGGTTTTAAATAGTCCGTTAAACCCAACCTTGTGACCAGTATAGTACGTGGCCCATTTGGTATTTAGATATTATTACTCTTGCAATGCCCATAAAATATCACAACTGTGTGTGTACATGTGTGTGTGTGTAAATATATATATATTATTCTGATGGTGTATTGTTAGTTATGAATTGATTGAAATTAATGATAGTATTTAAACATTATTCTTTTTACTTTGGTTTTATTGCATGAGACTAATATACACATTGGGGGTGTTGATCTTGGCCACGGATCTGTTTATAGGCTTTAATATTCGGATTAATCAATGATTATATATAATTTAATTACAAAGACCCCACACCACGTGGCAGAAACCCATCTGTCCAGATGACCCCCTCGGTCACACGTCCACTCCTTTTGCTCATCATAATCCTATTTCTCTTCCATTCTCTCTCTCTTTGCCTTGATCGATCCTTACGTAGATCTTAAGACGAAGTTTCCAGACTGAAGAATTGTTGAGTTCCCCCGGTGGGTTCAGAAAGAAAGTTCCAGATTTTTGTCGGAGAGTATGGGAACGAAGAGTTTCTCCACGATAAGGAGAGACCAAGGGACTGTCCAAGCTCTTATCGGCTCCGATCTGAACGAGCTCGGCTTCGCTGCCAAGAAACTGGTTAATCACTCGATTATGCTTGTTGGGTCAGGACTCGGAACTGAAGTTCTCGAATGGGTCGCTTCCTTCGCCGCCATGTTCGTCTCTCTCTCTCTCTCTCTCTCTCTCTCTCTCCCTCTGCGTTTTCCCCAAATTGGTCTCGCTGGTATTAGGTCAATGGATCGAAACAAGTGAAATGTCTCGCTGAATTTGTATTCATTATCGTATATCTGCTGTGCGGTCACTGTTATGTCGGTGGTGTTTCATGATTTGATTCTTCAAGTGCGATCGATGTTCCTGACATTGATGAACTGATATAAATTGCAGATACTTGTTGGTATTGGATCGAACCAACTGGAAGACAAATATTCTTACAGCGCTTCTGATCCCTTACATCTTCTTTAGCCTTCCATCAGTTATTTTCAGCCTGTTCAGGTAAAACCAATAGCACTGATCCAATTCTTCTGAGATTCCTCCGGTTTGGTTTTCAGCTTTGTAATGACCGTCCTTGCAGAGGAGATGTCGGAAAGTGGATTGCGCTGGTCGCTGTCGTCTTGCGCCTTTTCTTCCCGAGACATTTCCCGGGTTCGTCCATTCCATCCTTGTTAACCTCTAAAGAATGCCTGCAATACTTTTCGCCCACACGTTCAATCCATTAACCGACTTGTTTTTTGGTTCAATGGTCATGCAGATTGGCTGGAGTTGCCGGGAGCACTGATCCTGCTGATAGTGGTGGCTCCGGGACTATTCGCCCACACGTTCAGAGGCAACTGGGTGGGATTGGCGGTATGCCTTGTCATCGGATGCTACTTGCTTCAAGAACACATTAGGGCTTCAGGCGGATTCCGGAACGCCTTCACGAAAGCAAAGGGCATCTCCAACACCATCGGGATCGTTCTTCTGTTCGTTTTTCCGGTTTGGGCCCTCATCGATTGAAGTCCGTCCTTCTGTGCCATCAAGATTGTGAAGTTGTATCCTTCTGTGTAATCAAGATTGTGGTTGATTGTGTGTGCTTGCAACCAATAAGTAAAGGTTAAGAGTGGGTTTCAGACAGTGGATTGCCAACTGCTTGTAATACGTTTCTGTCCTAATCTATTTGTTTTGTTAGTAATTTGCTCGGTTGAACACCTGATCCTGCAGGAGTTATCCGCCAGACCAGTGAATATCCAGATTTGATCAGAAGCAGATTTTGTATTCATCAAGGCGATGACCCGATAATAATAGTAAGCAAAAACATGAGAATCTACTAACCATTTTGGGACTGAATTGGATACCGAATTCACCACCTCAAGCTCCCAAAACGACTGCTTCTCTGCTCAATGAGACCAGAAGAAGACACCCTTTTCGTTGCTTTCCGCAAATCGTATTTTCCAATCGAGGCATTGTTTCCGCCATTCGTATCGACAAACCACTGTTTCTCTATTTGTCTCGTCTTGCTTTCTCGAGCTCGAGATTTCGCATCTTACACCTTTGCTTGGAGCAATTGCCACCACGAAAAGCTCTCAGATGACAGTTTCATCTCCAAATTCAATCTCCATGAGAGAGCCAGAGCAGATACCAAACACTTCCACGGATGTTAGCTCAAACCCTCTTCTTCTTCTTCTTCTCTTCCCTCGAGATATTCGGCCATTTCTTTCCTCAACAATGCAGCCATTTCCACATCCCCTGCTTTTACGTACCCGTGGATAAATGCCTCATATGTCTCTCGATTCGGTCCGAATCCTCTCCCCACCATCTCAGCCTGAGTGCTCAATGCTTTCTCCATCTTCCCCTCTCTGCAAAGACCTTTTATCCATAACATATAACACTTCTGATTTGGACAAAACCCGAAATCTCTCCCCGCAGCCTTCATCATCTCTGAGGCTTCTTCGACTCTTTGCTTCTCGCAAAGCCCTTCGACTAAGGCTTCAATGGTTGAACCCTCTGGCCAGAAACTCTTCCTCCGCATATCTCTGTATACAAGCATAGCTGAATCCATATCCTTGACTTTACAATACCCTCTAACGAGATGCTCATAAGTCATGGAAGTACTCTCTATCCCTTTCGATCCCATTTCTCGAACAAGCTCCTCGGCCCTAGCAGTCTCTCCGCTCCTGCAAAGCCCGCCGATCAGAGTGTTATAAGCCACGATATCATAATTCAATCCCTTTATCCTCATTTCTTCCCACATCTTCTCGGCTTCAGACACCATACCTCGTCTGCAATACATCTCCATAAGAACACTGTAACTGTAAGAATTCGGACAACATCCCACCTCCTCCATTTCTCTCCATATCTCTTCCACCATCTCCATTTCACCTTCTCTGTAAAAACTCACCATCATGGAATTGAAAGTATGCGCATTTGGCTTAACCCTGGCAACCCACTTCACAGCTTCCTCGAGTCCATCATCTAACCCAAAAACCTCTCTATAGAGCTTACAACCATCGTAAGCCCCTCTACGTCTACAAACTTCTGCAACCAAAGCGTTGCAAGTACTGATCTGAGGACTGATACCTTTGGACCGCAATTTTCTCATCACCATAACAGCTCCATCGATCAACTTCGAATCAAGACACGATTTTATCAGCAGATCAAACACAAACGGCGCAGACCCACATCGGTTATACGTCTGAATCAGCGAGCGCAGCACCATCGAAACACATTCTACTTCGGTGCCACCGGCAGTAGAAACACTAACAGTACCTTCACCGGCGAGTCGAACAGCGAGGCGAGTTAGCTCACACGCGTGGCGGCGGAGGCGTGAGCGGGCGAGGATGTGGACAAGGACGGTGCAGGAGTGGAGGTCGTGGGGACAGAGCGAGTGGCGGCGCGTGAAGAGAAAGAAACGGAGGGCAAGATGGGGATTGTTGCGGATGCGGATAGCAATTTCGGAGAACTGCTCCGCCGTGAAGCCGGAAAGGAAGAGAGAACGGAGAGTCGACCACCGGGACTTGGATCGGTGGTGGGTGAGGATCGAAACGGCGTCTGATACCAGAGTATCGACGGCGGGAACCCCGGAGCGATCGGACGGAGGAGACACAACGGTGTTGAGGAAGAGAAGAGAGACAGCGGATTCGGGTCCGGGTTTTCGGGTCAAGGTCGGGTCGAGTATCCGCCTGAGAATTGGGACCGACATTGAATTGAAAGAGTGAGGAATCAGACGAAGGGTCAGAACCAGATTTGCAGTTTAGTTTAGAGGGCATCCGGATATTAGCCGTGGCTAATGATATTCTTTAATCATATTGGATTTGCCATCTATGACTAATTAATCAAAATTAATCAAAATCATATGTATGTATGTATGTATGTATGTATGTATGTATGTATGTATGTATGTATGTATGTATGTATGTATGTATGTATAGGTTAGGGTTTTCTATTTTCACGTTTTCCGATTCCTTTCTCGGACGCAACAACTTGGAACAGCGTTTCACAAGAGCCTCGACGATAACGTTGAAGAATTGTTTTAGTCCGGTTATTTGAGTTGGTTTAGAGTTTTGGTTATTTGGTCCGGTTTAAGTTTGTTCCACTAGTTTAAATCAAACATAGCCATTCAGCAATTAAAATTCTCAAATACGAATTGATGCCTCAAGAAATTTTATCGGCAGGCCTCGTCAGCGTGGCCAAACTCTAAAAAGTTAAAGAACAAATATGCTAATACACACACATATATATATATATATATATGTGAATTTGTGTATTCCCTAATAATGGAATATATATATATATATATATATATATATATATATATAGATGTAATGGAATGTGTTCTTACATGGAGTAATAGTCAATTTGTGTGGCAAGAATTTCTTCCGAGATGGGCCTATATGCTCTCCCATAACTATTCTCATATATCCACACACGCAAATCGTAATGGATTTCAGGATTTCCGAAGGTTCTATTCATATCCCATTTTCATAAAAAAAATATTTATTTTATAAAAATATTTTCTTCCAAAATTTTCAATTCTTATCATGTTTGATTTATACCCATTTAATGTAATTTAATCATTTTGATTTAAAGAAAATTATAACTAATTGGTTTTTAGAATAAAATCAATCCGAACACATTTTTACTCTATCGAAATGGCCACGTCAGCTAGAATTTTTTTTTTCTTTCAAAATTTATATAAAGAATATTGAGATAAATCACATTAATTGACTCTTTTCAAACATTGCTTTTTTCTCTCTAATATTCCAAATTCTTATTCCCCCACTACGGAATTTCTTACATTTGCAGCAACTGAATGATTCTGTTTTTCAATAAATATATAGCAATTCATACACATTCTCTTATATATATATATATGTATATATATATATCCCTATAAATACGTTTTTCCTCAAACACCCAACTGAGTTTAGACACAAACCCACCAGGAGAAAAAAAAAAAAGAGTCAAGAAAATGATGAAATATGGAGAGATATCGCATTTTAGTCACCCAAACCACAAACTCAAGTTCGACTTCACTGATATCCCATTCAAATGCGACGGATGCAAGGAGATCGGCGTCGGCTCCCGGTACCACTGCCCGTGCGATTTCGATCTCCACGCTCACTGTGCCTTGCCCTTCTCCTCGGCCGCCCCCTTAACGCACCCGTTCTACAAGAAATGCTCGTTCGAGTTCTTGTCTCGGCCGCCGGGAAAGAGCCCTAGGTATTGCAATGCGTGTGAAAAGGACGTCGCGGGGTTCGTGTACCATTGCAGGGAATGTGGGTTCGATCTCCATCCGTGCTGCGCAATGCTTCCTATGGCGCTGGATGATGGAGAGCTCAAGCTTTACTTGTACCGTAAAGTGAGTTCCCCCTGTTTGAGGTGTGGGAGAAAAGGCCGAAGTTGGAGTTATAGGTATGTTTTTTTTTTTTTTGTATCAATCGGTGCAGATTTTGAATTTATTTTGAATTTTTGTTATGTTTATACATCATATATTGTTTTGATTTTTTGTTAGAATTTATTGTCGACTAAGTTGTCTCAATTGGACAATTACTGATTGTTCGGAAGAATAGTTTCTTTTTTTTTTTTGTATTGACTGGAATTTTACCTTACGTGTTTGAAGAATTTAAAAAATTATCCATTCCTGTAAAAATCACTTTAATTGAGAATATTTCGAATTTAAATTTAAGTTTGCGGACGAATATAATAAAAGAAAAAAAAGGGAATGGAATCTATTATTATTATTATTATCGCACAAAATTTTTTTTTGGTCGAGACAAAAAAAAAAAGGTGTAATTTTAGATATGCAAGTTACATAACGTGCACTCTTGAGTTAGAATATAAATTTCTTTTAAGAATTTTAAAATACAAAGACCGTATGAATATATATATATATGAACTGAATTTTCCGTGGTTTTGTATTATATATAATTAACAGGTCATCGTGCAAGAAATACAATATACACGTGGCGTGCGTACGGGAGATGCTGGTGGAGAACTGGAGAGAGCTGTACAATGGGCAAAACGGTAAAAGCGCAGGAGGTCGGATACCTAGCTTGAAGAATACGCACCAGCACCGCCACCGAAGCAAAGGAAAGGTGCACAAGTGCTGCGAGATCGCCGGAATCGCCGTACAGTTCGTCATCTCCGCCGTGCTCGGTGACCCCACCGCCATAATCGCCGGCGTCATCGGATCCCTCATCTCCAGAGCCTGACACACATCTTCCGGGGGTAATTTCGTCCTTTTCGCTTTGCGTTCAGCACTTGGCGTACGCATATATGTGTGTGTGTATTGGCGTACGTGTGTACATATGTGCGGGCCTCTTGTGAATGAATAAAACAGCACATTAGGACATTACACTATTAGATAAAACGTATGGTTACTATTATAATATTGTATAAAATTTAATCTACAGTAAAAAAATTAATTAAATTGATGGAAATTTTAATTATATGTGAATTTGGAAAATTATAGTTATTTTATATATTAACCTTTTGGATTGAATAGCCCAAGTTCAAGCAGGCAGGTGCAATGGATTGACAAACCGATATCCCCCCTTAGGTGACAGAATCTTTGACTTCCCCCTGTCTCCGTACAGAATCTGCATGCTGAGCTGGCACACATTACAACCATCTACGGGCTAATAATAAGATTCGACCTCCCACAAGGCATCACTCGAGTTCTTTTTCAGAAGAACAGGACGAGCCAAAGCCGCAGCAGCCAGAACCAGCAGGATGGATCGGACTGGTCATACACGCGAAACATTCAGATGCTGCTATGGATCACCCGTGAAGTCACATGGCACTGGTCTGGCCTGTCGGATGGGACATAGATCTAAGATCCACCGACGGCGAGGAGACGAGATCATACCTTACTCAGATAACCTGAACGACGTTCAGATAAACCGAAAACCAGTTTATGTTTTACTGATAGGAAAAACTGCTCCTTATATAGGAGTTACAGTTGAAAAGAAACTAGGAAATCTTATCTCTATGTTCCCTAAATCAGGATAAATGGAAAATACCCAAGAATTCGTTATTAAGGAGCAGGATGTAGATATAGATCAACCAATTCTCGGGTATAGGCTGTTGCGCGATCCCCAAGAACTGGGGGAAGAGCTATCACTCGTACCACAATCCGATGGTTGGTACGAGGAGTCCCCGGAAGTGTAAAAGTCGGATGCGCGCTCGATGCCTTTCGATTTGTAAGGAGCGATGTTGTGGACGCCAACTTGGAGAGAGCCCAGTAACTCGTTCTCGATGCATTCGTACCTGCAAAGAGATGCGGATGTTGCATCAGTTTCAGAAGACGCAGTTCCAACCAACCTGACCGTGAGACTTACATTTTCTTGCAGAGGGTATCCACCGTCACAGACAAGTTGATGACTTTAATCCGTATGTCCAAGACTTTGTCTTCGGTGTATTGTTCAAAGGGTTCTTCCAACAACTTGGAAAGCTTCTCAACACTGCCCTCAAGCTGTTGCTGTTGATCCTCAAAGAGATGCTGCTTTATTTCTCGCTCCCGAGGCATCATCTCATTTTTGAACTGCGCATTTTTGAACATGTAAAATGCAAAAGGGTACAAACATGAAAGAACTCTCCTTGATCTTAATAAACGGTCGAGTCCATTGGTAACCCAGCTGAAGTCCCTCTCTTCTGAAATCGAAACTTTTTTTAGGATAGTCTCCTTAAGTTCACTCTCTCGCTTGAAGGAATCGGTGTGCACCCTATATCCGTTATGATAAGGCATATAACAATAAAGGTTCCTTTTCGTTCTCTCCGTCTGTTTCTCTCTGGCCTCTTGGTCCTGACTGCAACTATGACCCGCGATTGTATACCAAGAATGTTCCCTTCCAGTAGATCCACCACATAGCCAACTGTAGACAAGAACAAGCAAAACAATCAACTAGATATGAGAGCCATCAATACCTGGCATATGTTCAGTGTCGCATAAAAAAAAGACGGAACGAAAACGATTAAAAAAAAAAAAAGAAAAACGGGGAGGAAAACAAAAGGATAGAGTTCTCACCAGAACGATTGCCCACATCTACATGTCACAAGAACGCATCCGCCATTCTTTTCCAGAGGTAAGTGGCATTTGGGACACGGCTTTGTGTTAACTGCAATCCAATTAACTGTCTCAGACTCCTCCCTGATCTTCTTTCTCCATTGTTCCCACATCAAACAAGAGCAAGGGGAGTGGGCTTCAGACAAGCAACTGAAACAGAACTGACAGCCGCAAGAACATTCAACCTCGCACAACCCATCATCCTCGACACGTATAGCATTGCCACAATGCGGAGTGCTTGGACACCACTTGACCATCCTGTTATCTTCAATGTATGACTCCAGAAGAAAACGATCAAACTTCTCAGCAAGATCTGGACGGCTTTTACCAACTAGACTCCTCACAACATCTTCATCGCAAATAGCATTGCATTTAGGAGCCATGCATCTGATCCTTTTGCTCTGACCTTCCTTTATCTTCACAATAAAATGCTCTGTCCAACCTAGTAAGGGAGAATAATCAAAACAATTGCTTAGAATAACCGCAGGAAAACAAACATACGTTTTCGTCATAAAATGGTCTGTTCAACACCAAAACAAAAAGCTTTGTCCTTGCAATAAAACCGCCAGCTCAGAGGGTGATCAACAAAAGAATAAGCCTAAAACATTCTAGTAAGATTATATGGAGTTACACGAAACAATGGGTTGGCGAAAAAAAATTGAAATAAGGAACTCACAGTTCTTGCAAAAGCAGTGGCCACAGTCCATTCTTGTCATTTGATCACCGGGTAAATGATCCTCTACGCAGATATCACAAGTCATTGTTGTAGAAGGAGACAAAACTGAATTGCCCTGTTGATGCTCGGCAATAGAGACACCGGCTGCAGCAAACAAGCTATCCTCCCCTTTCTCGACAAAAACAGCAAACAACTTCTCCACATCCCACCGGTAATGAATAAGAAGTGTACGAGCATGGTGCTCCTTAACCAATAATAAATCCATCACCCTTTGCAGATCCTCCCTCTGCATTGGCACCGAACAAATAAACGAACATAGCTCTAAAGTTTACCCGAAAGAAGGGGGAAAAAAGGACCACATTACCAAACAGCAACTGAATAAGAATCATGTTTTGCCCTTTTACCTGAGCCAACTGAAGCAATTCCTTAGTAATAACCTACAAAATGCAGACTAATGATCAGTAAAATCCAACTATATGATTAGCACATAAAACGCAAAATTGG
>NW_010971389.1:4127065-4128384 GCF_000463585.1 Tarenaya hassleriana | reverse complement strand
CCTACACGAAGTGATGCAACCGATTCCCACCCTCTACAAATTGCACATTGCGGTAGAGAGAAACATCCAAAACCATCGGCAAATTCCAGCGTATCATCGACGATATGATCCTCAGGTGCTTATTGGTTAAAGTAAGAAAACCCTAGTTCCCACAGGAGCAGAACAGACCAAACACAGCTTTATTTCCAGACATAAGAATGAAGCTCAATTACTAAGAATTCTACAGACAACGCTTTTGAGTTCGCGTTCAACCCAGATGCATAACGGAATCATCCAAGTTTACAAAAAAACCCCACGTGGAATCCAGGAAACAAAACACGATTAAACCCAGAAAATCTGACAAAGAACATGAGATTCACCACAAAAACAAACGAGAGTACGAGAATACCTTCGTTTTGGGTTCTCTGGAAGACGCTAAAAACAAACCGGAGTCCTCGTTGTCCCACACGCTAAGCAACTCTTGATCGGAGGAGTAATAATACTCCTCCTCGCTGCTCAGACAGCCACCCATCGATCAGAATTACGCAAAGAGTGAAATTCAACACACTCCTCGGGCGCGGAGAAGGAAAATGTAAAGGGGGAAAGGACGTGATCAAACGGATGAGAAAAGAGACACCGGCGAGGGGGCTGGGTGATAATAACTGACAAGGAAACGCACGGAGGCGCGCTCACATTATTACGCAAATCAAAACGATATGAGTCGTCGTATCAATATATTCGTATTTCCTCCAAAGAGGAAACAAAATATTAAATCCTGATTTCTTCCGAAAAGTCTGGTGTCCGTTTTGTTTAAAGATAATTATTATTCTGCACTAATTAAACCAGTTACTGTAGAAGAAATTAAGATATTTTAAATACAATAAAAATTTGATTTTTTTTTAATACCCATGATTTTTTCCCTTGCTTTTTATGGTTTGCATACAAGTCACGTCCAAATTTATTTATTCAAGTAATGTCGCAACGTAAAGGACATTGTCCAGAAGAAGGTTAACTGAGTCAAGTGCCTGGTTCAACTCCACTTAGAACCCTATGTCCAAGATTCACTCTGTGTGTGTGTGTGTGAGGGAGGGAGGGAGAGAGAGAGAGAGAGCATAAACAAAGAGTGTGTGACCAAATGAACAAAGAATCAATCCTGATACTACATTGAAGAAGGAACTACGCAGAACATCAACTATCTCCATTGCTCTCATCATCATCATCATCATTGATGCGTGTTCGGAAAAGGAAATCTTCACCCTCGAGTTCATCTTGAAACAGACGTATCGATGGCTTCTCGGATCTCTCGTCAAGTTCTTTATCATCATACGACCTCTTTCCCT
>NW_010971389.1:4120449-4127030 GCF_000463585.1 Tarenaya hassleriana | reverse complement strand
TTTCCCTGCCAAAAGGGTAAACCATAGTTCAGAGGTTACATCAAGTTTTGGACTTCCGGTATCAGTACTGCTCGGGCGATCAGACCTGGCTCTCATTCCCCAATAAGAATAAATCGGAAGTTTGAGAAGATATGGAGATATATAGCTTAAAGTTTCCGGGTTTTAATCCAAACAGAATCAGCACTCGGCTCAGATTTCAGGCAGATTTTACGTTTTGGGATGGATTCTTGTTTACAAAAAGAGACTCTAATGGTGCTCTGCTACTAACCGGATGATCAAATTCTAACGTCTGTTACCCTCCAGCTCTATTAATCCAGGTTAGGAGAAGAAAAAAAAACTTACCGAGACACCGATTTACGGATCTTTGGCAATTGACGGGACACGTTTGCTAAGAACTTGAGGGATTTGTTAAGGACACTACAGAGTGAAAGAAATCTGAGACGAGACCAAGAAAATTTCGAAACTGACCTTCCTCAAGATATAGAAGAAATAGTGAAAGCCATCGCCAAAAGTGTTGTACTCTACAGACCAAGTAAACTTGGGAGCCTCAAATAGAGGACGCCTGAAATGAGGCTGTGTGGACAAGAACGACAAAATTAAGGTATCCCGGAACAAAAAATTTGAACAAACGCAAACAACAAAATGATGAGATTTCAGCATCCGATACGGTAATACCTGACCGAAAGTAATGGATATGAAAATGCCATCTGGTTTCAGGACACGATGGACATTATCGAGGGTTGCCATGACTTTGTCCATAGTTTCTTGACGGGGATTCCACGGATCACCGGCATCAACAAAGAGGACATCCTTCAAGAAACGAAAGGAAAGCGGAAAAGGAGATCACTTTCAGACTCTCATTTGGTTCAACGGAAAACATTCAGCTCGGTTGTTGATTTTACCATGGTCCCTTTCTCTATAACAACATCAAAACACTCGTCGCTAAACGGGAGGTCCAGCATGTTGGCCTGCAGCACTTTTATTTCTGAATACAGAGTAACACAATGCACAGTAAAAGCAAAGATCAAAGCCCCAACCAGCAGAGACGAACAGCTATAACTGATGATGATGTTCAGCTTACAGAAGAACATTGCAAAGAGATACAAACTGCAATCGAGAATTTAGTATAATGTGGGGAAAATGTGTTCAGATTCTAGAAAATCCCGGTCAAGATCTCTGCCTAGCAGCGATATTCAAACTGCTAACTTGTTTGTCGGAAACAAAGAACAAATCAGAATCATCTCAAGACTGGTTCCAGTTCCGGCAACGGATATGATACCATCAACAAGGGTTTAACAATACCTTTGAACCCTTTCGAAAGCAACCGACTCTGCATCTTCTCTACCGCAACAATGGATAAATCAATGCATGTTATATCCACAATTCCATCCTTGTACAACTCCTCAGACAACTGGGAGTTCCCACACCCCAACTCCAACACCTTTATCAAAACCGACCCAGAAAAGGAAAACAAGAAAAGATCAAATTTTGCGAAAGCATAGACACAATAAACTAATGCCCGTTTGAGATCTGCAGGGTCATCAATACTTCGTACATAATGTGGGGATGGCTTCTTGTAAAACACTAATCCTGGTTTCTGGTCGTATTTGCAAGTAATTTAGGGATAAACAAACATAATTAAGAAATCTGCAAGAGAGAGAATGTACGGAAGAACTGGGTTTGACGTTGTTTTGGATGAGATGCCGGAAATGTGAGTAATCTTTGAACCATTCGTAGTGTTCCTCGGAGGAGAATCTCTCGTCCCTGAGACAGAAACACGTCTCAACAAAAAAAAAAAATTGAAACTTTCACGAAACTCAGACTGTCAGACAAACGGAAGAAAAAGAGACATTTTTTTTTTGTTGGAAAAAAGTTATTACCAGTAGTGAGGATCGAGATAAGCCAAAGCAGACGAAGGACCCGAACTTGGATTCGGATCCGAATCACGTTTTCCGGGTTTGTTCTCCATTTGCTCGTCGTTGTCGTCGTCGATCCTCCTCCGTTCTGTTCGCGCATAAACCCTAAAACCCTCTCGCGAGTTGTTCTGCATAATTGTTTAATCTTTTTTACGATGAGTTCAAATTTTTTCAAAAAAATTGTTGGATTGACAATTGTGTTAATTTGAAGTATTTAACATTTAACATAAAAGGGTATTATATATTTTTTTCTTGGAGACCCTTGCAAAAACTCAAACAAAACATAACAAAAGTTTGTGATTTTAATCAAAGTTGCAAATAAGATTGTTTAGGATATTATTTTAGTGCAATAATATTTTTAATTGGATTTTGTTTGAGAAATGGCATATAGTCAAAATGGGTGTGAAGATGATGAATTCCTTTAACACAAATCCAACATCTACAAAAACTCAATATTAAACTATTTGCAATCAAAATTACAATTGTAAATGGCATTAATCAAACCTAAATCTAATCTAATAATATAAAACAACATTTTTTTTGTAATTTTAAACTATTTACAATCAACATCACACGTTTTTGTTTTTGTATTATAATGTGGAACACGCTTTAGGAATGGCACCACTTTTGTCCTTTTGCTAGTAATTAATTAAATACATATATTTCGAGTGAGCGTAGTACATTTTTTGTGTTGGTTTATATTTTTATTTTTTATTTATCTAGAATTTTATAAATATTTTATATCTCTATATAAAAAAAATATCTTGTTTTAAAAAACTATGATTATGCAAAGTAATTTCCATATAAAAATATATCAACATATTCAAGAAAAAACAATATTTTATTCTCGTGGAATTATGTTACATACTATGCTAATTCCTAGTAGAAACTAGGGGTGGGCTTTTCGGAAAACGGTTCGTGTTCGGGAAGAAATGGATCGGTTTGGTTTTTTCGGTTTTATAAAAATAGATACCAATCGGGTTTTTTTATAGTATTCAGTTCGGTTCGGTTTCGGTATCGGTTCGGTTCGGTTCTGGATTTTATTAAAAAAATGATAGATTTTCTTTAAAAATATTCGGTTTTTCGGGATTTTTAAAGTTCGGTTTGCTTCGATTCGGTTTCAAAAAAATTCGGTTCTCTAAAAATGGTACCGTTCGGGAAATAACAACGGTTTCGGGTCGAAAAAAATACCGTTTTAACGGTTCGATTCCGAAGAACCGAATCGAAACGCCCAGTCCTGGAAACTATTTGTGGTGATTTGAATAGTCAATAAAAAACAATTTTGTCATATGAAAAGCATTCTACACCGTATTTTTGATAATAATAATAATAAATAAATGAGTAGATGGATGGATGGATATTGTATCATATCTTATATAAATATACAGAATTCGGATTGTAATAATATTATCTTGTTGTGAAATTAGTAAAATTTTAATAATTTGATATGGATATGTACAATTTAATAGACTATTATAGAAAATATCACGTTAATGTGTTAACCTGTAAACTAACAACCATTTCGAGGATTTACATGGAAAGGAATCTCCTCGATCTTATATGTTGGACCTTGAGATAAATACCGCACCATCAGCAGTCCTATAGTCATCGTCTCTCTCTCTTCCCCCATGGCTGTGACACTCCAGTTGGGCCGATTATGCGTCAGACCGGAAACCTTCGTGCCGGAGAAAAAGCTTTCCGGAACTGGATCTCTCCAGTTCCGGAGACCTTCATCCGTCCGATGCGGGGCGGGAGGTGAGAACGTCCCTTCGCCGCCGATGGTGATGGACTCGGACTTCGACGCGAAGATGTTCCGTAAGAACTTGACAAGGAGCGAGAATTACAACCGTAAAGGCTTCGGCCACAAGGAGGAGACTCTCCAGCTCATGAATCAGGAGTACACCAGTAAGTCCCCGTGGCTTATTTGTTGGGTTTTTTTATTGATGGAATGCGAGATTGTTTGATGGTTCTATATGATCCGTTGGTAGCCGAGAAAATTATTTGGAATCGAAGTTTCCATTGGGTTGATGATTTGTGGTGAAATGGAAATTCAGATGTGCGTTGATGACTCAATTCGTGCCTCTCGAACTCTAAAAGGGCTTGGAACTGGAGAAATCGGATGAGATTTGGGCGTTGGTTTGGTGACGATGCGGAAGGGATTATAGAAATTGGATTAATATTTGATTCTTCATTTTAACTTCTCAAATTGCTCAAATTCTAAGGATTTTTCGACGTTTTGTCGAATTTGATCGTGTCGAGTTTTTAAGAAAGCAAGTGAAAACTTGATCATTCTTGGTTGAACGTTTCAATTCATCATATTGATAAGCAGAAGAAACAGAATAGACTGCCAACCGAAGAAATAGATGAAGGACCATAATGTTAGATTTGAATTGACGAGTAAGGGAGACCAAGAATGAAATTGGATATGAACCAACTGAACTGGAACAAAGTGGATGGAGTTGAATTATCATTGTCGTTATCATGACATATATATATATATATATATATATATATATATGTATGTATTGCATTGGTTTTTGGGAAAAAGGAATGGACTGCAAGGAGATTTATGGTGTCTATTGTATTTGACAATTTCAGGTGACATATTAGAGACACTCAAAGCAAATGGAAGCACATACACCTGGGGAGATGTTACCGTGAAGCTCGCTAAAGCATATGGTTTTTGCTGGGGGGTCGAGCGAGCTGTCCAGATTGCGTATGAAGCGAGAAGGCAGTTCCCGGAGGAGAGAATTTGGATTACTAACGAAATCATTCATAACCCGACTGTCAATAAGGTCTGTCGGCCCTACCCTACTACTCGGAAATCCTGGATTTTTACGGTATCTGATGACACATGAATGTTATATTGTCATCTCCTTCAGAAAGTCAGTCACTTTTCGTGAGTCTGTTCGCTAGATGCTAATGCTTCGAGGCCTGTTGATGTTGTTGAGTTTTGAAAGATCAAAGATTTGTTAATTGGCTTTTAGTAGTAGTTTTTAGGTTGATTTTAACATTTTGGTTTTCTGTGGCAGAGGTTAGAGGAGATGGACGTTAAAATTATTCCTGTCGAGGAAAGGAAGAAGCAATTTGATTTAGTAGATAAAGATGATGTTGTGATTCTGCCTGCGTTCGGAGCTGGTGTTGACGAAATGTATGTGTTGAATGACAAAAAGGTTCAAATTGTCGACACGACTTGCCCTTGGGTAACAAAGGTACGTTCTTCACTTTCCTACACTTAATTCATCGCCAGGGCAGATTACTAATTTCTTCCTTTTCGACATTTGCGATTCTGAAGGTCTGGAACATGGTTGAGAAGCACAAGAAGGGGGAATACACGTCAATAATCCATGGTACTTATAGTCACGAAGAGACTATCGCAACTTCATCTTTTGCAGGAACATACATTATCGTGAAAAACATGAAAGAGGTACGCCTTTTCCTACAGTTGCCCTCTTATCAAAATACAACATCTCATTCTTTGATGCTTATGGGTTTACTCGGTAATCGAGCGCAGGCAAAATACGTGTGTGATTACATTCTCGGTGGTGAACTCGATGGGTCTAGCTCCACAAAAGAGGAATTCATGGAGGTATCAACTGATTTGCGCATCATTCTTCACTAAAACTAGCTTTTCCAATACACTATCTAAATGTTCTGATCACCATCTCGGCTTTCCTTGTAGAAATTCAAATATGCTGTTTCAAAGGGTTTTGACCCGGACCGCGACCTAATCAAAGTCGGTATTGCAAACCAGACGACGATGCTCAAGAATGAAACGGAAGAGATTGGTTAGTGGCAATACCCCGACACAACACGACACTCTTCTCCTCTTTTCGGTTCAAGAAAAAAAATAAAAACGGGTCGATCATTTTCTCATGCTTACAAAACTACAGGGAAGTTGATAGAGAGGACAATGATGCGCAAGCATGGAGTAGAGAACATCAACAGCCATTTCATCAGCTTCAACACAATCTGTGACGCTACTCAAGTAAAACTTCCTATCCCTCTGCTTACATTTCTCGTTTTTTCGTGTCATCATTCCGAAAAAAGTATTCATATGTTTTCTCGATTTTTCAGGAGCGACAAGATGCGATATACGAACTGGTGGAGGAGAAACTTGACCTGATGCTAGTCGTAGGCGGGTGGAACTCAAGTAATACCTCGCACCTTCAGGAAATCTCCGAGGCTCGTGGGATCCCTTCTTACTGGGTCGACAGCGAGCAACGGATAGGCCCGGGGAACAAAATTGCGTACAAGCTCCACGTAAGTACATACAATATCCATCTAGACTGGAAAAAAAATCTAAAGATCCATCTCATCTCTCAAACCCATCTCTTGTTCTTCGCTAATGTCGCGCTGACCGTTTTTCGTTTTACCCGACAGTATGGGGAACTGGTCGAGAAGGAGAACTTTCTCCCAAAGGGACCGATAACTATCGGTGTGACATCGGGTGCTTCAACTCCGGACAAGGTAAATACACATTCGTCCGGTCCCTTTCGTTTTCGATCTCGGCTCGGGTTTTTTTTAAGATCCGTACTGATCTCGGGCACCTCTGGCAGGTTGTCGAAGATGTTCTGGTGAAGGTTTTCGACATCAAACGCGAAGAATCTTGATCTAATCGATCGTTCGAATGTAAAACCTTTGAAACGAAGAGGGGGGGGGGGG
>NW_010971389.1:4109316-4120201 GCF_000463585.1 Tarenaya hassleriana | reverse complement strand
GGGGGGGGGGGGGGGGGTGTCGTTAGTTGATGGATCTCCATCCCCCCAACATGTTCTTAGAATAGAAACCATTTGGTCTCAAACTCTCAAGATCTGTAACAACTTACGGATAAAATAATATAAAGAGGCTTATTATATATATGCGTCTCGATTGCATCCAAGTTTTCTAACTGTTTGGTAACACATTTATTTCTCGATTTTTTTTTCTTCTTCTTTTATAAACATATCTACTAAAAAGTACTATATTTATTAATTTAGTTATATATTAGTCTTAATTAAATTAATGTAATAAAATATTCGAAATTAAATTTAAACAGATTTATAGATAGATAATTATTTTTCATTTTTTTTGTGGGTCTGGAGTATTCGAATCCTCACCGCATTTTTTTTTGGATACGCAAAGTTCGGATATACCCCAACTATGAGATCGGAACTGAATGATGCACTATAACCGTCAAATTTTAAAACCTTCGATCTAGAAGGAAATAAACATACCGATCCACATGTGCGACGGATACGGAGAGATTCGAATTTTTGCGAGAGATATGAAAAGATTTCATAATATTATTTTCATTTTACAAAATTTTATTATTTCAATTTTACAAATTTATATTATGTAATTAAGATTTCATAGTATCTCGTATATTTTTTCAATAATTTTGGATTATTTTGATGAACTTCAACCCATATTTTTTTTTTCATTTTTCAAACTTAAGGTGTCGATACCCTTAAAAGTTTTAAATTCTCCAACCCTAAGTAATGTAACCCTAAACCTGTAACGTCCCCAACAATATTCTTTATACCATATTAAATATTCGAATAGAGTATAATATTCAAGTTTAGGATTACACTACCCATAGAAATGAAATAAAATCTTATAATAGAAAAAATAATCAGATCTGACATATTCAGCGGATATAAGGAAAATTTTCGCCAATTTTCTCCTCATGTCTTGCAAAAAACGCATTCGGATACAAATGGCGTTTTAATTTCTCGCAGAAACATTAAATTAAAAATAGAAGCGTTTTATCTCATCACCGCCCGTCGCCGATTTCTTGGACGGCGGCATCATTCTTCTTCTTGGCGGTGTAGCTCCCGAAGAGATTCTCTATTTCCTCCAGAGGCTTTCCTCGAGTCTCCGGCAAAACAATGAAGAAGAAGAGCCACGCCACCAAGGCGACGCCTGCGAAGAGCAAGAACGCTCCTCCTATGGTGAGGGCGTGAGTGAGAGAGAGGAAAGTCATCCCGATGGTTCCGCTGATTAGTCTGTTCAACATCACTCCTAGGCCAGCGCCTTGTGCCCTAAGCCTGACCGGGAAGATCTCCGAACAGTAGACCCATGTCACTGGTCCTGCCCCGAGCGAGAACGTAGCCACGAACGTCATCACGGTCGTCACGCTCAGCTTGATTGCCCACCCGATGTTTCGGCCCTCGTTGCGGTTGATGACTGTGAGGCTCGACCCGAGTGCGGCCAAGGACACGAACATGCCCCCCATACTGCTCAGAAGCAGGAGGACACAACTCTATAATTTTATAGAGCGTCTTGACGAGCCCTACTGCCACTGTTGCAAGAAGCTGATCGTGCTTGGATTTCATCCCGGCTTTCGCGAAGATGGTGGGAGAGTAAAGAACGACGGCGTCGATTCCGGAGGCTTGCTGGAAGAAGTGGATGCCAAGACAGGCGATGAGGATGTGGCGAACAACTGGGGTGGGCTTGATGAGGAGGTCCCTCCAGACACCTTCTCCGTGGCTCTTCTTGTCCGGAACCGTTATGACGTCTCCTTTCATTTCTGCTGGGATCCCGACAGCGGTTTTGATTTCATCAAGTCTCAAGATGGCTTCGTCATTGGTATCGGAGGTCTTCTCGAGGACTTTCATGGCGTCACCAAGACGACCCTGCATGACGAGCCACCGAGGGGACTCGGGCATTGCCAAGACTCCAAGGGCTAAAAACACGGCCGGGACGGCTCCGATCCCCAACATAAACCTCCATCCCAAATGCTCGGGTAGCTTGGCGAAGAAGAAATTCGAGACATATCCGAGTAGAATACCGATGTTGATGAAGATCTGCACAAAAAACGTTCCGAGTGTCAGGCAAGAAATCTTGCTCAATGTGATTCGTTGTTAAAGCGGTTTTCTTTCATATGAACCTCGGGGAAAGAGCTGAGGAAGCCCCGGGAAGAGGCGGGGGCGACTTCCGTGGTGTAGACGGGAGCGATCATCATGCCATAACCGACACCAATGCCGGCGACGAAGCGACCGACCATTATGAAAGGATAGTTGGTGGCAAATCCCATGAGGAGGGCTCCGGCTATGAAGAAGCATCCGGCCAGCACTATGGTGTACCTTCTCCCGATCCAATCCGACGTTCTTCCGGCCAAACCCGAACCCACGATGGAGTATACGTTTAGGATTCCCATAAAGATTTCGAGCTGCAAATCCGAGAGTTTCAGATCGTCTTTTATGAAGATAGAAGCTCCACTCACCACACCGATATCTAAAACCATCCAAAACAACAATTGTATTGAGAATTATGAAGAGTTTACATATCGATATATATACACAATATCGCTGATACGAAAATAAAGAAAGTGGACTGACCGTAGCCGAGAACGATCGAAGACATGGAGGCCAAGACGGCACAAGCGGTGGCATATAGTCTTCGGCTGCGGTCTGGTTTCTGAGACGTGACCGTGCCTGTTTCCACTCCATCGAACGCCATCTTCTGTCAGTGGTCAAGATTAGTTTATGGAACGAGGATTAATAGAGGATAAGAGAGATAAGCTATTTGATGATCTTTTGAGATAAGACACACACACACACACATATATATATATATATATACGTATATAAATCCTTTTTCTGCATCTTTGCTTTGCTATAAGAGATATTTTCAGTCAATATATTTCAACAATGAAAAGGAAAGTGTATAGAAATAGGATCTGATGATTATGGGATATACGTAAGTTTCCTTATCACATTTGACCGTGGTGAGGGTATACGTAAGTTTCCATTTCAAGCTTGATTTTGTTGCTTAATATTACAATTCGTTTTGATACGCTGGACCAATTATTTATCACACTTGGGATTTCTGTAATCTAAATTCAGTAAAATACTCTTTATTATAAAAGGAAATTTAATACCAAGTTTCCCCCGGCCCGGATCTCACCCCCTATATATATATGGGATAATGATATTTATGAAAATCATAACACATTAAATACTAACCCCGAAAAAGTTTGATTTTTTTCCTTATAAATATGGAATTATCTTCAGTGGATTTTGTTATTGAGAGGAACATAGAAAAACATTATCCTTGAATTATAAAAATGATTTAACCTAACAAAATTATTTAATAGAAAATATCTTAGCTTTTAGGATTTTGTGCTTGAGAAACATACGAAAATGTTATATTGTTTCCATAATTGTTGAAATTATCCTTACATTATAAAAATTATTTATTCTAACAAGATATTTAATAGAAAATATTTTATTCATAAATGGTTCATTTTTTATAAAGATTTAGAACGTTGGGGACGGACATGATGTCACCCAAACTGAAGGATTGACATAGATGTTAACTAGAAATCAGGAATTTGAACTCTGCGATGAGCAATGTTTAAGGTTAAGCCTTTATCATTCAGTGAACTCATTTACGACATTTTTTTTTTATAACCAGGATGGTTTTCCAGATCTTCGATCCGACTACTTCCACCCGAAGTCCGAGACAAACCTTTGTATATGAACCATCTTGATCTAGAAATTATATCCATCTCCACCAATGGAATCGAACCTAAAACTTTGAAGATGATTTTATCATCTCTCATCCATTGGGCCACCAAGTGTTGGGTGTGAACGAGAATTAATCTGAACGTACAAGACTTAAAGATGTCAATTAATAGTCGAATGTCATTGATAAAACCTTATAATCTATAGAAAAAATTTGACAATAACCTTGTCTCCTTTGGACACATAAATGTACCAACCCGGTCTCAGTACTGTAGGGTCGGGTAACTGCGATTCAATATCCACGATATCCAGACTAAAGGTCGGGTATCCACCGATATTCAAATCCGAGATTTTGGAATTTCCGTAAAAAAAAATCTGTTATCATAACCCGAATCGAAATTTCAGAGAAGCGAGAAGAGATAAGATATCAAAAGAATTGGCAATCAATTCGCCTCGAAACAGATGATGAATGAGATCAACAACGAAAACATAGAAATTTTGAGAGAGATTATCAATGGATTTCGAAATCGATGAAAAACCAAGATCAACGATGAATCTGCAGAGAATAAAGTTTTCGAAATGGGGAGAGAGTAAATTCGATTTGACGAAAACCATGGTTTTTATAATTTTAAAGAAAATACAAAATATTTAATAAATTTGATTGCTATTCGGGGTATCATGATAAGCCATCATGTTTCGAAAAAAATCGAATGCAAATCTATGGTTTTTTTGGATAATTCAGAGCCGAAATCCAAACTAATTTTGGGATCGAAAGCAAAACATGCGATTGAAATTACACTTGCCTTTTCATTTTGAGACTCAAACTCGGGCGGAACAAATGATTTGCATACTCGTTTCACCGGTTGAGTAGCTCAACCGGTGAAACGAGTTTTAAATATCAAAATGATAGGTATTTGAGATTCTACTTATCCATATTGTATAGAGCTGGGGTTAGAACGAGCCAATTTGTTTTGTTAGTAATTTGCTCGGTTGAACACCTGATCCTGCAGGAGTTATCCGCCAGACCAGTGAATATCCAGATTTGATCAGAAGCAGATTTTGTATTCATCAAGGCGATGACCCGATAATAATAGTAAGCAAAAACATGAGAATCTACTAACCATTTTGGGACTGAATTGGATACCGAATTCACCACCTCAAGCTCCCAAAACGACTGCTTCTCTGCTCAATGAGACCAGAAGAAGACACCCTTTTCGTTGCTTTCCGCAAATCGTATTTTCCAATCGAGGCATTGTTTCCGCCATTCGTATCGACAAACCACTGTTTCTCTATTTGTCTCGTCTTGCTTTCTCGAGCTCGAGATTTCGCATCTTACACCTTTGCTTGGAGCAATTGCCACCACGAAAAGCTCTCAGATGACAGTTTCATCTCCAAATTCAATCTCCATGAGAGAGCCAGAGCAGATACCAAACACTTCCACGGATGTTAGCTCAAACCCTCTTCTTCTTCTTCTTCTCTTCCCTCGAGATATTGTATGCCTTTGGTTTCTAAACGGTTTCCACACATTCTTAGGCATTTTTAGAGCCATTCTAGGGTTTCGGGACTATTTCTTGACTTTGGCAGGACCCCGAGGGCATAACGCACAAATTCGGTGAGAATCGGAGAAAACAGTTCATCTGGCCCGCCCCTGACCAACTCTGGTCCGGCGGACCAGGAGATTGCCACACAAGTCCGTCCCCAGCGCTGAGCCAAGCCTGACCCGACGAAAGAGAAGGCCTGGTCCGGATGACTAAATTTGGTCAGCCGGACCAGGTGTGTTGTCGTGCTCAGCCAGTCCAAGAGCGTCTTGACGAGCCCTACTGCCACTGTTGCAAGAAGCTGATCGTGCTTGGATTTCATCCCGGCTTTCGCGAAGATGGTGGGAGAGTAAAGAACGACGGCGTCGATTCCGGAGGCTTGCTGGAAGAAGTGGATGCCAAGACAGGCGATGAGGATGTGGCGAACAACTGGGGTGGGCTTGATGAGGAGGTCCCTCCAGACACCTTCTCCGTGGCTCTTCTTGTCCGGAACCGTTATGACGTCTCCTTTCATTTCTGCTGGGATCCCGACAGCGGTTTTGATTTCATCAAGTCTCAAGATGGCTTCGTCATTGGTATCGGAGGTCTTCTCGAGGACTTTCATGGCGTCACCAAGACGACCCTGCATGACGAGCCACCGAGGGGACTCGGGCATTGCCAAGACTCCAAGGGCTAAAAACACGGCCGGGACGGCTCCGATCCCCAACATAAACCTCCATCCCAAATGCTCGGGTAGCTGGGCGAAGAAGAAATTCGAGACATATCCGAGTAGAATACCGATGTTGATGAAGATCTGCACAAAAAACGTTCCGAGTGTCAGGCAAGAAATCTTGCTCAATGTGATTCGTTGTTAAAGCGGTTTTCTTTCATATGAACCTCGGGGAAAGAGCTGAGGAATCCCCGGGAAGAGGCGGGGGCGACTTCCGTGGTGTAGACGGGAGCGATCATCATGCCATAACCGACACCAATGCCGGCCACGAAGCGACCAACCATTATGAAAGGGTAGTTGGTGGCAAATCCCATGAGGAGGGCTCCGGCTATGAAGAAGCATCCGGCCAGCACTATGGTGTACCTTCTCCCGATCCAATCCGACGTTCTTCCGGCCAAACCCGAACCCACGATGGAGTATAGGTTTAGGATTCCCATAAAGATCTCAAGTTGCAAATCCGAGAGTTTCAGATCGTCTTGTATGAAGATAGAAGCTCCACTCACCACACCGATATCTAAAACCATCCAAAACAACAATTGTATTGAGAATTATGAAGAGTTTACATATCGATATATATACACAATATCGCTGATACGAAAATAAAGAAAGTGGACTGACCGTAGCCGAGAACGATCGAAGACATGGAGGCCAAGACGGCACAAGCGGTGGCATATAATCTTCGGCTGCGGTCTGGCTGCTGAGACGTGACCGTGCCTGCTTCCACTCCATCGAACGCCATCTTGGGTTAGTAATCAAGATTAGTTTATGAAACGAGGATTAAGAGAGTAATTAGAGAGAAAAGCTATTTGATGATATTGTGAGTTAAGAGGCCATTTAGAAGGGATATATATATATGTGCGTGTGTGTGTGTAATGGCTAATAAATGATACTTCCTAAAACTGGAAAGCAACAGAGGTTCGGTACTCAATCTTTTTCTGGATATTTGTTCACAACGCTAATTATTTTAACCATGAAAGGAAAAATGGATAGAAAGAAGATTTGATGATTTTTTATAAAGACAGCGAGGACGTATGTGTATGTCTCTACGTGAATTGGTTTCTAGCTTTCTATTTCCAGCTTGAATTTTACACCGGCGCCGTGAAACATATATATATATATATATATAACAACAATTAACATTATTCTACATAGGTGATATGTGGAACTCAATATTTATATAATCTATCAGAACTTGTATATGTATACGTCCATATATGTGCTTATATATGCAAAGGGTTGCCAATAAAACTTGCATATTTATATGTTTTTCTGCTTGTATATATATATATCTCCGGAATGAAACTCGAATCAGGAATGTGAATATCATGTATGTAGATACCAATTAGGTTTATTTTGTAGGTATCATATGACATATAGGGCCAATTTTGTGAACAATTGCTTTTAGGGATAAATAAGTATTATTTTTGTTATAATTAGGGATATAAGTATTTCCCATTACGCATCACAGTAACGTTACCATGAGGGATATAGGGAGAGAGAATAACTAATCACGACTCATAATAAGCCATTTTTATGGCATACGAATAAATAAATAAAAAAAGACCAAGAGTTCATTAAGAAATGCAAATGAAGCGAATAATTAATTAAACCAAGCAACAACTCTTGCATGTACAGCAGGTTGCGACTAACATTAATTGTTGAACCGGTCGTTCAACAAGATCACAAAAGACGATAGATATTATATAAAACGATACGGTCGATAAAAACCCTAATCAAAACAACACATTAAAACCCTAAAAAGTCACAACCTGTAGTCACCATATGAGCAGATCTGGTAACTCACCGATCAAATGGTCCGGACGGATCCAGCTGTTTGCAGAGAGCGAGATACGTGAGATACAAGACTCGATCTTTAGCCCCCGTCCGATGTATCTTGGACTTGTCGCAAAAATACCTGAGCTGCTCCAACGTGCAGCATCCCAGCATTTGCCCTAGCAGCAGAAACAGCCAGTTGATCTCTTCTTTCTTCTCCCTCATCACCGGCTTCATCCCCGATTCGCAGGTCTCGCATGGCGGAAGCCGAGGGCTCATCCACTGGCTCGGAGCACGGTCACGTAATCTCTCCTTGTTCTCTACTATGTATCTGAAAATTTCCACAAACTTCTCCCTGAGATTGTAATGGATGGTGACAACCTTCTCGCACCGTTTGCACTGGACTTGGCCCGAGATCAAGTTGATACCGTTGGAGACCAAGTCTCTCATGGCGTGGACCTTGGCTGGCCTAGTGGTGGCCCACGGGTACGGCGCCGGGATTTCCTCCTCGACTCCTTCCTCGGCCTCACCTGAAATGGCCGACGATCTCCTGCGGATCTGATGGGGCTCACCAGCCGCAGCGGGACGTCCTGGCCCACGTGTGTTCCTAGGAACACTTACGGCCTGGTGGGAAGGCACGTTGGCCACCGGATGAGGAGGGAGATCAAGAGACGGCGCAACCAGTGGCGGTGGTCCCACCGACCATGGCTGAGCCACCGCAGCCGCCACGTTCCAAGAGCCGATGAAACTGTGGTCAACGAGACCCATAATGGGTTGGGGAGCGGATTGGTGGAGGTTCACCGGTGGGACGGATAGAGACAGTTGCGGTGGCCCAGCGGCCGCCGGAGATGGCGGCAGAGGCGGCGATGACATCAGAAGTTGCATGAAATGCTGGCGGTGGTCGCCGGTCACCGGTTGTACGGACGGCAAACTCGGGGTGGAGGGTCGCCTTGTGGGACCCAGGGACAAGGAGAGATCGAGGAAAACATCATTATTGGTTCTGTCGAGGACCATTATTAACGCGGCGACAGAGAGAAGAGAAGGGCAAAAGTGAGTTTCTTTAAGGAAAGGAGAAAAACATTTGATTTAGGGTTAAAGACAAGAATTTAAAGAACCGAGACACTTCCCAGTAGGTCACCCATCCTGAGATTGCTCCCGGTGGTCCCACCGACCATGGCTGAGCCACCGCAGCCGCCACGTTCCAAGAGCCGATGAAACTGTGGTCAACGAGACCCATAATGGGTTGGGGAGCGGATTGGTGGAGGTTCACCGGTGGGACGGATAGAGACAGTTGCGGTGGCCCAGCGGCCGCCGGAGATGGCGGCAGAGGCGGCGATGACATCAGAAGTTGCATGAAATGCTGGCGGTGGTCGCCGGTCACCGGTTGTACGGACGGCAAACTCGGGGTGGAGGGTCGCCTTGTGGGACCCAGGGACAAGGAGAGATCGAGGAAAACATCATTATTGGTTCTGTCGAGGACCATTATTAACGCGGCGACAGAGAGAAGAGAAGGGCAAAAGTGAGTTTCTTTAAGGAAAGGAGAAAAACATTTGATTTAGGGTTAAAGACAAGAATTTAAAGAAGAGAAGAGATGAAATTGAGATCTAAATGATTGGTTGTGCGCTGATATGAATAGAGGTCTTTATAGATACGACCAGAACTGAAAATTATCTGAATCTAGACACACGGTCTTTTTTACCTCGGATTTTACATTTGTTTCGGTCAAAAAAAACAGAAATTTATTTTTCAGTTCAAATTTCAAAAAAGCCCTAAAATATATATGAATTGGCGGCTATTTGTTTTTCTTTAAATTATTCTTTTTTCTTTTTAACACATTTTTTTTATTTTAATTATTTTATAGTCGAAGTTTCAAATTTTCAACATCAATTAACACATTTTGTTTTTTTATTCAATAAAATACAAATCTTAAATTAATATGAGCTTTTAGTTGGGAAATAAAATTTTAAACCAAAATAAAAGTTTTGCCCGAAAAGTGTATATGTATATACACAAAAAATTAGGGAAGAAAAAAAAGTATAGAAAAAGTGCAAACATTAGTTATTAGTAACAAATATATTCTCCGTATAAAGTATTTTTTTAAGTTTTTATAATATTTAGTGCAAAAAAATAATAATAATGATAATCGTTCTTTTAAAAAACTAAAAAAAAACAAATGTTTTACGTATCTAAAATTTAATTTGATAAATCAAATTCATAGAGAACTCTATCCAAATTAACAAATTTTTTGGTAGAGATTTAATCAATTAATTATATAAATTTTAACCGATCATGTTGTCCATTGATAGATTATTTTCAAACTCTATATCTTTCTAACATTTAACTCTATAAAATTGAAAATAAATAACAAAATATACATAACTATAAAAAAACTAAGGACAAAATTGACTAAACCATTCTGAATATTTGAAAATATACAAATAGATCACTATATATGTGAACTTATACAATATTTTTAAAATTTAAATTTATTTAAATTCTCTAAATCAAATAAATTATTTAAATTTTACTTTACATTTTTAAATTAAGTTATCTAGTGAAAACATACTAGAAAGTAGTTAATAGTCGCCATGTGCTCGATTAATATACGGATCAGATTAATTTACGGGTGAGCGTCCATTATCGTATCGTGTGCGCGACTACACCAGAACATAGGACCCATTGAAAAGGAAGAATAGCATAAATACCCCTGGTTTGCTACAATGACTTCACGCCATACCCTTCGAAACCCTAGAATTTCAAAAAAAAAAAGAAAACGAGTAAAAGACATAAAAGACCTTATAAAAAACGATACGTGGCGCAATAGGAAGGGAAAGACGGTTAATCTTCCCCAATCGACACTGTAACTTAGTCTTTTTCGAGACAAATTTCGAAATTGCTTCTCTCTCTCTCTCCCGTTCAAAGAAATCCGGCGAAATCCTATCATTTCTCTCTCGATTCTCAGAAATCAAAACAATGGCTTCAAAATCGAACAGAAATGAAAGCAAGACTTCAACTCCCGCTCGCAAATCGGGACGTGGTGGAAGAAAAAACCAGGAACTGAAGGTAAGTTTGAGTTTGATGCGATGCAAAAAATCTGGGTTTTTTGGTTTGAGTTTATGATTTTTAAGTTAATCGT
>NW_010971389.1:4104148-4107988 GCF_000463585.1 Tarenaya hassleriana | reverse complement strand
TGGTCACACTGGTCACGTTGGTCACACTGGTCACGTTGGTCACGTTGGTCATGTTGGTCACACTGGTCACACTGGTCACGTTGGTCACACTGGTCACACTGGTCACGTTGGTCACACTGGTCATATTGGTCACGGTGGTCACGGTGGTCACGTTGGTCACACTGGTCACACTGGTCACGTTGGTCACACTGGTCACGGTGGTCACGTTGGTCACACTGGTCACGTTGGTCACGGTGGTCACGTTGGTCACACCGGTCACGTTGGTCACACTGGTCACACTGGTCACGTTGGTCACACAGTTTATTTTTAATTCTGGTTTCACATGTCATATTGGCTGACAACTGTTGTGTTTTGGTTTCAGGGCATTCGAAGTATTCTTAGAGTAGAAAGTGTGGAAGAGGAATCACTTCTTGTTGACGTTGATGACGAAGATATTACCAATTCGGATGTGCGCAGTTGGATGAAACAACTGAAGGTCGATCCAAAAAGTATTTGTTTTGAGCATATTCGTGCTCTTGATGTCGATGCCAGGGGAGCTGCTTCCGATAAGAAAGCAGAAGAGAAGGACAAGAAAAAGAATCGAGAAGAAGAAGAAGAAGATGACGAAGAAGAGGAGGAAGAAGGAGAAGAAATACAAAGAAGAGAACAAGAACAACATGGAAGAAAGAAACAAATAAAAAAAGGAAAAAAAGAAGAAGAAAAATTTTCTGAAAGGAGATTGATGGAGGCGATTAAGGCCTCTGAATTGAGGATCATAAATTCAGTGAAGGAGATGATGAGGAAAGCAGGATTTCCGGTTGATGAAGAACCTTTTCAGGGGGTTGGTGATGAGGATGTGCGTACTCCCCGTTCACAGATACAGGGAGATGGGGGTGAGGGTGAAGATGTGGATAGAAGCTCATCAACGAGTGATTACGACGCCGGTAAGGATATTCCTTACCATTTTAAAGCTCGGGTTGAGGTTGGGCGTAGTGAAGAAAGTGATGACGAGGGCTCCGAGGGGGTGTCTAATACTCCTCCCAGAACTGTGGAAGGGGGGGTTGCGAGTCCAAAGGTCCATGAAGGAAACCCTATGGAAGTGGACTTTGTTACCCAAGACATTGAGGATGTTACTGCCCACGTCTCCGAGGACCCTGCTGCCCAAGCCACCGAGGATGCTCCTACCCTCATGTCCGAGGACCCTACTGCCCAAACCACCGAAGACGATTCTGTTCACGTCTCCGAGCACCCTGCTGCCCAAGCGACCGAGGATGCTCCTACCCTCGTGTCCGAGGACCCTACTGCCGAAGCCACTGAGGATGTTGCTGCCCACAAACCTGAGGCCACCGAGGATGCAGTTGCTCATGTCTCCAAGGACCCTACTGCCGAAGCCACTGAGGATGTTGCTGCCCACAAACCTGAGGCCACCGAGGATGCAATTGCTCATGTCTCCAAGGACCCTACGGCCGAAGCCACCGAGGATGTTGCTGCCCACAAACCTGAAGAGCCTGCTAATATTGTCATTGAGGACTCTGCTGCAGTGGCCCCTGATGACAAAGCATCCGTGGACCCTGCTAACATTCCTATTTCCCAGCCTGCTATTGCCCTAACTCCATCGCTGACTGAAGTCGTTGGACCCATGACACGTTCCAAACGAACGTTGTTCCAAGGGCCAGCTCTCAGAAGTCCATTTGTCGAGCCTGATATGACAGATCCACCACCGAAGAGGGTGCGAACAAAGACTGCGGGCAGAATAAGTAATAGAAGGCCCAGAGGTGCAACAGGGCCGAGAACAAGGCCGAGAACCAGGGGAGGTAGAGCGGCAACAGGGCCGAGAACCAGGGGAGGAACTAAGGCAACAGGGCCGAGGACAGGAGGTGGAAGAAGAAGATATATATCACCTGTGGTGAGCGAGGAGGAAAAGGAAGAGAAACAGGAAGAGCAAAAAAAAGTTGAAGCAAAAATGGAGGAAGAAAAGGGAAACGAAAAGAAAGTTGAAGGAGAAAAACAAGAAGAACAATTTGAAGAGGCGCCAAAACAAGAGGAGGCGCCAAAACAAGAGGAGGAAAAAGTTGAGGGAACTGTCAAGAAGCGACGCCCTATATTCACTTGGCAACCCACCGCGGTTATGGGTAGTGTGCTTCGGATCCCGAGCTTTGTCCAAACATGCACTCTGAAAGCGACACAACTCTATAATTTTATGAAGATGAATCGTGCAGAACGGCGTTGGAAGTCAGAGATTGATTATATGAGGAAACCAAGGTTCTGGGAAGACCTTTTGCAGGATCGGATCTGGCTAAAGGATGGAGTAAGTTCATTTCTGTTACACCTTTCAAATATTCATGTGGTCACGTTGGTCACACTGGTCACGTTGGTCACACTGGTCACGTTGGTCACGTTGGTCACGTTGGTCACATTGGTCACACTGGTCACACTTGTCACGTTGGTCATGTTGGTCACACTGGTCACACTGGTGACGTTAGTCTTACTGATATCGGACGTTATTTTGTAGCATGGTCACGTTGGTCACACTGGTCACGTTGGTCACACTGGTCACGTTGGTCACGTTGGTCACGTTGGTCACATTGGTCACACTGGTCACACTTGTCACGTTGGTCATGTTGGTCACACTGGTCACACTGGTGACGTTAGTCTTACTGATATCGGACGTTATTTTGTAGCATTTGGACGAAGCTATACTTGAAATCAGGAATCGCCTGGCCAAAGAAGGTTGTCCAACAGCAACAAAGTACATGATGGGCGACACAAGTTTCGGCGAATTCCTCAAATGGTGGGGTCATGGAAGTATGACCGATTTGAATGGGCTTGAGGATTACTTTGATGGAAAAGCACCAATTGGGTGTGGAGGGCGCAAGATGGGAAGTTACGAAGGGTTTGTCGCTCCCCTCAGCATACCTTCGTTGGTCAATCCTGATGTAAGTGTGCATTGGGTGGCCATTAAAGTCATCCCTGTGAAGAAGCTGATTCAGGTATTCGATTGCAACCTGAAAATGAGGCCGAACGTTGACGCGATTATTGGCCGGTTGGTGTGGTGGCTCCCAAAGATATATACGGTCGCCAAGATCTACCAATTTGATGAAAGCACCACATTTGACTACCATTACGTCGAAGGGCTGCCTCAAAATGGTAACGGAGATGACTGCGGTGTGTTTACCATCATGTACCTTGAAGCCCTGATGCGAGGTCAAGAAAGAACGCTGTGCAATCAAATTTGCGATGAAAATAGTTCATCGATTCGTGAGAAGATTGCCGCGGATATCTTCTCAAATGGCCAGATTGTGAGTCTTGCTCCCTATGCACGACGTGACGATTCCTCCCCAGATGCAAGATAAATTGATTCTTGTATTTTGTTTAAACCTTTGACTTTATTTTATGTGTTAACTATTTTCTTAATGTCCGAATATTTTAAAATTATCGCGGGAAAGTTTAGATTTTCGCAACTGCATATTGGCCAAAAGTTTAGGATTTCGGTTGGCGGGATTTTTAAATTTTTTTTAAAAAAAAATGAACCTAATAAAGCGATTCTGCTTTCTGCTTTTCTGCAGAATCATCTGTGTGGGCCCGCATTAAATGGTAACGTTGCACATCTCCCCATAAAACGTAATTCGTACTTCAGTACCCCAAACCAGAAATTCATCCCCAGACCAGAAACCCTAAACCTAAACCAGAAATCTAACCCCTAAACCGGATTTTGATCACATCCCGATGGTCACACTGGTCACACTGGTCACACTGATCGAATTTGATGAATTCAACGCTTTGAATGTGTAATCTACGATCATAGAAATGGTTCGGAGAAGTAATCCGAGTTGAAAATCGCTGAGCATTTTTCGATCGAAA
>NW_010971389.1:4040379-4102491 GCF_000463585.1 Tarenaya hassleriana | reverse complement strand
CCTATCGGATATCACAACCACATCAGGTTCATCCGGTATTACTTCGCTCAATCTATTCATAAACCACCTCCATGAAGCGTCTTTCTCTCTATCGATCACACCCTATGCTAAAGGATATTGGTGATGTTCTCCATCCTGCGCGGTTGCCACGACCAATGCTCCCTTGTATTCGCTTGTCAAAAATGTCGCATCAACAGCAACAACTTTACGCATATACTTCCATCCTTTTATAGTTGCACTTAACGCGATAAATAGGTACTTGAAGCTTTTCTGATCATTGTCCAACTCAAGTCGCACTATGGATCCAGGATTTCTTTCTCTCAGCATGTACATCCACCCAGGAAGCCTCATGTAATGATCGACATGATTACCGCGAATCTCTTTTTCAGCACTGTGCTTCCCTCTCAATGCCATCAAATACGAAACAGTTTCCCCGTACTTGGTTTTTATTTGTCGTACTAATTCTGGGGCATTAGGAGTTTCGAGGATCACAGCATATTCTTCCTTCAAATAATCTCTAACTAAATTCGATGTACCTTTCATAGCTTCTTCTGAAACAGGTCTGCATCTGTGAATTGGATTGTGTGTTCTTACGCTAAAACGATTCGAACTCGGGATCGATGCGATGCGCAATTTCCAGTTACAACCTGATCCAGCAAACTTGCATCTTATCTCCCACAACTTCTTGTCAGACTTCACTGTAACATAGCTGAAACAAGCCTTAACTGAACCCTTTCGTATATATTCTTGCGCTTCTTGCTTATTATTAAACTCATACCCAATATCTATGTTCAATCCATCCGTAAATTCGAATACTGAAGTACAAAACAATGAGTCCTCCACAACTACCATGGCCATATCAGACGTGCTTTCAGCTTGCATAGTCGTTGCACACTCCATTACAACCTTCTCATTTCCATCAAGTCCAGTTTCACGGTCCACTAAATCTGTACCAATCTCATTTCGATCAACTACAGTATCGGCGAGAATATCATTTACAGAGTCCACTACATCTGTCGCATTTCCATTCACTTCAACTGCTGCTGCTTCTCCAATACATAAACTATTACTCCCAACTTTACTCTTGAAATTTGGACTCTGGATAACATCGCAATCCTTATAACCTACACATATTATACCTCCATATGGTCCAACACAACTCGCTAAATCAGGAATTCTAAACTCATTTTCTGACCTCGCCTTTTCTATCTCCACGTGAAGCATGCTTCTGCCTCCATTCATTTTGTCTAGAAGATAAATTAAAACTTGTTTATCATTCGATATGTAAATCGGCTCAGTACCTCCTTTTAAAGCTGGCAAATAGCTCAGCTTCATGTCTGTTTTACTTTGGTCAGCCTCCATTTCAGAATATAACTCTTCAACAAGACGTTTGTATTTCAATTCAGTTGGAGGACACATGAATATGACTCCCTTCCCATCCTTAACTTTTCCAACCCATTCGTATTCCCTATTACCATTCAATACCCACTTTCCATCAGACTTGAAATAAATAATTGTGATTTTCTCGTCGACTGCATCCATTATGCCTGTATAGAATAAATAAGATTCGTAAGATACATGTGACCAAAGTGACCAAAGTGACCAATGTGACCAGAGTGACCAGAGTGACCAGAGTGACCAGAGTGACCATAGTGACCAAAGTGACCAGTGTGACCAGAGTGACCAAAGTGACCAGAGTGACCAAAGTGACCAGTGTGACCAAAGTGACCAACATGACCAGTGTGACCAACGTGACCAGTGTGACCAGAGTGACCAACGTGACCAGTGTGACCAGAGTGACCAACGTGACCAGTGTGACCAACGTGACCAGTGTGACCAACGTGACCAACGTGACCAACGTGACCAGTCAATACCGGTCTTAGTGATATATATAAGAAAAATGAGGTCATATCTATACACATGTTAGGTCGAATTAAACCGAAAATAAATACTGGGTTGTGCGATGACAACTTGCCTTTTTCCTAGATCTATACAGATCTCACTGAAATGCTGTGATTTGAGGCGATTTTGATGGTAGAATCGGTGAGATTTCGCCGGTAGATTCGACGGTAGATTCTGATTTTTTTCGGCGACAATTTATGGGGAGAGAAACGAGAAGAGAGAGAAACGCGAGGCAAATCGAAGGATTTTGCCGGTAGATTAGCTGTGATTTCGCCGGTAATTTCTGGGTTTTTTTCGGCGGGAATTTATCGCGAGAGAAGGTGGGAAACTGCGTGAGGAGAGAGAAACAAGAAGAGAGAGAAACGCAAATCGAGAGATTAAAAAAAGGTGTCGAGGGTATTATGGAGAGAGCAATTTTATAAAGGTATTGTCTGAAGATATTTTTTTTTTCCGCCAAGTGAGGGTATGCCATGAAGTTAATGTAGCAAAATAAAGGCATTTTTTATAATGCCCCCATTGAAAAGGGGTTTTATCAAAAATACCCCTATTATGCTACAAAGACTTCAAGGCATACCCCTGCAAAAATAAAAAAAAAAGTTAGTTCAAAACATACCCTTATAATTATGTTATTCCCATAATACCCATTGGCGTGGGTCCCAATGACAGAAACAGAAGAGAGAGAGAACAGTTTTCGGTTCCCTATGAAAAAATTTAAATATTTTAAAATTTTTAAAACTCCCTCCACCACAAAAAGTTAAAATTTTCGCGTGAATTTTAAAATTTTTCGATGTGACCAGCGTGACCAGTGTGCCCAAGTGACCAGTGTGACTAGTGTGACCAGTGTGACCAAAACAAATTTTAAACGATGTGACCAGTATGACTAGTGTGACCAGTGTGACCTGTGTGACCAATGTGACTAGTGTGACCAGTGTGACCAAAATTAAATTTTAGACGGTGTAACCAATGTAACGTACCTTTGTCAATTTGTTCCATTATTGTCCAAACATTTATTTGGCATTAAATATACGCCTCTTGCATATTCTTCGACAGATTTGCTATGCATCTATCTCATTTTCATAAAAAAAATACACGATTCACTCTAAAAATCATAAAACTCAAACCCAAAACACAAAGTTTATGCATCGAATCAATCTCTTGTATTAATGAACTTACCTTCAGTTTTTGTCATTTGTTCTGTCTTAGACCGACTCAAGAAGAAGATATGAGGTCGTCGGTGAAGATATGCTCAACGAAATAACCATTTTTCGTTTGTTTTTCTATGTATAAAAATGAAATGAGAAGAGAGAAAATGAAAGAGTTGAGAGAAATATAAGAGTAGAGAGAGAAAGTTAAGAAAGAAATGAAGAGTTATCAAAAAATGAAAATGAGAGAGATGAATTCAAAATGAAGAGAGGAATACCACGTTACTTTTTGTGAGAGGGTTAATTATGTCTTTTGTTCCTTTTATTTTTTTTTCTAAAATTTTAGGGTTTTGGAGGGTAGTCCGTGAAGTCTATGTAGCAAAGTAAGGGTATTTGTGCTATATTGCCCATTGAAAATACAAATTACTATTTCCACACAAAAGTTAATTTAATGTCATGAGAAGATATAAAAAAGGTGAGTGGAAGAAGCAAATTTACCTTTGGCGATAGCAACATTTGATGAAATCCGGTCTTCGCGTAGCAGGTACAAGCAAACCGAGTCACTGGAGAGACGACACACCGTGAAGATTGCTGCCCGAGATGGAGGAGAGACGTCGCGATGCCGGAACCCTAGCCTCGGCGGATATCGCTGGAGGTTCTCCGGCGTCGGAGCCGGCGACAAGGCGACGAGCCGGAGCTCTTAAGAGGAAGGCGAACGCCGTCGGGGCATCGAATTCCTCTTCCACGCCGTCAAAGCGGATGATGACGCGGGAGAAGGCGATGCTTGCGTCTCTTTCACCGGTCCAGAACGGTCCGCTAACTAGAGCTCGTCAGGCGCCGAGCGCCCTTGCGTCGTCGGCTACCGCAGCGGGGGTGGTGAAGCAGGAGATGGTGAACGCCGCGGAGGCGGCGGTCGGCGAGAAGCCGAAGGATGAGGAGGAATTGAACCAGGCGATCCGAGAGTGGGAGGCGTTGGAGGCTAAGATCGAGGCTGAATTTGAAGCTATTAGATCTCGCGACAGTAATGCTCACGTTGTGCCTTATCATTGTGGTTCGTGCTTCTTCTTCCTTCATTAGTTGAGACAAAACTTACTCTTTCAATTTGCGATTGTTTACCTCTTGCGTTTGCAATTTGTCGAATTTTAGAGGCATGTCAATGTGAAGGACGGAGATAATAGGTATTTAGGTTACAGTATCACATTTCTCTGTAAAGAGAAGTTTAGTTTATTAATGAATTATGGAACCCGTAGATTTGAGATTTTGGGTCTATTCTGGGAGTGGGTTTTAGCTGTTCCTCTCATTTTGAATGGTTTAGTTTTGATTGTGTGATTAGAAGATGATATTGCCTCCTGCTAATTTGTGTATTTGTTTTGAATGTTTCTTGTTTCATTTTTACTTTCTCTGGCTCTGGAAATCTTTTTCCTTTTAATTTCTCCTCATCCTTTCTTGTAATATTTTCGTCATCCATTTAGTTGATGATAGAAGAGAGATGAGATTATGAAAAATGTCTTCCTTTTGTGGTTTCTGTATCAACTTGAATGTATACCATTGTAACTGGTGATACTTAACAATTTTTTCTTCCGGTGTCTGTTTAGAACTTGGATGAGCGTCCTTATTTTTCTCTCATGTAGAAACTGTAGTTTGTAATATGGATTTCTGTACTTTATCTTCTGAAGGTTGGTTTTCATGGCAAAAGATTCATCCTCTAGAGGAGCGTTCGCTTCCCTCATTCTTTAACGGGAAGTCTGAAGGCCGTACTTCTGAGGTTTATATGGAAATACGAAATTGGATCATGAGGAAGTTTCATTCAAACCCAAACATGCAGATAGAGCTGAAAGATTTAACAGAACTTGAGGTTGGTGACTCAGATGCGAAAGAGGAGGTGCTGGAATTCTTGGATTTCTGGGGTTTGATCAATTTTCACCCATTTCTACCAGCAGAATCTGGTTCTGCTGCTGTTGATGATGACGAGGTAGAAGATAAGGATTCACTGCTTAACAGTTTATACCACTTTCAAGCAGTTGAGGCTTGCCCAGCTCCCGTTCTTAGGCCTAATCTCACGGCACAAGCTATTCCATCAGGATTGTTTCCGGAGTCGATGGTATCTGATGATTTGATGAAGCAGGAGGGTCCTGAGGTGGAATACCACTGTAACTCCTGTTCAGCTGATTGCTCTCGCAAGCGTTACCATTGCCCAAAGCAGGTAACTTTCCCTTCTACTTTATTATTTCATTGGAATGCTTGCGCCTTTATCTTTCAGTCTCTTCTATTTCAAATAATCTGAGATGGACAAGGAATGAGAAAATAAAGAGTATGACTCCATTAGCATACTCTCCTGTTTCTAGTATATATCCTGTTCGTCTATATTTTTCAGCGCCAGAGTAAATTTATATCTAATATTTGGATCTTGACAGGCTGATTTTGACTTATGTACGGAATGCTTTAACAGCGGCAAGTTTGGCTCGGACATGTCTTCTTCTGATTTTATTCTTATGGAGCCTGCTGAGGCCCCTGGTGCGGGTAGTGGGAAGTGGACTGATCAAGAGAATCTTCTTCTCCTTGAAGCCTTAGAACTCTTCAAAGAAAACTGGAATGAGATTGCAGAGCATGTTGCTACGAAAACAAAAGCTCAGTGTATGCTGCATTTTCTTCAAATGCCGATAGAGGATGCATTTCTTGATCAAATTGACGATAAAGAACCAGGCTCAAAAAAACCTGCTGATTCAGTTGCATCTAAGGATGGCAAATCTGTTGAAAAAGATGCACCTGAATCAACAGAGCGTGTTAATGACGGTGAGAGTTTGACTTCTCCTAAGGACTTTCCGCAACCAGGAGATGACAATGAAGGGAAAATTTCTCAGGAATCTTCAAAAACTGAAGATGCAAGTCAAGAGGCAAATGAAGTGAAAGTTGACCAGAACACGTCAAAACCGGACACCGTTAATGATGTAACATGTAAAGACGAGGCAGGAGAAGACATCGCTCTGAAAGCTCTTGCAGAAGCATTTGAAGATGTTGGATATCCCTTAAAGGCTGAAACTAACCTTTCCTTTGCTGATTTAGGAAATCCTGTCATGGGATTGGTAAGTTTTGTAGTAATACAAAGATGTTAGGCAACAACAGAGGAATGAGCTAATGTGATATCGTGAGATCTTCATTTTGTAGTAATGCTTCCCCTTTTGATTGTTCGAGACTCTTTTCTGTAGGCAGCCTTTCTGGTGAGATTGACGGAATCTGATGTTGCTACGGCTTCGGTCCGTGCTTCCCTAAAGTATGCTGATAGTAGTTCTCCTGGGTTGTGGCTTGCTACAAATAATTGCTTTTTTCTCGAAGATCCACCAGACAACAAGAAAGACTCAACTGGTTTTGAAAGGTATGCAAAATTATTCAAGTTAATTTGAATTTCTGATACATTGTCACATGTAAAATGCTCTTTGTATTCTGCTTCTCTAATGTTTTTGAAAGTTCATAGTCTTTGGTCCTCATATCTAAAACTAGTTAGACATATGCAGTGTTGATGCAGAAGTTAACCATCATAACACCCAGAAAGATGAGCAACCAGAAGAAAGAAGCCAGGAACGAAAAGACCAGTCCTTGACTGCAGATGGAGTAGAGATATCAAATACTGATCAAAGCAAAGAAACTCAGGATTCGGTCTCTGGTGAAAAGCAACCCGGTTCTCCAACTGATGAATCTTCTAGAAATCCAGATGCCCTACGAGAAAAAAGTAAGACAAGTTTGTTAGACAAATCTTCTGAAAAGGAGCTTCTGCGGGAGAAAGACTCTGAAAAGGATGTAAATAAGCTTTCTGGGGAAAGTAAAGAGCCCTGTCAAGTTACATACTCGCAATCCGATGTAGATGCTTCTCAACCCGCAAAAACGGCAACAGATGTAGAGATGGTTGATACCTTTGCTTCATCTAAGGAAACTCATGATACAACAGCTAAAGACATGCAAGACGAGGTTCAAGAGGCTAAAGAGAATACAAAGGATGTGCTTGTTGCGCCTAACACATCTAATGGACAGCAACCTGTTCGGTCAGCTTCACCATCCACAAACGGAGCAACCGGTTCTCTCTCTCTCTCTCCCTCCCTCCATTCAAATCTTGACCCTATCTTTGATGGATAGAACACATCCCACATATTTGGATTAGAAAGTCATGATACCGGTTTGTGCTTGTGCTCGTGTACGATAAATAGAACAGGGAGCTATGAAGCAGTTGATTTGCATGATGCTAGATGTCCACATCAACCTAATTACAGTTGTTTTAGAATCTTTTGTAGGATGAGTATGCTTAAATCAGTTGGAGCTACGGCAAGTAAATGAAAATGTAGAATAGGTTCTTTTTTTATAAAAAAATTTCTTAACATGTTTTGGCCACTCTGGTTCTTGTCTAAGCACTTGTTTGTTTCTGTCTAACAATGTTTCATTTTTTAGATGAAGATTCAAATAAAGAAGGCAAGAAAGAGAAGCATCTTTGTGAAGTTACTGAAGACAAAAGTAACATGGGGAAGCTAAAGCGTGCTGCCGTCTCTGCTCTCTGTGCCGCAGCAGTGAAGGCAAAGCATCTGGCGAAACAAGAAGAAGACCAAATCCGACAACTCTCTGTGTCCTTAATAGAAAAGCAGGTAAAAAAAATCCAGATTTCCTCCCGGGTCCGATTAGTTATGACATAGAAAGCTGATACGAGGGTTTATACCGTGGGCAGTTGCATAAACTGGAAATGAAGCTAACTGTCTTCAGTGAGATGGAAAACCTGACAATGAGGGTACGAGAGCAACTAGAACGATCAAGACAACGGCTATACCACGAAAGGGCACAGATAATAGCCGCACGCCTTGGTGTACCGCCCACATCGTCGTCTTCTTCAAAAGCATCGCTACCGACCAATAGAATCGCCGCAAATTTCGCCAACGTGGTTCCACGGCCTCCTCCAATAGGAATGGCCTATCCGCGTCCACCTATACCAAGACCCATGGCTACATCGGTTTTGGCTGGGAGCTCGGGTCCGCCTCCGCCTCCGGGTTCAGACAATGTTTCTTAGGTCTAAATTCGCGGAGTAGCTCCTTGTTTTAAGATCGCTTGAACTTGCTTGCTTTTATTTTTTTTGAAGGGTATCCGGATTTTGTTGTGTAGGAGATGGTGATCGAGGAGGGGATCCATCAATTCATGCTTAGTGTGTATTAAGTTTTAAGGAGTTTGTATAACCTTCAAAATTTTATTAGAAACTGTCTTTGCACAAAATTTGAATCAACGATCCAACCACTTTCTATGGATAAGGCGAAGCTTCAACACGGTGACATGCCATATATTAAATGCGTTGCAAAACATGTACGTTTTGATTTTGAGTTTCACGTTGAGCAAACTCGATAATGTAAGAAAAGAAAATTGTAAAATTACAAATATTCTATCTTTTTTCTTTCACCCAATTGTCACTTATAACGCTTAAAATATATTATATTTAATTAAAACACAATAATATTTACATTAAAAATTTTATAAAAAATTTTATTGTATATTTATACACGATAATGTAAGAAAAGAAAATTGTTAAGTTACAAATATTCTATCTTGAAACTTTTTTTTAATCAAAATATTCATTTTTTTAGAATGTTTTCAAAAAATACACTAGGAAAAATGACAAAAAGGTCTGGTAATTTCGAGTGCGCGTTGTAAGATATGACGTGGCAGTCTCTTGTTAGATCAGAGACATACCATATGTTTGATGCGGACACAGCAGATCACAGCTCTTCCTCCTCTTCTAATTTCTATTTCTAAGTTCTACCCCTCTCTGCTCTGAAACACGGGGAGAACAAAGGATCAGATCTTCGAGTGTTGCAACCGTTGTTAAAGGATACGGAGGACGAGATCTGACTGTCGTCACACCTCTTGAGAAGATCTTCTGGGATCTCTAAGATCAGACATGGCGCAACCGCTCGTGAAGAAGGACGATGATCACGACGATGAGCGTATGTTCTCCATTTCCATTTCTTTCGTCGTTTCCGATCCATTAATCCAGCTAATTTTTTGTTCTTCGCTTCGTTCATTTGATTTTTTTAGGATTTTATTTTTGAACCTCTGGTTACGAGGCGTAGATCAGTTGTTAGCTGTTAGATCCGTGCGGTTCTGGATGTAATGTTAGATTAGTGGATTGTAATTTGTAAATGGATCAGTAGATCTGGATTTGTTTGAATAGTGGTTAATTTCAGGTTTTCTGACATCCGATTTCTGTCGTTAATGTTATTGATTCATTGCTCGGTTGTTTTAACATTTTTTTATCCGGAAGCATGGTGCTGCTGAATGTTCTCTGATGATAATTACCGAAATTGTTACCTTTGTTCGATCTAACCACTCTAGATCCAGTGAGAATGGTAGTCTGAATTATTTTTTCCCCCTTTTCAAATCGTAGTTCGTTGTGCTTATTTTGTTTTCTGATATCCGTGGTTTAGTGGAATACTCTCCGTTTATGGGAATTGAAAAGGGAGCAGTACTTCAAGAAGCAAGAGTCTTTAATGACCCTCAGCTTGATCCTAGAAGATGCTCCCAGGTATTTGTTGTACTTTACTGCCTTGAGGCTTTCTGTGAGATCTTATCTCCTGAATGGAGTCTCTTAAATATTTGGTGCAATTTACAGGTCATCACGAAACTTCTTTATCTGCTTAACCAGGGGGAGACTTTCACGAAGGTCTGTTTTTGTTACTTTATATGAATTTGAAACTGTTCAACTGAAAAAGGAGATAATGCCTTTTGGAACATTTGATTTGAAATTTATTATCTTCAAGTGATCATGTGTTTCATTCACATCACCAACATTGCGGTGTGAGTACACTGTATTCCTGAAATTACCTGGTTTCCTGATTTTTCTTTTTGGTTCATCTGCAGATTGAAGCCACTGAAGTTTTCTTTGCAGTGACTAAGCTTTTCCAATCAAAAGACACGGGTTTGAGGAGAATGGTCTATTTGATCATAAAGGAGCTATCTCCATCTTCGGATGAGGTTCGCCTTGATTTTAAAAGGAGAAAATTTTGTGGTGTATAATTGCTGATAAGTTGTTTGCCTTGCTGTAGGTTATCATTGTAACAAGCTCCCTTATGAAAGACATGAATAGCAAGATTGATATGTATCGAGCAAATGCTATCCGTGTCCTCTCCCGGATAATAGACGGAACCCTTCTCACGCAAATTGAGCGATACTTGAAACAAGCCATTGTGGATAAGAATCCTGTGGTTGCCAGTGCAGCTTTGGTTAGTGGAATTCATCTGCTCCAGGTACTTTCTTACACACCTAAAATGTTGATTGGCTGTTTCGTTGTAGTTAGTTCAGGATGGAATACTTGTATTGTTGTTTACAGACATCCCCAGAAATAGTTAAAAGATGGAGCAATGAGGTTCAGGAAGCTGTTCAATCCAGAGCTGCCCTTGTTCAGTTTCACTCCCTGGCTTTGCTTCATCAGGTATGATACTCTTAGCCCTTGTATATATATTGCTCTGGAGGTAAATTATTTTGTGCTTTCTAATCTGTATGATTTAACCAAACAGTGTATTGACTCTTGAGAAGAAAGGTCATTTAAGTAGCATGATTCGAAGCATTTTTATTTATAGGATGAGTTAAGGCGATTTTATATTTTACCTGGAATGTTGTCACTGCCTTCTAACTTTCCATGTACATGTCTATGTGGAGACATGAACACGTTTTATTTCATGCTTACACTTTTTGTTCACGGGCCCATGCCATTGATAGAGATAAAAATTCTGGGGCCCTTTGTCTGTCACTCTGGTCTACGCTGTGTTCAAAAGTCGCCTGGCCAGTGGCCATTTGGCTGAGCCTAGAATTTTTCACTATCTATCTGGTTGCGGTGGAAATATTTGGCTAACTTGTAGGGTATAGTGAAGGATGCACGAGTAATGTAGAAATCTTTGAACGTAACAGCTTACAGCCATTCACAATTGTGATTGTCAATTTCAGATACGTCAGAATGATAGATTAGCTGTCAGCAAGTTGGTTGCCAGTTTGACCAGGGGATCTGTTCGGTCTCCCTTGGCCCAGTGTCTCTTGATACGTTATACCAGTCAGGTATGTCTGGCACTATCATTTGATCATCTAACATCTAGCTTAAAGCATATATGTGATCCAACTTTAGTTTTTATTGTTCAGGTTATTCGGGACATGTCCAACCACAATCAGTCTGGGGACCGGCCATTCTATGATTTTCTTGAGAGTTGTCTGCGCCATAAATCCGAAATGGTGATCCTTGAGGCTGCCAGAGCAGTCACTGAGCTCGATGGTGTGACAAGCCGAGAATTGACTCCTGCCATCACTGTGCTCCAGCTCTTTTTGAGTTCTCCTAAACCAGTTTTGAGATTTGCTGCTGTCAGGACTCTGAACAAGGTTTGTGTTGTGTTTTTCTTAAGGTATTCTTTGATCAAACATCTCCACAGAAAAGCTTAGAGAGGGGAATTTGTCAACTTTTCTCATCACATTTCTACCAACACTGAAAGGCCATTACGTGTTTATCTAAATATCTTTATCATTCTCCATGGTTAAGAATAAAGAAATACTTGCACTTTATACTGACTGTGAGTTTGAATCACACAGGTTGCAATGACTCATCCCATGGCTGTTACCAACTGCAACATCGACATGGAGAGTTTGATTTCGGATCAAAATAGAAGTATTGCTACACTCGCTATCACCACACTCCTGAAAACAGGGAATGAATCAAGTGTGGAACGCTTGATGAAGCAAATAACCAATTTTATGTCAGATATCGCTGATGAGTTCAAAATTGTAGTTGTGGAAGCCATAAGATCGTTGTGTGTGAAATTTCCATTGAAGTACAGATCCCTGTAAGTGAAATTTTAGTTGTTGTTCTTAACTTTTTTCTCTTGTGTTGGCATTCTTTCCTAATGTCTTTGAGGTCTTACGTATTGAATTTCTCTAATGTCATCATGAGGCTTATGAGAAATCTGTGTAATCGTTTTTGTAGGATGAACTTTTTAAGCAACATTCTTAGGGAAGAAGGTGGATTTGAGTATAAAAGGGCAATTGTAGACTCTATAGTAATCATCATCAGAGAAATCCCAGATGCAAAGGAAGGTGGACTACTTCATCTTTGTGAGTTCATTGAAGATTGTGAATTCACATATCTTTCAACACAGGTAAATTCTTTTCTGCATGTATAACCTGGGATCCCAGTTGAAAATTGCTTATGTTTTGTATCTTAGTTTCAAAATCTGCTTATTTGGCACAGATTCTTCATTTCTTGGGAATGGAAGGGCCTAATACCTCAGATCCAAGCAAATATATACGATATATTTATAACCGTGTGCATCTGGAGAATGCAACTGTCCGAGCTGCTGCTGTTAGCACGCTCGCCAAGTTTGGGTTTGCAGTTGAATCTTTGAAGGTATAGTCAATTTATTCCTTATCTTTAATGATTCCTCTCCTTTTTATTCGTCTTTCTTAATTTGTGTTAGATTGGGATAAAAATTATCAATGAATGCTTTGCAGCCCCGTATCACTGTTTTATTGAAGCGGTGTATCTATGACAGCGATGACGAGGTATGCTCCTATTCTGTGTAGTTCAGAAACATCAGCTTCTAGTCATTGACTGCATCACTGTGCCTGTGTATGTTCATTTCTATCACAGTTTGTGCATACTTCAGTGATTTGCATCTGTGTTTGTGTGTTTGCATTTTGTAGAAGTGTTCTCAAACCAGACGCATGCTCTTGTTGAATGAAGCTTTTTATGTGACCTTATTTTTCTCTTCAGGTTCGTGATAGGGCTACCCTCTTTTTGAGTTTACTTGCTGGCGATAGCTCGGTGGACACTGATAAAGATAGCAAGGAATTTCTATTCGGTTCTCTGGATGTCCCTCTTGTCAATCTGGAAACTAGTCTGAGGAATTATGTAAGTTCTCTCCACTTCTCTGTTTTTTTTCTTTTCCTCATATCCTCTTTAGGGCATCAGTTGTCTTACGAGTTTGATTCTGCAGGAGCCTTCTGAAGAACCTTTTGATGTCACTTCTGTGCCTAAGGAGGTAAAAACTCAGTCCCTCGCGGAGAAGAAAGCCCATGGCAAAAAGCCCACTGGTCTCGGTGCTCCACCGGCTGCACCTGCTTCTGGTTTTGATGCCTATGAAAGACTTCTCTCGTCTATCCCAGAGTTTGCAGGCTTTGGCAAACTTTTCAAGGTTCGATGGACTGAATTTTTTTCGTACACATTGCTTCTGCCTTGTATGATTTCACCACCTGGATTATTTTAAACATGTTTTCTTTCTTCCTTTTCAGTCTTCGTCACCTGTGGAGCTCACGGAATCAGAAACAGAATATGCAGTCAATGTTGTTAAGCATATCTTTGACAGCCACGTCGTGTTTCAGTACAACTGCACAAATACAATTCCAGAGCAATTATTGGAGAGGGTAATTGAACATGTTAATAGAACATAATCGACCAGTTATGATCTACTTGTAAGTCCTTCCTTCTGACAATACTATTTCGTTACCATGTTTTGTAGGTCACTGTCGTGGTAGATGCTTCAGAAGCAGAGGAATTCTCCGAAGTAGCTTCCAAGCCGCTGAACTCACTCCCTTATGATTCACCTGGCCAGGCCTTTGTGGCGTTTGAGAAGCCCGCAGGGGTCCCTGCTGTTGGAAAGTTCTCGAACACTCTGGCTTTCGTTGTCAAGGAGGTAAAGCCATATATAGATATATATTCATATATATATATATATATCATTTGATCAGTTGTTTTACACATGTTAACATGGTTTGAACACAGGTTGACCCGAGCACAGGTGAGGCAGAGGACGATGGAGTGGAAGATGAGTACCAACTGGAGGACCTCGAGGTCGTGGCAGCTGATTACATTCTGAAAGTTGGGGTATCCAATTTCAGAAACGCATGGGAGAATATGGACCCAGAAAACGAGCATGTAGATGAGTACGGACTCGGGCAGAGAGAGAGTTTAGCCGAAGCTGTAAAGGCTGTCATCGATCTTCTCGGTTTGCAGACGTGCGAGGTAAGGAACGATGAATCGTATGAAACAGTATTCGTCTGAGTTGTGGAATCATAGAGTTTGTGGTTTTGATCGGAGCGTAAGGGTTTTTGGTTTGGGTGTTTGGAAAAAATGGCAGGGAACAGAGACGGTAGCGAGCAATGCGAGGTCGCACACGTGCTTGATGTCAGGAGTGTATATAGGGAACGTGAAAGTGGTAGTGAGGGCACAGTTTGGGATGGACAGCGAGAAGGAGATAATGATGAAACTGTCTGTTAGAGCCGACGATGCCTCCGTCAGTGAAGCCATTCACGAGATCGTCGCCAGCGGCTAAAGCCATTCATGAGCTCTCTCTCTCTCTCAAGTTTCCTGCTATCCTTCAGATATGTTTTGGAAAACAAACATGAAAACACAAGGGAAGGTGCCATAGGTGAACTCTTGGTTTAAATCCTGGCTTTTTTTGTTTAAATAGGGATTTTACGTCTCGTATTCTATTCTGTTGAGTTCTGTTTCGGATTATTTCAGTTCGGGGAAAATAACAAATTGAATGGGAATCTGTTATAGTTTTATCTCTTGTCCGGGTTTGGTCTTTAGTTCAAGCCGCCGCCCCCCCCCCCAACTAGTTGGTGTCCGGTTCTAGTGTCGTACAACCGGCATGTTCCATCATCTGAGCCGGTCCCAAATCTATACCCATCTGGAAAGAACTTGACTGTATTAACATCTCCCTCATGCCCATGAAATGTGCGGACTGCTCGGCTGGTAACACGAGTGTCCCACAAGCGGACAGTGGCATCACATGAACCAGTTATGAACGTTCTTGGGTTTGACTCACTGATCGAGACACTGAAATAGCGCAAAACCAAGATATAAAAAGACATAAGCTAACTTCATTACTATATATCCCTGATAAGTTCATAAACAAATCAAATACGACCAGTCATATAGGCTGCTTCAGAGACTCAAACGAGAAGCAAGTACCATAAGCTCCGGACTACAAGTTGATTGAGAAAGAAATGGTGCTATAAATTGGTTTAGAAAGAAACACTATTTGGAGAATGTCCTATACAAATTGGTATAGAAGATCACATATCAGTAAGGAGCAGCGTACATACCTTAGTACGTCAGCGCTATGCCCAGATTGAAATTCCCCACCAAAAACAGAAGTTTTGAGACCAGTAGTAATATCCCATAAAACACAAGTTTGATCGCCTGAACTGGTGATTAGGTGAGTATCTTCATTTGGGATATACTGACAGCAAGAAACATACCCCTTGTGACCACTAAGCATTCTTGAAACAGGTATATTCCCATCCTTGTCTGTTGTTGAATTGAGGTTGAAGATAGAGCACACACTGTCTAATCCACCGCATGCAACTGACTGACCAGTCGGAGAGAAGGCACATGCCATAACCCAAGCACAAGGGAGTTTTATGGCATGAGTTTTCTGACTCGTTAGAGCGTTCCACACAACTAACCTCCCATCTTGAGAAGCACTGACAATCCAATTCCTCTCTGGAGTCCAATCTAGCGAATATACCTGCAAATGCCCAGACATTAAATCAAGATACTCTCTCTTTGAAGTTTACAGGTTGGTACCAGTGGCCTCAATCAAGATAAACTACTAACGAGCAAAGAACAAAACCCTTTTGGCCTCAATTCCTCCAAAAACGAAACCTTTGCTGACATATTTACACTCCATACCAAATAAAGAGTAAGAGCTTACAGAAATTGGTAAGCAAGCAGTTTCAGAGAAATGCTTATCATTTTCCAGCCACAGTTTTTGGCTAAGTGTATATCCCAGGTCCTAAAACCGCTACATACTGTCATGAAATTCCCTTATCAGGAAACAAACATATCTTCTAACTAGTCTCTGCATCAAAAGAAGACCATACATGAGCTCAAACACGAACTCACCTTGCCAGTGTGACCTTGAAGAGTCCGACAGCAAACCAGATCCGTCGGTTCGAAACTCACCGGAGTCCGCTTCTGCACCGTCGAATAACCCACCACTGCCACAAGTCAATCCCCAAAAGCCCAGATAGAAGTAAGAATAAATCAAACCCAAACTCACGGATAACTTCATCCAGGACAAAACAAAAGAGGAGAGGAGACAAGAGACGAAATCCAACCATCAGTGTCGAGCAAGTGGAGACGCTTCTGTCGGAGCCGCTCACGGAGGTTGCTGACGGTCTCTAAGGCGGCAGCATGGCGATCCTTGAGTTCGGCGACCGACATTTGTCTTTGCTTCTTTGCTTTCTCCGTCTACCGGAGACAAAGATACGGATGATGATCAAGGGTGGGTAGACAAGGCTAGAGAGGAAGCTTCTCCATTTCGGATAGGTCGAGACCCTGGTTTTGGAATTCCGAAGGAAGGAGAAGATGAAGTCAGACAGATTGTTGGACGAGTCGACACACTGCCGAACTGCTGATGACTGAGACGGGAGACAGACAGAGAATTGACCGTTTCAACGTGGAGAGGAGTGGACCCCACATATTGCTTGATCTTGTCGTTCTTTCGACTGTAATAATTAACAGATTTGACTATAAAAAGCCTCGGCGACGATCTTACTCGCATCAAGCACCTGACCACCAGCCGAGCTCTAAAATCTACCGACGCATTGGGCTATAAGACCTTCGTACGCCAAAAATCGCCGGACCCGAAGCCGTGTCATCGACGCCGGAATCTCCACCACCGGATAGAGAAACCCCTCCTCCGCCTCGACCCTCGCCCCCGCGGCTTCAAGCCGCTTGATCAGTCCCTCCTCCATTATCGATTTCGTATGTAGAATATGTACCAGTTCCGGGTTGAAATCGTTTAGAATGGCATTGTTTTCTCTTCTTTTTCTTTTTTTTAGCTTTTCGGGAGATGGATTGGATTGGGAGAACAAATGAGACACGTGGCAGAAAATCCGTCCACTGGCCCGATTTTGTCCAATACTAGACCCGACCCGACCCGTTTCCCATCACATTCCGGGCCGTTCGAGCCGAGTCCGACTTCTGACTTGACTCCAATATTCCGGGCCGTTGGAGCCGAGTCCGACTTCTGACTTGACTCCAATAATTAGGGTTGGTCACGGATTGGATATCCATGATTTTTGAGATATCTGTATCCGTATCCGATCCGCACAAATATTCGATTTTGTTATTCGTATCCGATCCGTAATTTACGGATATCCGTAAATATCGCGGATATTTGCGAATATCTGTATCCGACATAAAAATTATAAAAATTAAATTCAAATTTAAATAACAATTTTAAATATAAAAGAAAATATATAAGTTATTTAATATAAATGTTATTCACAATTTTAAATTAATAATTTAAATAATTTAAATCAATACAAATATAATCATAATCTATTATATATAAATGTATTGAAAGTTCAAAATTTAAAAATTAAACATAATAAATTTTAATATTCAAAAGATTAAATATTCTAAATCTCAATATATACAAAACATTTCTTGAATATTTAAATATGTAAGTATAAAGTATTTTAAATTTTCTAGGGAATTATTTTTATATTTAATAATATTATTAATTAGTACGGATCAGATCGGATATGTCGGATAATTCGAATTTGATATCTGTATCCGACAAATATTTCAAAATAAGTATCCGTATCCGATCCATAAACTCCGGATATCCGAATTTTCGATTCGGATACGGATCGGATAACGAATCGATTCGGTTTTTTCGGATATTACGTCCACCCCTACCTGTTGAATTGTTGCATGTTTTTTTTTTCTGTGGTAATTTTTATTGAAACGAATGCTCGGGTTTTGCACCAAACCAAATTAGTGCGAGTTTTTCTTTATTTATACAATTATATATATATATATATATTGTTATTATAAGAAACTTTTTGAAATATCAATTGTTTTTAAATGCCATCAAATCAATCCAAATATATGTTGTGTTTTCCATTTATCCATACATTTTTTTAATATTCCGTTACGTGCATGTGTTTTTATCACACACACTCTAAATTATTGAGTATTAAATTATATCTGCATTCAACAAATTGGTTCCATGGTCTAGGGGTTAGACATTGGACTCTGAATCCAATAGCCCGAGTTCAAATCTCGGTGGGACCTTTCATTTCACCTATTTTTCTTTTTTTCCTTCGGTTTTTTTTTTTTTTTTTTTTTTTAAATTACCGATTTATTTTATCAAAAAAATTTGAACAAATGCCACAGTAGCTCATAAATATTGTAAGTTATCACTTTTAGGATAAATGTTTTTGAAAAATGAATCGTATGATTAAATATCCGATCGGTGGGATAAATTGGTCATCCGAAAGCTGGGTATCTGTTTATTGACAGCATCAGATTCAAATATGGGATTGACGATATGTTTACGAAATTACCAGAAATCAATCTGCAAAGTCGAAAGATGTAAAAAGGAAATTGCTTTGCATATGATGAAAAACAAATCGAATCACGTCACACGCGCATCTCTGAGACATTTTTCGTCGAGGCTGGAGAGTTCTATTCTAATATAATTTCTCTCCCAGTCCCAGGACGACCCAAATGCATAGGCTAACAGATATCGAAAAGAATCATCACAAGTGTATGTGTTTATATATTCCTCGAACTTTGTAGAATAATATTCTTCAATCTGAACGGCCACCGCTCGTAGAGGAGGAGCTCTTGCCTCCATATTTCTGTTTAAATATAAATTTAGCACTGATTAGAACAATGGGTATACGCAATCAGATGATGATATGGATGGAACTTACTTGTTTTCCTAAGCTGAATGGGATGTATTTGTACTTGATCATGTGTGTGATTTGGCGCCTCATTGTCAGGACGAAGAGAACGATCCAGTAGCAGAGTAGAATAGGCCAGAAGACGGGGACGTCGAAGAAGGAGAAGAATGTCATGGCAAATGCTATGCTGAATGCCTTTGTCATGGAGTACCTGACATCAGAGACCATGAACACAGTCATGCACATATAGTTAGTCGCTTAAGGAAATGAAACATACCCGGCTTATATAACCTTAAGAATATCCCAACATGGAACAACAAGGACTAGACAAGCCTATATCTCTCAGGTATCGTGTTTTACCAGCAGAAACCCGAATGACTCAACAGCATCCCTGAGAATACAGCATATAATTCCTGCGTACCATGCTTAATGAAACACCAAAACTCCATAGATATATACAGAAAAGACAGTTCTTTTCTACTATATTAGGATTTTGATATCATACAAATGGCCATGAGTTGTAAAATTACCAGAACTTGAACTCTGGAAGCCGGCGGATAAAGGGCTTGAACTCATCCGAACCTTTTGTGGGTAGCATGGGACCATCCGAAGCCTCAAGCTCGGGATCAACCAGTGGAGACAAGAATCCGATCAGCAGGTTCAAAATATAGATTCCCAGGGCATAGGAAATAATGTAGAACCCTTGAACATAGTACACCCTCAAACAGTATATCGCCGCTATCACAAGAGTCCCGATCCACCTATACATCGCATAAGGAGTAGTTTTGTCTAGGTAATACTGATACAGCCTCCATGCCTCATGTGCCTGCTGTTGCACAGGTGATGCCATAGAAGCAGTGTCACCTCCAACTCCCTCCATTTCCTACGAGATATCGAGAAACCTATGAACCCAAGAAGGTTGGGAAATTGTCTGAATGAACCGCAGAATTCTCCAGCAGGATCTAGAGACAAAATATATAGTTCAACCATATACAATTGCAAAACACATGATAATTTCCAATATTCATAGAAAAACTAAACACGTAAATAAACCATTGTTTTTTGTTGACAAGAAGTAGCTAACGTTACATTCAGATGCTTTGCTTGGCATTCAGCTTTTTGCGCAATAAACGACTTGCAGCAAACTTCTTCATGATCCAAGGCAAAATATTTCCATCTTAGAGAAGCTTGGACCAAACCAAGACCGACGATAGCCAAAGCAGATTCGACATTTACTCCGTATTTTGCTTCAACTTTCCCGGGAAACAAGCAGAAAAATCAGGGCTACCATACTCGAACATCAAAACTCCTAAAACCAGATCCGAAAAAAATCACAAATCCCAGGAAACCCATCGCTGAAATCCTCCTATGCATACAGTGCTCTCAAAGATACCACGCAGATACAGAACAAAGCAGCAATTAAATGATCAACACAGAAAACTAGAATCAATGAATCAAATGACAAGGAAGCGTGCCGACGAGTACAGCAAACAACGGACACCGAAACGTCGATGACCAACAAGCGAAATTAGGAGACTAGGGTTAAGGAAGAGGAGAAGCTGACCTGAGAAGAACTAGGGTTTGATCAAGCTAAGGAAATGGCGCGCGAATTTCTGAAACTGGGGGGATAATGGAAGCGTACAGATCTATCCGACGAAGAACCGACGGAGGAGGAGGAAATGAAGGGCGAGTGGCATATCTTTGGCGAATATATTTCAAAGGGGTCATTATATTTATTTAAACTTTCTACTTTGACCCTTAATTATTAAGAATTACAATTAGAGCCTTGATTGTTTTCATTTTCTGGACAGGGGAATCCAAATTCAAATTGATGTAATCACGATCGAAACAGCTTTCCAAATTTATTTTACTTTTTATAATAAATATTTACAGCAGACATATTTTAATCACATCTCATAAATAAAGATTCATAAAAAAAATTGATATATTTCGCTGATCTCGATCAAAGAACATGTCAAATTAAATTTAAATATATTAACAATTATTATTCGCAGGGGACCAATACAAAGACTTTAATTTGATTGGCGATAGGGATCGCGAGTGGGACCCAAAGGGTTCGTATGGCACAAAACGCGACCACGTCACGTGATTTTCACCCCCACACGACAAATTTTCCTTTATTATTTCTACTTCTTATTTTAAAAATTGTTGGGTTGCTATCTTTTGGATAATTTACCTTATTTTCTGAATATTATCACATGTCAAATTAAAATAATATTAAATTGAAAAGGTAAGATCAGATGAGTTCGAATACAAGGATATGTTTTTCTACTATGGAGATATCGGAATTCTTGTAAATTCCGTCAAGGCGCGATTTTTCCCCCAAAAAAAAAAGTTTTTAAGAAAACAAAAATAAAAACCTCGTCTTTTCATTTTCTTTCATCGGACTCTCTCCTTCCACGGTACTCTCTCTCTCTCTCTCTCTTGTTTGGACGGTTTTCACCGCTATGCTTCACTTTTAGCGCCGTCGACCTTCTTCCTTACTCTGGGTTTGAATGACGACCCTTTTGTGATCTTATAATCTGTTTCTTCTTGCATCGATGCGTATAAATCTTTCTACTTTTTTCATGTCATGTGTATGGAGTTAAAGGATGCGACTTTTCGGGAGGTTTTGTGGTAAATTGTTAGTTTTCCCTTGTCGTCCGAAAATTTGGCTGAAACTGGAAATCACCCAGATGATAGTTTTTCCTGCTCTGTTCTGGGTTTGATATTTTATGTTCAGCAATGTTTTGGGGTTTTCACAAGTTTTGGAAATGTGTAGAATTTGGTGAAGAAGCTTGTGGTCGTGACACTGTTTTAGATTAATGATTGTTGCAAGATGAAATTTTGATCACAAGAGGGGCCTTTGGCTCAAATCTTGGAAGTCTTGATTCTGTAGAATTGGAGATTTTGAACTCTAGACAGTTCCCGATTTGGTTTATGCGGTGGCCGTACTTAGACGTTTAATTGATTTGTTGGGTTTCTTATATGAAGTTTTCTCTGATTTTTTTTTTTTGTCAAAGTTGTCATCTTTCATGCTTGAACTTTTACTTCGTTGATTTGCAGGCATGTTTTGATTAGGGCAATCAGAAGGCTTATTCTGATTCCAAACAAGGTGCAATGTCTGAAAATGTTATGGGTTTGGACAATGATAGCAATGGAATGAGCAAGAAGCCTTTCCATGCTTATGAATCTGCTTGGTTGGGTCGTTGGACACAGACTGGTATTGAGGTGGCGCAACCGAGTCAAAGTCGTTTATCCCTTAAAGAAGATGCCAAATGTTCTAAGGAAACCTCAATGGTTAGTCCAGATATTGCAGTTGGTGATTCTGCATTTGGAAAAACAATTAGGGGTGCCGTCCATAATGAAGAGATTTTGAAAGAGAATCATGGAAGAAAACCTGACAACGAGGGCTGGGGTGTCTCACCGTTTCCTATTTTCAATGTTTCCCGGCAAAGCGAGAGTATAACAGCTGCAAGAAATGTACAAAACACACTGTGTAACAGATTTCAGGCTTACTCAAGAATGGATGCTACATTGTCTTTCCATGAAGGTGAAGGTGCAAGCTCTAAATCTATGGCCATGAGTAGGTCATTGATGCCGTCATGGATGCATTCACAGGAAGAAAATGCTTTACCATCACCCAGCCTTAAGCAGAAAGGACAATTCAGTTCAAAGCAGTATCCTAATATCTCGGTTCATGTGAAGAGTACACAAAACACACTCGACTTAATAAGACCAATGGGAATTTGCCCAATAGTTGATTCGGGTGAAGGAACTTCTGGAGAGCCTCATACTTTTTCTCAGACTACCCGGAATTTCTTCCTCACTAAGAAGACTGATCTTAATTTGCCAAAAGATGGTCGAGTATCCATGAAGCTGGAAGGAAAAATGTTTAGCGGGTTTCTTGGTTTATTGCCTAATTTAGATCTCGGTCACCAAGAACGATTGAAGCTGCAATCTTTAGAAAGCTTGAAAGATTGGGAGGAAGGGTCAACAAAGATTGATGAAATTGAAAGTTCTGCAGTTTGTGCAAGAAACGCATCATCGGCTGAGACTGATACCTTGGACATGGATAATTTCCAGAGGATTCGCCCTTCTGGTATACCACAAAAGCGTATTGAAATCTTAAGCTATTGAAGTCGTAAACTGCACGAGCTTTCTTTCTCATAGTTTTCCTGGTTTTCCTTGTTCTTGACAGGCTCCACATCTTCATTATCACCAAAGGTAATGTACAATATACCTCTGCCTCTCTTTAATCAGTAGACAAGTATGAGGAAATCATTGCTTTTTTGGGCTGTGTGGTTCAAGCAAATGCACTGTGCAACAAGTCTGATGAAGCCATCTCGCAATTAAGGCAATAATTTGTAATGCCTCCGTGTGCTTCAGTATTGGAATTCGGATTTTTTTTTACCAGTGCTTTGTTTGGAGTTGTGTTGAATTTGCCAAATATCAATGGACATGTGTTGCAGTATGTCCCATGGAGTCTGTGACTTATCTCTATGTCCATCGCCATTGTCTGTCACAGCTATTAATCGTAACTTTAACCCATTGGTCTTGAGCATTTTGCAGGGTCAAGGAAGAAAAAATCAATCGGCAGTTCAGCATGTTGAAATACCAGACATGAATCAAGAACCACCGGTGGTTCCAGTGGATAGGCGTGGAGGAGAGGCAAGCACCTCAGAGACAGAGACTCAAAGCATGAAAATGGAGCACTTTCTTTACAACAGCCTGTTGCCTAAAGAGAGCAAGCGTGTACAGTCAGACCCTGAACATTGCAGCACATGGGTCAAACGTCTGAAAACGGGTGCTTCAAATTTCAGCGGGTGTGGAACAAAGAGCATGAAGATTGAAGAAGCATCACCGGGCGAGAATATGAACGATTTCTTCCAAAGAATCGTAAAAAGTAATCTCAACAATCCCCAAACCAGAAATAAAGAACAACACTCAGCGTTACAATTCAAGAACACGAAACTGGTGGGGAAAGACATAACACTTCTGCACCCATGGATTCAAAGATTGTGCAAGAACAAAGCTGAGACATCTCATCAAACAGCAGGGCAAGAAGTTGACGGCGAACCCGAGACCTCAAAGGAAACCGTGTTGGAAGAAATCCAGAAGAAGCAATTCCCGAGCATTGCAGTAATTTCAGATACTTATCTAGAATCGTTCGAATTATCGGAGTATTGATGTCATCAACGATTGCCGTCCCCAACAATGCGTTCTATGTTTAATTTCGATTCTCGGATGAGTTATATTGAGTATCGATAGCATCATCTTGGTTGCATGTCAACCAGGATTTGAAAATCTTCGTTGAATTCCATTCCCGGTGTCTATACATGCCGGAAACCATTTTGCTATATATGCGTAGCGTTGGATTCCCTTCTTTTTTCACAGTCGTTGCTAGAAAAAGAAACAGTCGCAAAAAGGGCCTGTAACGAGCCCTTTCTTTTTTTTGAGCGGTTCTCTTATCAGCTGGAATACTCCGGATTTAAGGCAAGACCAATAACACTGTTCTTGCATGTGATTTTGGTAGGCTTTAGATGATCCTGCTCGACAATCCTATGAAGGGTGACAAGACATACAAACTGAAGGGCAGGTTCCGTTTCAATTCAAGTCTGATGCTTGTAAGAAATTTGATGGTTTCTACCTCAATACTGCTTTGGCAGTGAGAACAGACTCGGTACAATCCTAAAAGACTTCAACCACCTCCCCCACAAAATGACCATAGTACCCTCAAGCTCGTTTAATGAACACGCTCTCGTCTCGTCTCACCCAGCCTAACCATCCGGACCAAGAAGAAGGTTCCCATGTTGTTCTACTTCGAGCTCGTATTAACCAAAAGGGGTCGCAAATATACATGAACTTTGGATGTGGTCTTTATGACAATGGATCGAACACAATTCTATTAAGAAACAAGAAACGGGAAAGCAACAGCAGACTCGATTGGTACAATCATAAAAAGGCTTGAAAGAGCCCTTTCTTTTTTATTGTTCAAAGCAAGCAACACGAAAGCCTTCGAAGTCATACGCACACATATATATGTATGTATGTATCGTATGCATACGTTCACCAGCCGCAGTCATAGTAGCAAGTGCATTGGCGGAAGGGCCAGGAGCCCTCACAAGCTCCCCGTTTAGACCTGTACGTCTGCGTGCACTTGTCGTTGCAATCGCTGCAAGAGACGAAGTCCCCTAGCGAGAACTTGCATTCCCTGTGTAGAGATTTTCCTTGGACTGACAGCGAGCAGATTAAAAAAAAAACAATAGGCAAACATATGTAGTGTATTCAATAATATAACATTATATCTATATATACACACACACACATGTGTTATATGTGGATCGGAGCCATAGAAATTTCGAAAAATGGTTATTACCCGTCGTCGCGATGAAAAGGGTGACGAAAACAATGCAGATGAAAGTGTTCTTGACAAGAGTCTTAGCCATCTCTCTCTGCCTCTGCTTGGTTGAAGCGGGGGACTCTGGAATGGTATTTATAGGAGAGGGAGAAGGAGGGTTAGTACAGCATTAACGTTTTCTCTCTTGGACTTTTGTTAACAAAGAACAAATCCCGAAGAATCGTCATAACCATGTGGTCATTAAATCAAGAAAATGGATTAAGATTGGATCTATAATTCATTAACCAACGAAGATTCAACTTAAAAGATATGCCTATGTATTAGAACACCAGAGAGATGGTTCGGTTCGTACAGGCATCCTTAAAATTGTCATGTGGAGACACAGAGAATGAATCGTGCTCCACGTTATCAACATCTATTTCCGATATTCATCCTATAATTAATAATCTCAAATCTTCAGCATGATCCCTTAGAATCATTTTTTTTTTATTTGATGCATATGAGTTTTTTTTTTCTTGGAATTTTGTAGAATTATTATTAGATCAGAATTCCAGCTATTAATTGGTGATTCATAAGACAGACTGGATAGCATACTCTACCAAAAAAAAAAAAAACGTGTGACAAATGAAAGTCAAATACAAATCCACACATATTATATTGGTCGTTGTTTTGGAGCTCATGTGGAACGTTAATTAACGATTGTACTCGTTTCTCGTGATGAATTTGGGTTTATTTGATAGAATCAAAACAGACCTAACCTGTGAGAATATTCTAGAAATTTTAATAAAATCTGAAAAATATTGAGAGAATATTCTTGATTGATTTTGAAATATGCAGAAAATTTATCAAATATGATTGAGATAATATCAAAATAAAATCTAACTTGAATTTTGAAAATCAAATTGATTTTATTTTAATATTCTCTCATCTACTATGAATATGGAGTTTTGGGTTCGCTCATTAATCACATAAAAAAAACAAACATTATAGTGAAAAAAAAAAGAACATTCACATATTTGTTCATATCTCTCTCTAAGTTCGCTTGGTATTTGAAAAGTTTCTTCCAAATATGCGGTCATTGTATCCTGTGAAATCACTGTGTTCCAATAACCTCAAAGTTTTAGAGGTGGCACGGAAATCGAAATTAAAGAAACTGTGTTTCATATACTTCGACAAAATAATTTTAATTTTAATTTCAGATACTTATCTAGAATCGTTCGAATTATCGGAGTATTGATGTCATCAACGATTGCCGTCCCCAACAATGCGTTCTATGTTTAATTTCGATTCTCGGATGAGTTATATTGAGTATCGATAGCATCATCTTGGTTGCATGTCAACCAGGATTTGAAAATCTTCGTTGAATTCCATTCCCGGTGTCTATACATGCCGGAAACCATTTTGCTATATATGCGTAGCGTTGGATTCCCTTCTTTTTTCACAGTCGTTGCTAGAAAAAGAAACAGTCGCAAAAAGGGCCTGTAACGAGCCCTTTCTTTTTTTTAAAAAAAAAAATTACAAAATCCAAACACACGCACACACACAATGCAAGTTCATGAACAACATGAAAGAAAGAACCCTTTCTTTTTATTACAATAGAAAGACAGATTAACACACATTCTCACACTCATACGTTATTCATTTTTCTTGCTTAAACTGACATATATATATATGTATATATATGTAATAAGCGTATACCCATACTGGATGACGGTTTGCATATTCGTCGTTCACTTGCCACAGTCTCTGTAGCAGACGCATTCGCGAAACGGCCATAATCCCACGCAAGCGCCCCGCTTGAAATGTCTGTATGTGCAGAAGTCGTTGCATTCACTGCAAGAGGTGAATTCCGACAAGCGCGACGTGGTTTCACAGGCCAGAGACATTCCTGTGGCTCACGAAAGAAAACAGCGACGATCGGTACACTTGTTGTGTCATCGATCAAAATCAAAATTTTCTTTGGTGAAACTAATTGAGATGCACAATAAATTAAAATTTCTTCGCTTTTAACTGGTTTCTTAAAGAGGGTTTTGTGGGTCACACCCCGAGTGTTTAGAAAGGCTTATTACCGATGACAAGGGTGAAGAAAACAGCCAAGACGAAAGCATTCTTCACAAGAGTGTTAGCCATCTCTCTCTCTCTCTCTCTCTCTCTCTCTCTCTCTGCTTATGGATCTTGTTGGAGTGATCAAGTCTTACAGGGTTACCGTATTTATAGGAGTAGGATTGCATTATCTTAGTCGTTTCTCTCTCTTCGTTAGCAAATCCCCGAGAATCATGAGGATGTGTGATCATTAAGTGTAAAACGAACGATTAAGACTGGATCTAACCCCCCAAAACGCGTTATTAACACTTATTAATCACGTGCTTATTTTTTTTAATATCAGAATATCAATTAGATATATGGCTGGTGACATGCGATCCATCTGTACTATGGTACTATATAGATAAAATATTTTAGTTCGTGTACCACACGTTTAATATACATATATATATATATATCAAATCTTGGACGTGCGCAGCATGATCCTTTCCAATTTTTATACTTCAAGTAAATTGAATCATTCATCTTTTATCTCAGTAATTTTTTATAAAAAAAAAACAATCAAACTTTGGATTTATATATATATCCTTTTTTTTTTGTACAACATTTCCAAATGGTTTGTTATCGAACATTAGATAATTCCGACAATGGAAATTTTTTTCATACATGTATTACTATATGATTTGTTCTCCGAATTTATAGAATTCAGAAGTACGCCAATAAATAATGCAGTCGACAGACTGGAGATGCTTTACTAATGATATGTGCATAAAGTTTGAAATCGTAAATGCTTACATTTTTGTTAGGAAAAAAATAAAAATAAATAAGAGAATATAAAAACTGTCAAAACTTATAAAATTAATAAAATTAAGATATAATTTCAAGAAATGTTATCATTTTTTATAGAAAACATTATATTGTTTATACCCCGATAAAAAAAAATCAATAAAATACACTTTTAAAATACAGTAAAGCCGCAAAATTTCTATGACAGTCAAACAAAACACCCAGCTCTCGGTAAAAGAACACTTCACAATAATTTTCTATAAAAGTTTATTCTTGAAAACGCTTCTAATCTCGAGAATAAAAACATTTTTTATATTTTTTATGCCTTACATATAGACACCTCATTAATTTTATATCACAGTAAAATCTAAAAAAAAAAAACTTTCAAGTGAATCCCAATTTCCAAACATTATGCCGGATAACATGTGGCCAAGAAAAATCTAGTAATGAAACGCCTAGCCTGTCCATAGCCCAACGAAGGACGGTGGTGGAGTAGCTGCAGTAAAAAAAATATGATCTCGTGTTTCAGGGAGTTGGTTGCGTAACAAACACATGGGGCTAGTGATGTCAAAATGAGCCAGGCTCGCGAGCTGGCTCGCGGTTGGCTCGTTTTTTATCGAGTTGGACTGAAAAAATAAAAGACCAAATAAAAACGGGCCGAACGAGTCAGCTCGCGACGAGCCCGAGCCTATCCGGGCTAGCTCGGTCGGTTCGCCAGCCGGCTCGCGAGCTGACATTAAAAAAAAATTAAGGTTTCATACTTTAATTTCTTCACTTCTTCTGTTTATATACCAAATTAAAATTCATCATATGTTGATATTGGTGTATATTTTTTGTTATATTTTGATGTTGTTGGTGTATTACACTTTTTATGTTGATGTTGATGTATATTTTTGTTATATTTTGATGTTGTTGGTGTATGGTTTGGTTTTGTTAATTTTCCTTGATTTAGATATAGTTTTATGGATTGTTATGTTAAATATTTTATGTTATATTGTATGAATTCAAAATATTGTTATGTAGACTTTAAATGATTAATTTTTATGTAATTTTAAAAAATTTTCGAATAATTAAATAAAAACGGGCTGGCTCGCGAGCCGGCTCGGAGCTCGGATAATTTGGTCTGGGTCAGAGTTTTTCTAGCTCGTAAAAAAACGGGCCGAACGGACTGAGCAAAAAATGAGCTGGGGCGGAGCCGGTCCGGGCCGGCCCGTTTTACATCACTAATTATGCCATGCACAATCGGATAGCATCGGAAATGATGCGCAATCCAATAAAATCCAAATCATCATAATGTGATCATTAAGTATAAAAAGATTTAATAAGATTGGATCTAAAATTCGAATAGATTAATACATCTGATACCCAATAGATACAAATCAACGATATATATATATATATATATATATATATATATATATAAAACACTTGTTACATTCCACAATTCTTCAAACCTGACAAAAGCTGCGGTGAGGTAACAACAATGGCCGAAGCAAGAACTTGAACGCTACAATAGTTTGCATGAGAGAGGTTTGATACTTTAACTGTTCAACCTACCGACAATGATTGAAGGTAACAAGGAGTATGGGCCATGCAGGACGTGTGATTTCCTCCTCCACTCATCTGCTTCGATCCAGAAAGCCAATAATTACTAATGTGGAACCCCTCGTTTTCAAATATAAATTTCGATACCGTGACTTTCATTTTCGTAAACAAGCAAAGGCCGTATAGACCAGAAAGATGGCGAAGCCTATCAAATCTGCTCTTGTTTTCGCCGTCTTGCTCATCGTTCTCCTTGCAACTGGTAAGCCATGCTGTACATACAGACATACATACATTACATACATACATACATACATGTATACATGTGTATATGATTCTTTGGTTATATATATATATATATATAGAGGTGGAAAGGGCAAAGGGATCATACTGCCAAAAGGAGTTGCCCAACGACCAAGTGTCATGCTCGGAAGCAGCGGAGAAATGTTACGCGGCATGCGAATCTCTCGGATACGAGGTCGCTCAAACAAGATATCATCAACACCGCTGCCGGGGAAAGAGGAGCACCAGTTGTTCAGGAGATTGTCACACTACTCCAAGAATTAGAAGAACATGTGCAGAACAATTTTGTATCGCGAGCTAAGTACGACGAATTAAAGCAGCGACACAACTACCTCCAACTGCTAGTTGACCAAAACATAGGAAATGTCAACATCGGCGGTGCAGGAGGTAGCAGTGCAAATGATGATGCTCCCGACGATGGTGGTGAAGATGCGCCCGATGTTAATTTGAACGATTTTGATTTTCAATAAATTGTATTTTTTTTGTTTTTTATTTTTTTTAATTTTTTTTAAAAGTTAGCAACGAAATATTTCGTTGCTAATACACTTTTGCAACGCAAAAAATAGTTGCTACAAACGTTGCAAGAAACTTTGCAACGCAACGTTGCAACGCACTTTCGTTGCAAACTTAGGATTTTTATAATACGCATAACAATCGTTGCAACGCAGTTTTCGTTGCTATGCGTTAGTAGCAACGAAAATTTTGCGTTGCTAAGCGTTGCTATTAGCAACGCAAAATTTTCGTTCTAAATACGTTGCTACTACCAACGAAATTTCGTTGCTAATTTTACAACGCTATAGCAACGCAAGAAATTTCGTTGTAAGTAGCAACGAAAACGGTGCGTTGTGATTTCGTTGCTAGATTAGCAACGAAATATTTTGCGTTGCTAAGTCGTTGCTAGTTGCAACGATTAGCAACGATCTCTAGTTTGCAACGACGCGTTACCAACGCAAGAAATTTCGTTTCTTTTTCGTTGCAAAAGCCATTTTGCAACGAAATTACGCTGTTTGCAACACAAATTTTTCTTGCAAAAAAACAGTTTTTTTGTAGTGAGAACACATGTATCCTATAATAATAATAATAGTAGTAGTAGTAGTAGTAATAATAATAATAATAATAATAATAATAATAATAATAATAATAAGAATAATAATAATAATAATAATAATAATAATAATAATAATAATAATAATAATAATAATAATAATAATAATAATAATAATAATAATAATCTCAAATCTTCAGCATGATCCCTTACAATCATTTTTTTACTTCAAAATCATTAAATCATTTATTTGAAGCATATGAGTTTTTTCTTGGAATTTTGTAGAATTATTATTAGATCAGAATTCCAGCTATTAATTCATAAGACAGACTGGATAGCAGCTGGCTAAAATAACTCTACCCAAAAAAAAACGTGTGACAAATGAAAGTCTCATACAAAGGGATTTGGATATAATAAATTTTACATTTTGTTGTTATGGAATGTTAATTTGTTAATAAAGAAAAGAATTTGTGCAATGAACTGTATTCGTTTTCTTGCAAGTTTGACTTTCATTAATTAGCGTCTACAACAGTTCCTTTGAGAACGTATTACAATATATAATGCCGTTGCATGTATGTATAGGATTTGCAATTGGAGGTCACGTCGTCCTTTATATCCATAATGCGTTCTATCTTTCTCTTACAGATCTTGAATTTGGAATTCATATATATCATACATCTCTTTTACAAATCATGTTTGATTTCGATTCTCGAATGGGTTTCCCAACCACTTGATTTGAAGATCTTTGTCGAATTTTCATTCCCGATGTGTATATATATATATATGTTGAAAATCATTTTTGACATATGGAGCATTGGATTTCATTCTTTCACATTCATTGCCAAAAAGAAACAATCACAAAAGGGGCTGTACGCAGCCCTTTCTTTTTATTACAAAATCAAACACAAGCAAACAAACAAACACAAACATGGGTGCAATCATAGACAACATGAAAGAACAAATTAACACACATTCTCACGCTCATATGCTTATATATATATATATAAGCATACCCATATTGGATGATGGTTCATATATATTCAATCGTTCACTTGCCACAGCCTTTGTAGCAGACGCATTGACGAAGCGGCCATAATCCAACACAAGCGCCCCGTTTATACGCGTAGGCGTATGTGCATCTACGGTTGCAATCACTGCAAGACGTACCATCTCTGAAGTAGGTCGAGACTTCACAGGATAGAGATGCTCCTGTGGTTCATGCCAAAATAAATAAATAAATAAATAAAGGTAAAACATGATGTATGTTTCAATATTGGCGTGAGGATAACAACCAAGATAAAGTGTCACAACGAATGTAAGTAACCCTAGACATTCCCTTTGCATGTGAAGAAAAATAACATTATGCACGTGGGATCAAAACCATTGAAGACTCGAAATGCTTGTATATTACCGATGAAGAGGGTGAAGAAAACAATGAAGATGAAAGCATTCTTCCCAAGGGTATTAGCCATCTCTCTCTCTCTCTCTCTCTCTCTCTCTCTCTCTCTCTCTGCTTATGGATCTTGTTGAAGTGATCAAGTCTTACAGTGTTACGGTATTTATAGGAGTATAGGGTTACATTATCATAGCCATTTCTCTCTCTTCGTTAGCAAATCCCCAAGAATCATGAGGATGTGTGATCGTTAAGTGTAAAACAAATGATTAAGACTGGATCTAAACCCCCAAAATGCGTTAAAAACACTTATTAATCACGTGCTTAATTTTTTTAATATCAGAATATCAATTAGATATATGGTTGGCGACGTGTGATCCATCTGTACTATGGTACATTGGTACTATATAGATAAAATATTTAAGCTCGTGTACCACACGTTTAATATATTAAAGAAAAATATATATATCAAATCTTGGACGTGCGCAGCATGATCCCTTCCAATTTTTAAACTTCAAGTAAATTGAATCATTCATCATTTATCTCAGTAATTTTTTTTTAAAAAAAAATCAAACTGTGTATTTATATATAGCCTTTTTTTTCATTGTACAACATTTATAAATGGTTTATTATTTAACATTAGATAATTCCGACAATGGAAATTTTTTTCATACATGTTGAGAGTATTACTATATGATTTGTTCTCCGAATTTATAGAATTCAGAAGTTCGCCAATAAATAATGCAGTGGACAGACTGGGTATGCTTTACTAATGATGTGCATAATGTTTGAAATCGTAAATGCTTAAATTTTTGTTAGAAAAAAATAAAAATAAATAAGAGAATATAAAAACTGTCAAAACTTATAAAACATATGAATTAAGATAAAATTTTAAGAAATGTTATCATTTTTTTTAGAAAACATTATTTTGTTTATACCCCGATAAAAAAAAATCAATAACATACACTTTTAAAATACAGTAAAACCGGAAATTTTCTAATTATTCCTTTCATAACAGTATAATTTTCTATAAAAGTTTATTCTGGAAAACGCTTCTAATCTCGAGAATGAACATTTTTTTTATATTTTTTATACCTTACATATAGACACACCTCATTAATTTTATATCATAGTAAAATCTAAAAAAACAACTTTCAAGTGAATCCCAATTTCCAAACATTATGCCATGCACAATCGGATAGCATCGGAAATGATGTACAATCCAATAAAATCCAAATCATCATAATGTGATCATTAATTATAAAAAGATTTAATAAGATTGGATCTAAAATTCGAATAGATGAATACATCTACAACCCAATAAATTCAAATCAACTATATCTATATATATATTCATGAAATCTATATAAACACTTGTTACATTCCACAATTCTTCAAACCTAACAAAAGCTACGGTGAGGTGACAACAATGGCCGAAGCAAGAACTTGAACGCTACAATAGTTTGCATGAGAGAGGTTTAATTTGATACTTTAACTGTTCAACCTATAATACTAACAAAAGGAAGCTTGACTTTATTAATCAATATTAGAGTATTTATACAAATGTGATAATCCTAATTATGTATACATGATATTACATATATACCCTCTTATACGCCCCCTCAAGATGGATCACCGGAGGTGACTCCAATCTTGACACAAAGATCATGAAATTGAGAACCGGATAAGGGTTTCGTGAGAACATCTGCAAGCTGATCAGAGGCCGAAATGTGTGTCACTCGAAGATCTCCCGACTCAACAAGACCACGAACAAAAAAATAGTCAAGAGCAATGTGCTTCATGCGGGAATGAAACACCGGATTCGCAGTTAGATAAGTGGCTCCAATATTATCACAGTAGATGACCGGTGTCAAGGAGGATGAGAAACCAAGTTCCGAGAGAAGCGAGGCAAGCCAACGAACCTCGGCAGCTGTCGAAGCAACGGACCGATATTCTGCCTCAGTAGAGGACCGAGATAATCCCTTTTGTTTCTTCGAAGACCAGGAGATTGGATGGCTGCCAAGATATACAATGTAAGCACCGGTCGATTTGAAGTCAAACTTGTCACCCGCCCAATCGGCATCATAGAAGGCATGAAGCATGGAGTAGTTCGAGGCCGAGAAGAAGATACCAAGATCGCGAGTGCCAACAAGATAGCGGAGAAGGCGCTTAACAGCTTGCCAGTGTTCATCAGTTGGAGAATGCATGAACTGAGAGAGCTTGTTTACGGCAAAAGAAATGTCAGGGCGAGTCAAGGATAGATACTGTAAACTACCTACCAGCGCACGGTACTCAGTAGGATTAGACAGAGGAGATCCAGAGACAACAGTGAGGCGAGAAGACGACACCATCGGTGAAGTGACAGGCTTGGCTTCAGCCATGTGCGCTCGACCAAGAAGATCTGATATGTACTTACGTTGAGTAAGAAGCAACCCTTTCTCCGAACGTGATGCCTCGATTCCAAGGAAATAAGAGAGGTCACCAAGATCCTTGATGGAGAAGCGGGAAGCGAGATTCGAGATGAAGGACTGGACACGTCGAGGGCAATTGCCTGTAACCACAAGATCGTCAACATAAACAAGCACACATAGTCGCACCTCAGACGTGATGAGTATAAAAAGAGATGCATCGGCCATTGAGTTCTGAAAACCACTAGATAACAGAAAATTCCGAAGCTCCGAATACCAAGCCTGAGGTGCATGTTTAAGACCGTAGATAGCCTTTTTAAGTTTGCATACAGATTGAGGAGAAGTCGCATCAACAAAACCCGGAGGTTGAGCCATATAGACCTCTTCAGTCAGAGATCCCTGAAGAAAGACATTATTGACATCAAGTTGTCGTAAAGGCCATCCCTGAGAGACCGCAAGGCTTAGAATAACTCGAATCGTAGCTGGTTTGACAACTGGACTAAAAGTCTCGTGATAGTCGACGCCAGGACGCTGATGAAATCCCTTGGCAACTAGTCGTGCCTTGTACCGATCCACAGAACCATCAGGTTTGCGCTTAATGCAAAAAACCCACTTGCAACCCACAACATTCGAAGCCTCTGAACTCGGTACAAGATCCCAAGTGTGGTTGCGGCATAAGGCCTTGTACTCATCATCCATAGCCGCACGCCACCGAGAGTCCTTGAGAGCATGAGCTACCGTCGCCGGCTCTATATCCGAAAGAGAGGATGAAGATGTAAGGGCATACTTCTTATTCGACTTCGAAATGTTGTTCTTAGAGCGTGTGTTCATCGGATGAATATTGCAAGGAGCAGGAGCAGCATGTCCAACGTCAGGGGCAAGCGCAATGGAAGGTGATGATGATTCGGTGGGCTCCGAGACGTCGGGCAAGGCAGGTGGTGAAGGACCGGAGCTCAGGGACTGAACTGAGGATGAAGGAGTGAGTGGCGGCCTGAAACTAGACACGGGATGGACAGGAGGACCAAGACTGGAAGACGACTCGGACTCGACCATGGTTTGAGGCAAAAGGCGAGAGGGTTGTGAGAACGGGAAGATAGACTCAAAAAACTGAACATGTCGAGACACATAGACACGAGATGAGACCGGATCTAAACACAAATAAGCACTCTGAGTGAGCGAGTATCCGAGAAAGACACACGCTTTGGAGCGGGGTTCTAGTTTGTGAGATGTATACGGGCGAAGCCACGGATAACACAGACAACCAAAGACCTGAAGTTTCGCATAGTTCGGTGGAGAAGAAAAAAGACACTCAAAGGGTGATGACATGTGTAGAATTTGCGTGGGCATACGGTTGATGAGATAAACCGCGGTGGTGAATGCATAGGACCAATAAATGACGGGTAAAGACGCATGCATGAGTAAAGACAAACCCGTCTCGACAATGTGACGATGACGACGCTCAGAAATGCCGTTATGCTCGGGAGTATGTGGAGGGGTGGTAAGGTGAGAAATGCCGTGAGATGCAAGAAATGACGACAAGGCAGTAAACTCACCGCCATTATCAGAATAAAAGGAAGTAATTTTACAATTAAACCGATTTTCGACAAGGGGTTTGAACTTTTCAAAGATAGAACGAACATCAGATTTTCGTTTCAAAGGATAAAGCCAAGAATATCGTGTAAAGTGATCCACAAAGAGAACATAATATTTAAATCCATCAACCGAAAGGATAGGTGACGTCCAAACATCAGAGAAAATAATTTCAAGCGGTTTCGAGGAATGAAGAGATGAAGAAGAAAAAGAAAGTTTACGGCTTTTATTACTGTTGCAAGAATGACAAACAAACGAAGAAGACTCCCGAGACAACGACGACTCAAACTTAGACAAGACACTCTTTAAAATAGGTAAAGCAGGATGACCTAAACGGGAATGTCAGTCGGACAAAGTGGTCTTGGAGCTAGAAAAGACTTGAGGAGACACACGACTGGGAGAAACAGACGGCCACTCATACACTCCATCTTTACTTCGACCGCGAAGGATTGGCGCCCCCGTGCTGCGATCCTTCACCTGAAATTCAGACGAGAAAAATTCCACCGAAACATCATTAGCAGTACATAGCTTGTTTACTGAGATTAGATTATTACACATCCGAGGAACACAAAGAACATTATCAAGGATAACCGAACGAGATGCAGTAGGGATAGAGAGAGAACCAGTGTGGGTGATGGAGAGACCCGAACCATCACCTACAACCACATCTTCACCACCGGTATAAGGGCTGTGTAGAGATAGGTTGTACAAGTCCGTGGTAATGTGATGTGAGGCGCTGCTATCGATGAGCCATTGTTCGGCTTCATAAGGAGAATGAACAGCCGCATGAGCCTGAGGTTGCCAAGGACGAGGCGACGGTGACCAAGACTGCGAGTTCGCCGAGGAAGCAGAAGCCGCGACAAGACTGAACTGCGGACACCGGCTCGCACTATGGCCAAAAACACCGCAGGCCTGACACTTTCCCTGATATCCTCGAGGCTGTGAGAAGGAAGTGTTACCGGGATGCCAAGACTGATGACCAGAACCACGAGAAGAAGACCGTGAATCTGGACGAAACGATGCTCTCGGACCAGACCGAAACTGCGGGCGGTGGCCATGATGATGCATTGGACGAGATCTGGTGGATGTAGAGTGAGCTAAAACCGGAAAGGAGTCGACGGATACAGAAGCCGACACGAGAAGGCCTCATGATTGATGAGTTTCTCATGCAGCTCACCAAGAGGAATAGCAGTATCCCGAGCATTGACAGCATCAACAATCGGTTTGAATTCATCAGGCAACCCTTCTAAGATTGCTTCGAGAATATCTTCATGATCCATCGGTTTCCCGAGGAGAGCTAATTCATCAGCCTTGGTGGTAATAAAGCGAAAATAATCACCAACCGATTGAGATCCTTTGACACTGCGTCGCAATTGATCGCGGAGTTGAAGGAGGTGGCCTCGAGAAGCTTTGCTGTATGTGTCGGCTAGTGTGTTCCACGCTGCACGAACACATGAGGAACGAGCAATAAGCGGTTGAAGGTGGACGAAGATCGTGCCGAGGAGAGTACTGAAGAGCATGTGATCTTGTTGCTTCCAAGGAACAAAAGCGGGATTGTCTTGGCTGATCCCATCAACAAGGAGTGTGGGCGCTGGAATAATAGTTGAGTCATCAATGAAACATACGAGATTGTGAGCCTCGAGAAGACTTTTGACTTGAATGCTCCACGTGATATAATTGGAGTTGGATAATTTGGTGATGTTGCTCATGTTGACAAAGAGGAGAGGAGCGGCTGCTGTGGTTTCGTAGGATCAAAGGTCTCGACTGTCTCAGTCGGACGAGCGGCGGAGGTGGCATCGGAGGACATGGCGGCGCCGGCGACTGCAGCAAAAAGGATCAGAAAACCTTAGGGTTTGAAAAGCTCTGATACCATATAATACTAACGAAAGGAAGCTTGACTTTATTAATCAATATTAGAGTATTTATACAAATGTGATAACCCTAATTATGTGTACATGATGTTACATATATACCCTCTTACAACCTACCGACAATGATTGAAGGTAACAAGGAGTATGGGCCATGCAGGACGTGTGATTTCCTCCTCCACTCATCTGCTTCGATCCAAAAAGCCAATAATTACTAATGTGGAACCCATCGTTTTCACATATAAATTTCGACACCATGACTTTCATTTTCGTAAACAAGCAAAGGCCGCATAAAGAAAATAGTCCAGAAAGATGGCGAAGCCTATCAAATCTGCTCTTGTTTTCGCCGTCTTGCTCATCGTTCTCCTTGCAACTGGTAAGCCATGCTGTACATACAGATATACATACATACATACATTACATACATGTATACATGTGTATATGATTCTTTGGTTATATATAGAGGTGCAAAGGGCGAAGGGATCATACTGCCAAAAGGAGTTGCCCAGCGACCAAGTGTCGTGCTCGGAAGCAGCGGAGAAATGTTACGCGGCGTGCGAATCTCTCGGATACGAGGATGGGGCCTGTTTGCCGGTCCATACCTCTGGCGAGACATGCGTCTGCATAAGCGGAGCTTGTCCGAGCAAGAGCATTATATGAGACAAAAAAAATACTCTAAGCTATATATATGTATGTATGCGTGTGTGTCTCTGTAGTTTGGTTATATAAACTCGAAATAAATAACGAGGAAGATGAATCGGCTGATGTTCTCTTCTCTGTCTATGGATATTGTGTTATGTATTTGGCAATGTATATGTCTTTACATGGTGATGGTGTTGAATTTCATAATTAGTATTATAACATTTGATGGAGCATTAAATTTTGTACCCATCTCTTAATCCTTTTTGGTAATGTTATATATCAGAGAGTGTTTACAAAAAAAAAAACACATTAAATATTATATGAGACAAAAGCATTTCTCTCTACGATTTAACATCCAAGATCAATAATGTGAGTTTTTTTTTTATTGGACCGACATTAAATAATGACGTTGATCATCTGCTATTTCATTCGCAGACATGCCTAAACAAACACATTCGGACCGGTTATTGAGCCAAACCGGCAATAACCAGAAATCTCTAGTTGAAACGGAAGCTTTCTCGTATCTTTCAGAAACAAATGGAAAATAATAAGAATAAATATTTTTTTAAAATGTACCAAATTGAATACAAAATGCGAGTGTAAGTCGATGTGGGTAACAGCTGTCTATCCGCCGTAGTCTTATGATTTCCTCGCCCCACGTGTCCCATCAGCTTCGTCTTCAACCTCTTCGACGTAAATAATACACACATGTTTTATGTAAATACTACCGCAGAAACATATTCTATTTATTTATTTATTTATTTATTCATTCATTTGTTAATATGTTTTATTTAAATACCAACGGTGGTGGCAGATTGTGCAGACAAGTTGGCTTAAATTCCAAATTCGTTTTTTCTTTTAAAATAAGTCCCTTCCCTTTTTGCCGCTGCTTATGAAAAATATAGGAATGGAAAAAAATTTAGTTTATGGTTTATCCAAGAATATTATTGTTTGGATTTATATATAAAATTAATAAAAAATTAAATTAAATGGAATCATAATTTTATATAAAATCGACTAGATAGTTTAAAAAAAAATAAAAATCAAATCAAAATTAAACCGAAACAAAAATTTAACGAAAAATATCCATTCTAGTGAATGCCAATCACGATCCCATAAAACCAAAGTTCTTGCTTTTCTTTATTTGATTTTCCAACTTTTTATTTACAAGACAAATATTAGATCGAAATAATTGATTATTCCATGAGTTTTTAGTTTTGCTTTGATTGAATCCGTACGAGAACGACCATTACCAACTTTTGTCGATTATTTTGCCAAGATAGCTTTTTGTGTAGGTTTTAATTATGTGAAGTTATGCCACTGAGATTGTTACACGTGATAAAATATTGTCAAATTTGTCATACAATGAAATATTCTTATGATGGAAATTTGGGATAAATATACAAGTTGCTTCCATTTGTCAAGTTTTTTTTTAAAAAAATATTTTCATCCTTTTATAAATGTATTCTGTTTTCCACTGTTTTTCTTTATTTTATAAATGAGACTATTTTAAATTAAAATTCTTACAAAAAAAACAAAAGAAAATTCTCATTAATTCCAATTTTATTTTATTGCATGAAATTCCGCCTAAGTATCTCCTCCAAAGTGGAATCCCTAATGCTAAAAACAATAAATTTTTTTTGGCTGTTCGTCAAGTTGCAAGAACCCTCCTCACTCGCTTTTCTTCTATATATGCAGTCTCCCAACTAATCACAGCCTCCTCCTCTTTTTCCCTCTCCTCCTCTCCTTCCTTCTCCCCCCGATTTCCTCCATTTGCAGGGTGGAGAGTAACGTTGAGGTATCATCTCGTTTGGGTGTTTTCCCTCTTTCTCCGAAGGGGGGGGAAACGGAGAGGTGAAGAAGTTGCAGGAGAAATTGATAAAGGAGGGAGAAAAAAACACAAATCTTGATGCTGAATCTGTTGTTATTGATGTTTGAGATACATGTCTCCGATTCTCAGTGAAATCCTCCTCTCTGGGTTTATGGTAAACTCCACAATCAGGCGCAGGACTCATCTTGTTCAGTCCTTCTCCGTCGTCTTCCTCTACTGGCTCTACTATGTCTCATGATTTCTGAAGCGTTTCCCCACCATAAAACCCTAGTTATAAGTAATAAAAAAAAAAGAACTCTGAATAACTAATCAAGCGTGTTTCGAATTTCCCCTTGTTGTGTTATATCCTCAATCGTGTTTTTTCTCATCTGGGTCCTGCTTAATCCCCCTAAAAACCCATAAAAATCTCTCTTTCACCCGTTTGGATCACAAAGCGGCAAACTTTTTTTACTCTGAGTGTGCGTGATTGATGAAGTCGTCGTCATCGACGTCGTCAGATGAGAACAACGATCTGCAGGAGGTGATGGAGCAGAGGAAGCGGAAGAGGATGATATCGAACAGGGAATCAGCGAGGAGGTCGAGGATGAGGAAACAGAAACTCCTGGATGATCTGACGGCTCAGGTCGCTCAGCTGAGGAAGGAGAACCACCAGATCGTGACAAGTGTCAGCATCACAACTCAGCATTATCTCACAGTCGAGTCTGAGAACGCTGTTCTTAGAGCCCAACTCGACGAGCTCAAAAACAGATTAGATTCTCTCAACGACATCATCGCATTGGCTAACAACAACAATGGCTTCTATGGTGTGTGTTCGAACCATCTGGATCATTCGGAGGCCGATGATTTGCTCATGAACCAGATGAACATGAACATGTTCTACCTGAATCAACCTCTCATGGCCTCTGCAGATGCATTACAGTACTGACTGTCGACCAAAAGTTCTCGAATTCCCAAAATGGGCCATCAATTTTTTTTGTCGGAATTCAGACATGATGAAGAGAGAGATGGGTCTGTTTATCTTTCTTTTTTTTTTTGGTCTTTTTCAGTGATCTTTGTTTAGAGGTTAATTAGGGTTGGGGATCTTAATCAGTGTGTTGGAATAAAGGCTCTCTTGTAGTATAAATGGTATTTGTTTTCTTGGTTTTATATTTAAAGATATGTTTCGTTTCGTTTTAATTAAAATGATCATAAAATTATAATTATATATGCTGCTTGTATTTAAGAGTATATTATGGATCATAGATATTATATAAAGAGTAATAATTTGATCAACAAATATTTACTATTTATATCGTAATAACTATCAAGCTTGAATGTTCAAAGGATAATAAATATTTATTCTTTTTAGCTCGGATTCGAATCTTCATCTGGGAAAAAAACATTTATATTGGACTTTTTCGATTACCAGTAATAAATATATATTCTTTTCTAATTCGGATTCGAATCTTCATTTGAGAAAAATCATTCACGTGGGAAATGTAATCGCATAAAAAAATTTCTGAATTTACGGATTATTAAAAAAAACATGAAGTTGTGGGTTGCATCTTAATGCAAACCAACATTTTACATTTGTATATATATCGAATTATCTCAATAAGTTGTGGGAAATATTTTACATTTTACATTCAAGTTTGATACTATCAAGCTTGAATGTTCAAAGGATAATAAATATTTATTCTTTTTAGCTCGGATTCGAATCTTCATTTCGGAAAAAAACATTCATATTGGACTTTTTTTATTATCGGTAATAAATATCTATTCTTTTCTAATTCGGATTCGAATTTTCACTTGAGAAAAATCATTCACATGACATTTTCCGATCACGTGGGAGATGTAATCGGATCAAAAAAAATTTCTGAATTTACGGATTATTACAAAAAAAACTATGAAGCTGTGGGTTGCATTTTAATGCAAACCAACATTTATATTTGTATATATATCGAATTATCTCAATACGTTGCTTTCCGTCGATCTCTTAAAAAGCTAGGAATATGTCATGGAAAGGCGAAAAAAATATTTAAAAAAGAGATAAAATATAATAAATGGAACAAGAGTTGGTTAAAAAATAAATAAAAAAGAGCAACAAATTATAATCAATCTGGAACAAACGCATGTGCACGGAATAATATAATTATTACGGTTCAAAAAAGATTTTTTTAAACTCTTAAATATATTATTGTAACACATGTGGTATCAGTCAGATCTGCCTGATCAAGTCTTATTTCAAGGTTTCTGTCGGTTCATTACATTTATATACAAGAAAAGGCACATATTATTAGCATATATATAACTCGATTCACAATTCATTATTAGTTTTAATCATTTAAACTAATTCATATTAAATTAATGAAAATTAGTACTATATTATGCTCTGTGTTTTTACTAAAACAAAAACGAATATTTTTTACATATATAATATTTATTTTCCTAAAATGATCATATTTGTAACCATAAGATATATTGGGGAGAGAGAGAGAGAGGTGCATGTAGCTTTCTATTTCGTATCAGGTTTCTACCATATAGTAATTTTTTTTTTCTATTTTCTTACTCCCCCAACGACCAAAATAATTATATTTTGTATTGTTCTCATTTCTCCGGTTAAATTTCGTGTGACCATTAATTTAAATCAAGCCTGTCATCTGATTAATTTAGAGTAATTTATTTTTGTGCATAGTGATTAAGATGCTAATAACAACACGTTTTTGCACTGCAAGGCTAATTGAACGAGGCTAGGGACTAGTAAGCAACTTTATATATATATATATATATATATATATATATATTGCAAAGCACGTATGCGGTTCTTCACAATAATTATTATTATCTACATTTTCCTGTATATTTAGACTAAACAAAGCCCAAGTAATGCATTAATCAAATTTTTATTAAACAAAACTAATTAAAATTTTAAATTGAATCTAAACTGGATTTAAAAAACATAAAATTAATTTTAAAAATAAATGAAAACTAAAAAAAATGTAAACATTATTTGATCTTTACTATAGTTCCAATAGCATCAAAATTTAATATAGAATAAAATCAAATAATATTATATTTAAAAAGCTAAAAATTTTAAATTTAAGAAAATGAATCTAAAATCTCCTGAATTTACTTGTAAATTCCATTTGGACCAAAGCAAAAAACCCGAGCGCAAGAGAAAAAGCAAGCAACATAGGAAAAAAAGAGAGCAATAATTATTAAAAAAAAATTATAATGACTCGCTTCAAGTGAAGAGAGCACACATGTTTTTGTCAACTAGCGTCACATTTTCTGTTCTCTCCACACGTAACGTAAAAAGGAGCATTCAAAAGAATACAAAATTTTAAGGTTGTCAGTCTCATTTGGTGTTTGTCGCTATGTATAAGGTGTCGTCTAATTTGTAATTAGGGTTTCCGTAAGCTAATTTTGCAACCTCTATTGGCAGCATCTATTAAGCATAGTTAGGATTTGATTATCAACCTATAAAAATAGAGCGAGGTTGAGGAAATAAGAAGATTAAGCAATTAATTATCCAAATTTAAACACTGAATTATCGTCCTTTTTTACTTAGATTATGTATTCGATTCCACTAATAGAGAAAAAAGAATACGATTAATTGCGTAATTAAATACTGATTCCAGACATAGAATATTTAATTAGACTAAAAATGCAATTCACCTTCTAGTTATAAAAAAAAATTATGGTCCTTTTAAACCCGCCAAATGTTGATTTACGAGACTATGTATTGTACCCCGGTCAACATTTTTAAAACCGAATTATGTATTTTTAACCAAAATTATGTAGTTTTTTTTCTTAAACCTAATATACTCTCCGAGTTTGAAGTTATTATATAAAAATAAAAATATATTCTATAAAGAATATTTCATTTTAAGTCCGCTCTGATATAAATAATATTTTTTATGTCTTAAATGAAAGAATTCCAAAGTGGCTTTCAGACTCCTTTTCTATTATTTTATTGCATCAATTGCTACCAATAATCTCAATAAAAAGAAAAAAAGAAAAGAAAAGATGGGTTTGCATATACGTTATTTCCCCTTTAAAATGCATAAAATAAGAATATATTTTATATAATTATAAACATTGTTAATATTCTCATAATTTCGTTCTCTTATTATCTTTAATGTATATATATACACACATTCAATAACAATCTAATTTCTCCCCAATCTCGTCACATAACCGCACGGTTGGTTGGCATGGCATAGAAAATTATATAATATTCTATTTTAAATTTGTGGGATGGATACCGCTACTTTTTTTTAATATAAAGTTAGCATATATTCTGCATATATGCTTGATTCCCTAAACCCAAATTTGGGTGGCATAAAACATGCTCTCATCGTGGGTTCAAATCCAAGCGTGGGGGGCATTCACATGGACTTACCCGGTCCTCTGGGAGATGTAGTCGGGCCAAAGACCCGATGAACTTCCGCATTATAAAAAAAAAATGTTAGACAAATGTAGAGAGTATCAATGTGTAAGTGTATAGGAGGTTCGGTGTATGGTAATTTAATTTGTATTTTTTTTTTGGTAATGAATTTAATTTGCATTTCTCATTCTAGGGCTCTCCATAAAAGGACATATTTTTTAAATGGGCAGTCAAAAACCAATATGAACCTTTGTTTGCGTTTTTCACAAGTTTACGTGGATTTTTCAGATATATAGATAGATAGGGTTTAAAAAAGATTCTTTAAAAAATTAAATTTGATAAATCTTATGGCTTACATTACGACTAGAAACTAGTACACAACTTTAAATTATTTATTGTTAGGGCCTCAAACATTTTCGTATCAGAGGCCCAAAAAATATTTGAGACGACACTCGTTCCTTATCATATAAAGATAAGTGCTGTTACTTATTATTATATCAAGGACCCCCTGATTTGTAGATAAATAATGTTAAAATATCCGAAAGTTTTAACCATTCTCCAAGTAACACAGGTAATATTTTAGAGAAAAAAACACAATATGAAAAAGGCCCAAAATAAGATTATTTATATTGGATGTGAATGGTCCATTGGGCTCTTACTGGACCTTACACCTACGATGAGCCTTTTCTTGGATAAAATGTGTGTATATGAACGGCTGTGATCAGTTTTAATTTGATCGAAAGGCTCAGATATGATCTGCAGATCAACGGCTGAAAACGAGTTGATTAGAAGAACTTCTCTCTCTTGCTGGTTCTTTTGGTGTTCCGAACTCCTCCGGTTTTTTTTTAGCTTTGTTGGCAGATTTTCATTTTGAGAAAAAAAAAGGTTCTTTTTTTTTAATGATGTTTGGCATTTCGGATTAAGATTTTCACAACCCTAATGAACTTTCATTTCACATTAAAAAAAAGGATTTTTTTTTCAACAAAGGTGCACGAGATTCGATCGGGAGTCCATGGAATAGTTCTCGAAGGAAAGAAAAAAAACCAATTTCGTCATACACATACTGATTACTGACCACAGAAACCATACACAAATCCTTGCATCAACCGACCGAGATTTCAGAACTGGTTTCACTGAGGACAAGAACCCTTGCTTTGGCCATCCTCCTAGTTCAGGGCTTGACCTGTCGTGGGTTCATCTGGGTTCGTACCAAACGGTCCTTTTTTGCTGCTGACGACAACCATAGATGGTGGCGGGAGCAACCCGGCCCTGAAAAGGATGCGTTCGACTGGATCCGTTGGTTGTGCTCCTACTGATAACCAGTACCTGCATTAACCCGCAATTTTGAGGATGGAGAGAGCAATCAAAACGTCGGTTGGGTAATTGGATGCAACACCAAACATATGAGTATCAAGCTTCTTTCGAACAATTTAGCATTTTGAAGATTTTCCAAAGCTTAGCAACAGAGATCGTAACAATCCGGACAAGGAACATGAAGAGGATGCAATGTTGCTAAGAGATTAGGAAACTATATGATCAATGGCGTTTCAACATGGGTTCCTCTACATCACTCAATGATTCAGTCGACTGCCATGTCAAAGAACTTATCTCGAAGATAAACCAATATGTAGCTTCTTTCACAAAGCATGATCCTTTCAGCTTTGAAAACCGGTAAAAGGCTTCTATCAGGTCAAAAATCTAGGAGCAAAGGAGACGAAGACAATCCTAGCAATGGACTAAAATAGCATACTACTACTATACCAAAGTAATGTATTCTCAAACACAAAGAGTCCACCAAAGAATCAAACAAGCAACAATTTAGCTCAGAAAAATGCTTAAGAACTGATTGGCATCAAGACCGCAAGGATTGGCTTTCAATCCCTGGGAAAAGGAAAATGATCGAGGAACAAGAAAAGACAGTCTAAGGCGCTAAGCAAGCCATATATATACCATTCCATGCCCGATTCTATATGTTCTTCGCCTTTTCGACAACACAAAACCAACTTGTTCAAGCAACTACCCATATCACAATAACAGTTCAATTCTTCATAGTCACCATCAGATTGAACTTTCGGGGTAGTGTTCAGGGGAACCCAACCACTATTCGTGTTTCAGTAATCACCGAACAATCATGACCACAACATCTGATAGGCACCCAAATATGAACATACATACACAAAAAGGCCTGTACATGACACATATGTGGAAGAAATGAAAATCATCCAGGAGAAACTACAGAAAGATAGATTTTCAAACCATAAAATGAAACGAAAGTTCGAGAGCATACTTGACTCTGTCATATTTGAGAGACACTCTTTTGCCCTCCTCTTTACCTGGAGAGACACAGGAAAAAACCACGCAGATTCAGATATACCCAATACATCGATATACATATATATAAGTTCGCGTTCCGAGAGAGAACCTTGCAACGGATCAAAAAAACCTAAGACTTCGATTTGCTTGCCGTCTCTTCGCGATTTGCTATCAGCGGTGACAATTCGAAAGAAAGGCCGGTTCTTGCAACCGAACCGCATGAACCGGATCTTCACCGCCATTTCTGCTCTCTACTTAAGTAACGAAACAGTTAGATGGGAGAAGTTGATCGGAGCTGGTGAAGTGAGCGCGAGATTTAGGGTTTTGGCTGGGATTTTGGCTCTATGCGTATGATTGCCGAGGAAAACGGGATAAGGGAAAACAAACAATGCGTGCCGTTCTAAGGATATATAGAAGTACTACGAGACGTTTGATCTGTCTAGAAACGGTATGCCATGCGCCTCTCGATAACCGAAATTCTCCTCTTTGCGCTCGTGTTACTCTGTTGAACGAGAAAAAAAAAATCTTCTCCACGTCGCATTAATCTCAACCGTTGGATCAGAACTTGGGAAGAGAATGAGCACCATCCAACGGGCAACGTTGTTGACACAACGAAATGATCAACGGAGGAGGTGAAATGAAAGAACGTCTTGTCTTAAATAAATGCAAAGCCCACATTCGCCGTCGGATCTTCACACGATCCTAACATACATACATACATACGTACATACGTACATACACATACATACATATACATATATACATGCATATGTATGTACGTGCGTACATACACTCTTGCACTCGATACATATTGTACTTGAAATAAATTTGCTACGCTAAATAAAATTTGAACCCGAACTTAACTATAATTCCAATAAACAAAAAATAGCTCTGTTTTGCTTAATTAATTTGTTTGTTAATTGTGGGATTTAGGATTTTTGTAATTAATAAAGAAATAGTAAGTCGACCATATGTTAAATTGAAAATCTATAATTATTTAGGACATGACAGTCCATGTAGTAGCTGACGGTTTGTAATCATTGTTGAAATCCTGTTTTTTCTACTCTTTATGCATTTCAATTTCAATTAATTTATTTTGGTAAATTGGAAATGACTAAACACTTATCAGAGTTAAAAACATAATGTTTTTAATATATTACGAGGTCTCTTAAACGGCATAATAACAGACACCTATAAACCTTATATATTCAAAATTAGGGGTGGCCATTTCGGTTATTAACCGAATAACCGAATCGAACCGAACCGAATAAGAGCGGTTCGGTTCGATTCGGTTATTTGCTTAATAACCGAACGGTTGAGGAAGTTGAATAACCGTTCGGGTTCGGTTCGGTTCGGTTAATAACCGAATAACCGCGGTTAACCGAACGGTTATTGAGTTTTTTTAATATTTTAATTTTTATCCTCATTATTATTAGTATTATTTTTTTTATACTTCACTTTTAACCTTATATATTTCACCCAATAAACCATAAAATGTAATGTTTTTAATTTTTATCCTAATTATTAAAGTTTTTAGATTTTTTTATAATTTTATTTTACATGATTAATCATTTTGTGCATTTATTTAAATAGATATTTTGAAATTTATGTAGGATTAATAATTTTTTTAAAAAAATATATCATAACCGAACCGAACCGATCTAAAACCGAACCGAATAAATCGAAAAATATAACCGTTTGGTTATAATTTTATTATGCAAAAACCGAGCCGAACCGAACCGAAACCGAACTGAACCGAACCGATTAAATCTATATAACCGTTTGGGTATGATTTTTTTATAACCGAAATAACCGAATCCGAAATAACCGAACCGAAAACCGAACCGAAACCCGAAATGACCACCCCTATTCAAAATAATCCCATTCATTTTGGGTCAGCATACAACAAAACAGTAAAAAGTTTTTTAAAAAACTAAAACAAAAGTGTTGAACCATTTATACAAACCATTGAGATTAGAGTTTAAATATAATTATAAAAATAAAAACACACGATTTTTAATTACCATTCTGATTCAGATCATTTTTCACTACAAGTAATGTAATGATATTCGAGTATCATATGGCTTCTTTTTCATATTACACATAAATGAAATCGCTTCTTACTAATTATTTCCTATCTTAAACCGCTTACACACACACACACACATATATACCCATTTACTAACAAATAAAATAAAATATAATACACCTATTTAGGAGCATTAAGTACTCTTGGACGGCTTTGACTCTCTCTCTCTCTCTCTCTCTCTCTCTCTCATCACCTATGGCTTGGACTGATCAATCTCCGGCAAGTAGCGGGGGAGGCTCCGCCGTCAGGAGCAGACTGAACCCGGAGGCGGCCGTATTCATACCAAGTATCCCAGTAGAACTCACCGTCCAAAACCACTTGTACTGGCACCAGCAATACTCCCCGCCGCCGTACTACGCCACCTCACCGGCGAGGATAACTATTCAAGCCCCCGTCTCATGTATTCCACTCTACCACCACCCACATGGTAATTACTTTATAAACCCTAGACACTACGCCGCCGTACAACCACCGCCTCCGCCGCCGCAGCTCCCCCACGATCACCACATCACCACGGCGTCGGCGATGACAATCGAACCGGACCCGAGTATCCGGAGATGCTTTGCTGGGATGAGATGTGGTCGGGTTGGTGATTCCGGGCATGCCCGTGGTCGCGGTCGCGGTCGCGGTCGCGGTCGTTGGGGTACGAACCGACGAAGAACGTGGTGGAAGTCTGATGTTACGACGGTGATGATTCGTAACATACCCAATAAATATACGTACGTGCATCAAGACTTTCTTTTGTATGTTCATATTATCTTGTGTAGTTATTTCGTATCCATGCATCTTCTTTAAAGGGCGTAACCCTAGTTCGTATCTCAATGTGTACGTGTATTGTATATGTGTATATACGTTACCCTGTGATTGGTGGGTCCTCTTTTATTTCAGGCGAGAGCTTATAATTGAGTTCTTGGACAAGCATGTCCAAGAAATGAACGAGGAGGAGAAAGTGGAACTCCAAAGGTCCGGTCGGAATGAAGCGAAGGACTTCGTGTTCTCGGCATACGATTTCTTGTATCTTCCCATAGATTTCAAGTGAGTTTGATTTCCTTTCTATGTCTATGCATTTTGATTCTGATCATCTTGTCAAGTGAATATATGTATATATCGGACTCTATATATAACCTTGCAAATAAATCAAGATCTTCATCGGAACAAATGAAAAAAAAATATAGATCGGGTACGTTTGTGTCCCATGGAACCGGGGCAGTTTCGATCTATGTGAATCATTACACTATTAGTAGAGAAATAAATGCTAGCGATCTTGGAACTCGAGGTCAATGATTATGTACACAAAAGCCATATTGCCGTATTGATTGATGCTTAATTCAAAAGAAAAAGACAACAATGTCAATGAGCGTTGATTATAAAAAAAATGGAAAATTAAAATAAAATGCATGGCAGGAGTGGGATGAACAAAGGGTATGCGTTCGTGAACTTCACAAAGGCAGCATCTGTGGGGAAGTTCGTGAAGGCATGCAACCATAAGCCATGGGATCTTTTCAATTCCAAGAAAAGACTCGAAATTGCGGCTGCTAGGATCCAGGTTTTGCAGCACTCATCATTACCTCCTTTACATATATATATTCATTAGGGTATTTATATACATATATGTGTGTGTGTATATATATATATATGCATGTGGATGTGTGTGTATACACGAACGCATAAATGAAGTTGTCATGCTGAACGTTTAATGGTATATAGTTGACGAATGAGATTTTAGCCATAACTCCTAGCGTTCTTTCTCTTCTTCTGTGTCATGTGTGTATATATATATACACAAATTGTTGTGTTACAGAAATCGTACAACTTAATACGTTGAAACAAGAAAAAATAAAACGAAGTTAGGGTTTCAATTACGTGTGATAGATAGCATGACGTGTTTTGAGTGTGAGTTAAGTCTGTAGAACCAAATCAGTCAGAAGATTTTATTATTTTTTTTCCTTTTTTATTATTTAATGATTTTAGATGTTGACATGTTCGTCGTCCTCATACACTCATACACACGGACATTGATATAATTAGGGCATACAAAAGCAACATATTATAAAATGTTGTATACCCTTTTTCTCTCTAAACCATATTTAGTGTTATAACTATGTTTCGTATTTAGGGCAAAGGTGAGTTGGTCCGACATTTCGAACGAATGGCTTACCCGCTGGAAGAGTATGCCGCCGTATACTTCACTCCTCACCGAAGCGGTCCGGACGACAGTGCCAAAACCGTCATTGTCGGAAATTGCATCAGATCCCTTGATCAGCGATCCATATGACATGCATACAATATGTGTATATATGCGCGTGTGTTGCAGGTCTGAAAACTAGAATAAAGTGAAGAAGGGGAACAAGAGGGATAGAGAGAGAGCTCACACAGCGAACCAAATCTAAGATCTTGCGTTTGGGATTTGGTTTGATGTGTGGGCTTTGAGTTTTGTTCCTCGATCTGTCTCTTTGTTTCCTTGTAGTATGTGGACAGAGTTTCCGTTTGTCTGTTGCACAACGTTAACGGCGTTTAAGAACAATCCTCAACGAGGTAGGTGGTTCGTAATCATATGTTCGATGCTGTATCTTTCGCGTAATGATAAAACGCGTTTCTCAATCGGACAAACAAAATTATTCTATCCTCAAATCCTTGTGAAGTGATTGAAATTCGTCAGAAAACGGTTGTTCGGTGCATGAGGAACAAAACTACATCAATTAATCCATATTTGTAGCATTCAAGACTGTCTTTATTGGTCTAATAGAAGTGTGATTTTTTTTTTGTAACAATGAGAACTCAGCCACATTTCTTCATCAGACGTGGTGATAAATTCCGACTCTATGTAATATCATGCAAACCAAGTGAAATAGATAAATCATCCAAAAGAATACAGACTTGATGGAGAGTGAAATCGAATCTATATTCAAAACCCGAAAATATCCTAAAATTTTAATTTACATGATTTTGTAGAGTTGAAAATAGCGTGATTGTAAGAGCCCACTCATTTGTAAGTCCACATTCGTTTTTCTTCAATTTATGCTTTGTGAAATGCATATGAAAAAAATATCATTTTTATTGGGACATCGGTTGTTGACGACTGCAAAATTACGACAATTCGAACGATTCAGATAAGTATCTACAATAAAATATTATTGTCAAGATCTGTGTCATCTCTAAAGTTTTGAGGTTATTAGAGGATGGTGAACTTTCATGATACAATGATCGCGTATTCAAGAGAAGCTTTTCCGAATACCAAACGAACTCAGAGAGAGATATGAGTAGAGATGTGAATGCTTAATGTTTTTTTTGTGATATGTGAAATAATCTAACTAAGATCTCTATTTATATACTAGTGGATGAAGTATCCCATATTAATTTGTAGAATCAATCAGATTTCTATTTAATATTATTTTAATTGATACTTAACATAATCAATAGATTTTTTATATATTTTATTACGATATGATTTTGTAATTAATTAAGAATATTCTCTCATTAATCTGCAGTTTTTTCATCAAGATTTCTAGAATCTTCTATGGACCGAATTTCTTACGGACTAGATCCGTTTTGATCAAATAAACTCAAATCCAACTTTGTAAGTTAATATTTGTAAGTTAATATTTCTTATTAGTGATCAATCACCATATATATATATATATATATATTTATTATTAAGAGTAGATATAAGGATATAAAAACTTCAGGAGTTCATTTAAAATTTTCAACTTTCCACATTGTAGCTAAGATACAAGATGTTGATAATACCGCATATCAGTAACTATAAAACCAATTGAATTTATTCGCCTTGAGGTCATTATATTTACATAAATACATTTATATTTTTGAAAAATGGTACCTCTTTTTAGATTTCATTTTTGGACAAGGTTTAATAAGGTGAACGTATATGTAACATATGATTCGATAATATTTTTCCGTTGCTACCATATATATGAGCCAATGAACATATGACCACCGTGAAGGCGTGAACATAGCATGTAAACAAGAAAGGATTACATTACAATTCATTATTTTTTATAATGAAATTTAAGGTTTGATTTGGAGTTGTCAAAATTGGTATTAAAATAATATATATATAAATTAATTAATTAATTAATTAATTAAAACGCCACGGAAAACTCATGGTTACTTTAGGAACTTCTTTTCCCATATTTTTCACTATTTAAAGGTGCAACTTTTGACCGAAGTCAAATACAAACCGAATATGACAAAATTAATCGGTTTCTTTTGGCTAGAGGTTATATATATTTTTTAATTTTTTAAGAATTATTTATATATTTTTATACTGAAAAGTGAGAAAAAATCTCAACTTGTAATTAGCTTATATTTAGAAGTTTAAATAGAATAGTTTCGGTTAAAATGTTTAGATACTTATTTTTATAAATAAAGAGTTTAGTAGTCTTGAATTCTTTTGGTTTGTTTCCTTTTACTTAAAAAAATAAAATAAAATCATGATAATGATGTGGTATATTTTTTTTTGTCAATTTTGTTTATTTTCAACCGATATTTTAATATATATTTTTTGGTAAAGTATATTTTTAATAAGTTTATTGGTCAAAATCGAATCCGGATGATATGTAGAAGCTTGTATTTCTATGGACGTGTGGTATTTATGTTTACCGTAGGAAAAATATTCTAAGTTCTAACTTTTATTTGAATGCTTTAGTTTTATTAAAAATACAATTATTTTAGTCACGACTATTAGGAAGCCTATATAATATTTTTCTTATTTAAAAATTCATATATTATATAAAATATAAAAATATCAAATAAAATAATAAACTTTAGAGGAAAAGGAAAAAATAAATAAAATTCGAACTGATCTATTAATAAGTATATGATTCATGTGTTCAACACTTCATACTTCAGATATTATAGTACATAGTGAATGTGAGTCAATATAATTTGTTTGTCGTGTTCTTACGAGACATTTAAGTATCAACATAAATTTTGTTTCATGCCCACATATAGGAGTGGACATATTATCCGAAAAACTGAACTAATCCATATCCGAATTAAAAAGTTGGATACCGAAATCTATAAATCGGATACATATATGGCTTATAAAATATTTGTCGGATACAGATCGGATACGAATATCAAAACTAAATTATTCGATATATCCAATCCGATTCGTAAATAGTTATGATTGTGGGGTCATTTTGAATAAAAATAAATAAAAACAGTAGATTAGGTTTTTTTTTTCTCCAAAGACGCCGTTTGTGTTTGTGGAAGTTATCATTTTCTTTACCTCATCCGCCTTTCTCAACTTATCTATTCATCTTTCTCTTTGAAATTAATTCATCAATTTGTTTTTTTATTCTTCATCTTGCATTTGAGAAATTCTTTACTGGAATTTCATTTTGATTCTCTGGTAAGTACATTTTGTGTTGACAGTCACATTCTCTCTTTCGTTTTCTTCGATTTGTTTACTTTATTGATTGATTACTGTCTTTCTTGACAGATTTTTCGCCAAAGATCCGGACAATCAATGGTCTAAGTTACAGACTCATCGTCTTCTAAGTTTTTGGAGATTAGCTTCTTTCAAATCATTTTGATAAAGGAAATCGATTTCTTTTTTCGTTCTTCTTCTTTATGGAAAACTAATAGAACGAGTGATTCTCCATGCCTGTCAATTTCTTTCTCGTATTGATCATGGCCTAGAACAAATTGCTACTTCTCTTTGTCTCTTTTCCTTTTTTCCAACACACAAAAAAAAATTCTAAACTTTGATTCATACTATCATAACTTACAGTGGAACTCATTTGTTCTTTTGAATATGTTGGTATGTGCTGAATTATGTACGTATTTGTTATTGACTTGGTTTAAGATGATTATGTTATATATTTTATTTGTGTTTTTTGAGATTTTTTAGTATTTTTATTTTTCATTTTTGTTATTTTTATGATATATACGGATATTTACGAATTTCACTAGTTTTTGCGAATATTTAAAATAACGGATATCCGAAAACTCTGGATCAGATACGAATAATAAAACTTAATATTAGATATGGATATAGATACCTAAAAAATTGCGGATATTCGATGCGTGTCCATCCTTACCCACCTAATCTAGGGATAGGTACGGGTCGGATACCTAAGAAAATCGGGTTATTTGGATTTGGATCTGGAAGGTTCAGTTATTTAATTATAAGATTTGTATCCGGTATTTGGGATTTACGAGTATTCAGATACGAGTATCCGAAATAATAATCGGGTACTCGCGGGTATCTAGATCTAGATTTATTTAAAAATAATAATATTTATATATAAAATTTCAAAAAATGAAGGAATTACTATAAAAATATTAGATAATAAAAGATAAATAATAATAAATTTAATTTTTTTGAGATAATATTAAAAACTATGAAATTATTTAACTTAAAACAATTATTTTTTATAAATATATTATATAAATATAAAATATAATTATTTATAATTATATATCCGTGGGAATTCGATTTTAAAAATTTTATTTCTGAATTTGGATCCAGATTGGATATTAAAAAATCTGGATTTAAATTTGGATTTGAAAAGTACGAGTAAACTCAAAATCGAAAATCTAGTAAACTAATATCCGACGCATATCCGTTTTTCGATTATTTATGCCCACCCTTACCTAAACCTCCTATTTATTATTATTTTTTTCTCACAAATAAACATCTTTATTTATTTATTTATATTGGATGATTAATAATAAATTTACTATGTATAAATGTAAAAGACATCAGTGTCAGCGCATCGTTTCCGATCTATAAGAAGGTGAGGGATTCCTGCCTCGTCTCACCTTTTTTCGAAATCTCCATTCAAAGTTGTTTGAATCCCGATCGTCAAAAGTCTGATTTTTTTGGGTCAAAAAGTTCCTGCATTGTCACTTCGAAATCGAAATCGAGATCCATAACCAGAGGAGGGAGAAGAAGAAGAAAAAATTTCCTCCGGTTTCTGAATCTCCAGCGATCAGAAGAAAAAAAATGAGGAACTTGGGGGCGATCCTGAGGCACCCAGATGAATTTTACCCGCTTCTGAAGTTGAAAATGGCGGCGAAAAAGGCGGAGAAGCAGATCCCACCAGAGCCCCATTGGGGTTTCTGCTACTCCATGCTCCACAAGGTTTCGAGAAGCTTCGCTCTCGTCATCCAGCAACTGGGTACCGAGCTCCGAAACGCCGTACGTATCCGTCCGTACATATGTGCGCGTGTGTATCGGTGTCCCTGTAGGTGTGATTGACGTGTTTGATTGTGGAGGTTAATGGGTTCGTGGAAGAATCCGAATGTCTGGATGTTATAATCCCTGTGGGTATGGGCGATATTTGGTTTCTTCCCTAAGTTTCCTTTTTGTTGCAGAGGTTAACCAACCAGCTTTGGTGTTTATTGGGATCCGTGTAAGATATAAAGTTGTTGTTTTCCGGTGAAAATTTGACGGAAATCTGTTTATATTGTTTGAAATTGATTCTTGATTTCATTTTTGCCATGTTTTGTTTGGATCAGATTTCATCTTTCTACATCGGCTTCCAAGCTCAGTTCTTTAGATATGAATGATATAAGCTTCTTGTAGTAATTTTACTAGGATCAGTGTAATGCAAACGCATTCCTTGTGCCATAGTTATATGCCATCCTCTACACGTGTTTCTTGCAGTACTTTTTTTTTTCTATAGGATTTGATGTCGTTTAATTTTTGTTCTTTTGTAGGTATGTGTGTTCTACCTTGTTCTCCGTGCCCTCGATACCGTTGGTTAGTGTCTGCTTACTATGCTTCTAACATAATCGAATATTTGATGGAGCTTTTGCATTTGCCATTTCCAAAATCTGCAGAAGTGGAGCGTGTTGATCTTCCCCTTTTAAAATGTTTTCTGTGTCGTGTAAATCTTCCTTCTTGATCACCCGGCATCCTTGAAGAAACTCATTGATGTGTTTCTCGGGTTGTCATGCCCTGTTGCTAATATGCACTGTTTCTATTCTACAGAGGATGATACGAGCATACCGACTGATGTCAAGGTTCCCATACTGATAGCTTTCCACCGTCACATATACGATCGTGACTGGCACTTTTCATGCAAGTCTCATGAATCTCCTGGCTTCTTTTTATTGCATATGGGGTCATTATTTGAGTTTTTGGTATGCTTACTTTATCTTCATTCCCCATTTAGGTGGCACAAAGGACTACAAGGTTCTAATGGATCAATTCCACCATCTTTCAGCAGCCTTTTTAGAACTTGAAAAAGGGTTAGTTCTTATATATGCTCTATGCAATTCCGCTCCTTTTTTATGTTGCTTGTGACTTGTGTACGTTTGGTTGATTTTTCACTTTTCTTATGTATGGAATTTGTCCAAGCTTTATTCAGCTTAAAGATTGTACTAATTTCCATTCTTTCCCCTAACTTAAATCCTTTGTATGTAAAGGTATCAAAATGCTATTGAGGATATTACTCGAAGAATGGGTGCAGGAATGGCCAAGTTCATTTGTAAGGAGGTTTGTGATGCACAACATTTTCCATAGTTTGATTTTATTATTGATTCATTTTCCACAGTATGGTCTCCGTTTCTGTCTAAAAAATTTCACGCTTATTATTTCTACGACAGTCGACTTTATTTCTGTACGGTACATGGATATTTCATGGCTGGATGATGTATTCGTATCCGCAAATTGAACGCAGCCCGAGTTTAAATGGATCTCGTGAAATTATTCATCCATTCAGTTTGGATATTTAGGTGTTTAGCTAGTATTCATAGTTATCGACATGGTTACATACGTGTAAATATGGAAATATTTTGGCACTGACCATTTTTTTTTCTGGTACATGACAGGTAGAAACAATTGATGATTACGATGAATACTGCCACTACGTTGCTGGACTGGTCGGTTTAGGTTTGTCAAAGCTTTTCCTTGCCTCGGATTTGGAAGTTCTGACTCCAGATTGGGAGCAACTATCCAATTCAATGGGTTTATTTCTACAGGTGCAACACCAATGTATTACGAAGTTTGTTTGCAACATTTGGAAATTTGTTTTATGAAATGACTAATACAGGTCCAAACTTGCAGAAAACAAATATTATTAGAGATTATCTCGAGGACATTAACGAGATACCAAAATCACGGATGTTTTGGCCTCGCCAGATATGGAGCAAATATGTTGACAAGCTTGAGGTGCATACATATATGATATCTCATGTTAAACTCAAGGAGCAAGATTTATGATAAGACTTTGAATAAAAATTTCATGATGTAGGACTTGAAATATGAGGAAAACTCGAACAAAGCAGTGCAATGTTTGAATGATATGGTCACTAATGCATTGACACACATTGAAGATTGCTTGAAGTATATGGCTTCGTTGCGAGATCCTGCCATATTTCGATTCTGTGCCATCCCTCAGGTTATTTAAATAAACTATTACATGTTCTCACATCAAATGTCTTTGAAGCTAACGCTAAATTGTCTGAATTTGTTTCTGTGATTAGATCATGGCGATCGGGACACTTGCATTATGCTATGACAACATAGAAGTTTTTAGAGGCGTAGTGAAGATGAGGCGTGGTAAGATTCTTGTCTTGAGTTAGTGTTCTCTCAAGACAATATTTAACAACTTTTCAATTACTTAATTCGATATTTTGGTATGAAAATTGTCAAATCAGAAATAAAAAGTAATATTTTTGTGAAGAGTATGTTTTCATGACGAGGAAAAATCTCGATTTTTTTTCATTCTAAAACTGGCTTGAGAGTAAACCAAGCAAGCAATGTAATCTTAAAGCTAATTTCCGGAATATCCCGTATTTGTTCATGTGTATAGGTCTGACGGCTAAAGTCATGGATCGGACGAACACAATGACTGATGTCTATGGTGCGTTCTACGATTTTTCTCCCATGCTGAAAACAAAGGTAAGCCGGGCAGAATTTCATTTTTCTTGTTTTGATGTCTCCTGACAAAAGCTATGTACTATTATATGCATATCATGCATTTGTATGTATTTAGGTTGACAAGAACGATCCGAATGCCTCAAAGACCCTAAGCCGGATTGAAGCTGTCCAGAAAATCTGTATAGACTCTGGAGCTCACAAGAGGTACAGTCTCTTGTTCGTTTCTGTAATAACTATCTCTGTTCACTCACGGAATTCGCCAGAACTTTGCTCGGTTTTAATCCCTTAAGGTCATCTTGAATTTGCCAGAGTTTTGGGTTTTGTTTTATGTTTGGGTATTTTGGGATTTTGTTCTTGTTGGGTTATTTTTTGTATTCGGTTTGGAAAATTAGGAAATATTTCCGCGGGTCTAGACTCCGTCCATTATGGATTTATATGTTTTGAATACATCATTACTTTCGTAGCTATCTTTACATCGGTTCTCCTTGTAAAACTATAACCTTTCATTATGAAATATGAATAAAAAGCATCATAGTTATATATCAAATCTTCCTAGGATTCAGAAATAGGAAGCAATCATTGCAACATTTTAGTTTTGGTTGTGATGAATCTTTGCTTCTTCTGTCCAGAAAATCTTTCATCACCGATGAATCACGATTCAACCCTCTCACTGTAAGTTAGCATAGCATCTATCACTATCTATCACCATTGAAGGTATCTCAGTTTTTGTTTTTGTTTTTTTCCTTAACCGATCTTTCTCTCTAACCTGAAATGCAGATCGTAATGCTCATCGTTATACTGGCCATTGTCTTGGCATATCTCAATCCAAACCAACAGAAGGAGTAACCGATGTAAAAGCCCTCGACTAGGTCACATAAATCATCACGAATATACGATTTCTGCATCTAGCGGAAAATGCTTGTTCATATTTTTTTTATGTAATGTATCGTCGCTCTTTCTCCTCCTCTTGTGACAGAACTTTTTCAGTTTTCATGGGAATTGAATCTATTCGAAGATCATGGATGGATGACCGGAGGCAACTAAGTATGCTTGCCTGAATCCGAAGATACCATGAACCAAGTTGTTTTTTTGTGTTCCTCATGTTTTTTTTTCAGAGTTTTGTGAGGGTAAAAGTTCAGATTAAGGTACTTATTTTCTTCCCCTTTTTGTTATGTACTTTGAAGTGATACAATCTTTAACAAGCTCGTGATTTTCTATTGGTATTGTCCATTCAACGCAAATATATGAACTCTGGATTCGGTCATATCAGAATCGGATTTCGAAACCAGAAATCGCCAGTCCTGATCCTCGTGATCGTTAACATCGGCATCCGAACGACTCCAGGCGACACAAACCCGAATTGGGAACTGGTATTCTTGCCTTTCACTTCAGTCTTCATCTTTTCTCAACCCAGAAACACAAGGTGACTGCCCTTCCACAAATTCACCCATAAACCTCCGAACACTTCGGCTGGTTCTCGTCTTTCAATACATTCGTAAGGGAACCACCATCCAGTTTTGCCTTTGCACTCCGCTACTTGTCACCTGACAATATCACCGGGAACCGCAAACAATGAAGAAAGGCATTCTCTTCCGAGATGATACCCAATTGATGTTTAGATTAAGGAAGAGATAACCATCGCATGCGGGTTTTCTGGCCTTTATTATTAGAGATGTTTTAGATTTAATTATTGGCTAAAGAAATTATTAACTCATAATGTGTATAGTAAGACATACATTACACAACCTACTGATTCAGAAGAAACATCCCCAAAAAGACTGATTGCTATATACATCAAAATGTCCTAAAACCTCTCCCAAAAAAAAAAAACTTAAAGGACTGACTTAGTTATGGATGTAATCGCAGGATGCTCCTTTCCTACAGTAACCATTTTCTCTGAAGAACTTGCATATTCTCTGTCCATTCAAGTTTCTGTTCCAACCATAACCAGCAGTACTATCTCCTCCTCCGTTCTGGTTCTGTTTGTTTCCCCACATTGCTGCAGCACCACCTGGTGTTGGGCCATGGCTGATCGAACCCCAGTTCGGATTTCCGTTGCCTGTTTTCGGTCCGTTACCCGAGCCAGTATTCACTGGAGCTTGAGCTTGACCTGTCATACCCCACCCGGGATTAGGATACACCTGCGGTTGCCCTCCCCAACTGTAAGATCCCCAATTCGGGTTTGCTCCGGCTTGCGGGGTCCCCATCCATCCCATGTTCGGATTTACAGGCATCTGTCCCCAACCACTGCTTTGAATCGCCGGAGCCTGCGTTTGTGGAGCGTTTTGGTCGTTGCTATTCATTGCATTCATGCCCCAAGGTAGGTTCAGTGGCACAGGTGCCTGAGTGTTTGGTTGAATCGGAACTGGAACCCTCCATGAATCAGATGGAGGAATACCGGATTGAAACTGTGCAGGGAAGAGACCTGGAGTTCCTGCATTGAAAGATGGGGAGGAACTCTGGGAAGAAGATGGAGCATTGCCCCGGTAACCATGAGATGGAATCTGAGTAGAACCACTGGAATCCAGTTTCTCGGCCTGCATGGTTCCCCGGCCCTGATTTAGGCCACCCGGTGTCGGAGATGGAAGAGCCATAGCAGGACCAAGATGAGTCATTGGGACATCAGGCCTGGCGGAAACTGGATTTGTGGCAGATGGTGGAATAGAAGAGTTTGCTAACTGAACAGTCGACTGGACAGGCGCCTGAGCAGGAGTCGGGGACCATCTGCTCTCATAACTCCGTCTCCTTGCTGCGGTTGGAGACATGGTTTGATTTGGAGTAGGGGACGGAAGGTTTGTGCCTGAACCTGACCTCGGACCCCAAGTATTATCCTGAGACTTCGGAATTTCAAGGGTTGATGGAGAAGTCCTGCCACTGGAACCAAATTCAGGGTCAGATTTCATTCCTCCAACAGACAGGCT